>NC_083226.1:8134265-8439513 GCF_032191835.1 Heteronotia binoei | reverse complement strand
TAATATGTGCTGTGCTGCGCAGCTTTCAGAAGTCTGGATGGACCCTGCATATGATGTTCTTCTACAATGAATGATGTTTCAGAGGGTCGCCATGCTGGTCCACAGTAGAACAACTTCAGGAGTTCAGGAGCACCTTCGAGATCAACAAGCTCTTTGGGGTTTGAGCTTTCAAGAGTCAAAAGCTCTGACAAAGGTAGTTTTGTTGGTCCCTTAAATTGCTCCTGGTCTCTGGTGGATAAAAACGACAAGTAACAAAAATGGATTCTTTTACTGACTGCGATTATAATAGATCCATGTCACGGATCCTTTTTTGAAAGGGGAACAAAAATAAGCAAGAGGACCTGGAATGGGAAGGTTCAATATTGCATTTGAGCACCAGCAGGAATCATGGCATTTTGTTGTTGTTTTTCTCCTAGGACTGCCAGCCTTAACGAATGAGACGAGGAGGGCCGAAGTCTCGCCACGGCTTCTGCTTCAAGGCTCCTTTTCTCCCCTGAAGGGATTGTTTTACTGACTAAAGACAATGCACGTCTGTACTATTTATGTTTCAGACTTTTCCAAGTTAATTTTTCTAAGTCAATTTCCCCAAGGTATTCTTCTGCCTTCCCTTTTTGTATTAAAAAAAAAAATAATAAATGGTCTGTGTTCTGCCCCCCCAGTTTAACTTATTTAGTGGACGTCCCCAACCCCCATTTCTGTTTCCCCAGCCTCTTATTACCCTCTTCCCAACACTGCTGGTGTCCTCACTGCGTTTCTCTGCACAACCGCTGACAGAAGGTTAGCATTACCCGCAAGAGCAGTTTTGTGAATCTAACCCGTAGGCCCAGAATGTAGGAACTGGAAGGCCCTCCGCCTTCTATATGACCCTGGCTTCCTCAGAGGGCCTGTTTTGGATGGCTGCGCATCAGAGCCTAGATAGGCGTAGAGAGGACCTTCTGTTTGCTTTGAAAATCTCTGCTGGAAGTCTTAGGAAGAGCTTGGCTTACAAACTGGGAACTGATTCCAGAACCGAGCAGAAGACAGAGACATATACCAAATTTCAGCTAGGATGCGACTGGGTGACGGTTGTCAATCAGGTTGACAAAAATAACGTGTAATAAAAATGAATTCTTTTGCTGGTGTGATTATAATAGATCCATGCCACAGACCCTGTCTAAATGGAATACCACACACGCAGGAAGAATTCACCCATGTGATGTTGCACATTCCTTGTGACTTTGATACGTCTGGAAATAACCTCTGCTTACTAGGAATTAATATCTTTAGAGAATGTTAGGGATATATAGGGAGCAGATTTAAATGGGAATGGTTAGAAATGGGTTTAATGGATAAAGATAAAAGATTTCAAGATCATGGAATTATCTTAAAACAAAATCAGTAATGATACCTGGGAGTAACAACTCAGATATGGGGATATCTATTTTAAGTCAATAACTTAGACTTGGAGAAGATTATCAGGAGGGATTGGACATGAAGAATTCATGTATAGGCTAAATATCTCTGATCAGAACAACTTCTGGTTCAGTTCACTTCAATTTTGTTGCATAGGGCCAATGGCCATTACAGACGATTAACACTAGGGATGGGCATAAACCAGGAAAACGGTAGTTTGTGTTGGTTCATGGTTCATTTGATTTCTCAAACCAGTTCATCTGGTTGGTTTGTTTTGGGAGGTGGTAGAACTGCCCCCTCATGAGTTAGAGATGCCAAAATCTTCAGCAGACTCTCCATCAGCCCTCTAAGTTTGACGAACATTAGATTTAGGATGTCTGAGTTGTTGCGCCCACAGCAGGTGCCCACAGGGAAGCTCAGCTCTAGCTTCAGGCAAGAAACACCTTCCCAGCCGGTAGATGTGTTTAAAAAATTGGCCCACTGTGTCAGGGGAAAAGGAGTCCCTCAAAACCTCCCCTAAATCAGCCACGTAGCAAACAACAACTGAACTCATTAGGGTTTGTAGAATCTTTCGGGCTCAAGTGCCGTGTTCTACTGGAGAAAGTTTTTCTTCCAGACGTTTCGTTCTCAGCTGCGGAGAACATCCTCAGTGGCGTTGCAGCCGGAGCAGGCGTTCTGACCTTCTGAACTAACTCTTGAAACGAACCACGAACTGGCCTGGTTCCTCCTTGAACCACAGTTCATTTCTTGGTTCGTGCCCATCCTTTGTTAACAATGAAAAAATTGTATATAATAAAATACAGTGCTGTGAGACTGAGTTAAAATACTATAAAATTACATTTTAAAACTTGTTTCATAGGAGAAAGGAATGACTCCAGTAAGCAACTGACCTATGCTGACACTAGCTTGGCCTAAATTTAACAACTTCTGGTGTAGTGGTTTTGTGTAGTTGTTAAAAGTGGCGGACTCTAATCTGGAGAACCCACTCCTTCACGTTGCAGCAAGCTAGGTGACCTTGGGCAAGCCACAGTTTTCTCAGAGCAGTTCTTGAAAGAGCTCCTTCAGATCCACCTACCTCACAGGGTGTCTGTTCTGGGGACAGGAAGGGAAGGAGATTGTAAGCCACTCTGAAACTCCGAGTGAAGGGTGGGGTATAAATCCAATCTGTTCTCTTCTTCCTCTTCTTGCTTAAAGGTAGGCTTTCTTCCCATCCTTTCCTAATTAAATCTCAAAAACTAAAATAAAAGTATGGAACGATACAGTGCTAGTTTTTATCTGATTAAACAAACATTCAAGGACGACAAGATGAACATATGAAGCTGCCTTCTACTGAATCAGACCCTTGGTCCATCAAAGTCAGTATTGTCTTCTCAGACTGGCAGCGGCTCTCCAGGGTCTCAAGCGGAGGTTTTTCACACCTTTTTGCCTGGACCCTTTTTTGGAGATGCCGGGGATTGAACCTGGGACCTTCTACTTCCCAAGCAGATGCTCTACCACTGAGCCACCGTCCCACCCCATGTATTCAGAAGATGTATTCAGAAACCTATTAGAGAGATGACATTAGTTCCTCCTGACTTTACCATGCTTTATTTTTTCTTATGAACTCTCTACTATTGTAGAGGTTCCAAAAATTTGATAGAAAGAATTAGAGCAGAGGTGTTTCAAAATCTCATTGGAAGTAAGCCATGAGGCAGTGTGAAATACAAGTCTGCTTAAAAAAAAAAAAAGTTGGAGTACATTAAAGTAAGTGGTTTCTCACATTGCACTGGAGATTTCAACAGATAATATTGTAGGCAGTTTTTCTAAACAGATTACACTGCTGATAACTGGATGTCGGGATTTTTTTTTTTTTAATTGAGCAGTTCGGTAATTGTGATGATAATGGGAATAGGCGTGGTAGTTTTTTTCATGAGAGGTATTACATACTAATGATGAAGTGTCAAGGTAAGAGAAGTGAAGTGTCTGAGAAATAGCGAATTTGAACAAATAAGTTACTCTCTCATGGTGCTTACACACTGCTTTGATTCAGAACCAGCTTGTAAGTGTGAAACCCTCCTCCCCTTAGAGGTACAGCCTGTAATGTGAATACCCAAGGGGAATGGTTGTGTCTTCCCACTCAGTTGCTTTTCAGCCACAACAGCAGTAGCTTTTTTGGAACACTCTCCTCAAAGACGCCTCTCTCCGCTTAAACACAATAATGACATTTTTCTCCGTCAGAACTATGTTTGAATCCAGAGTTTTATTTAAAGTATAAGCTTTTGTGTCCATGCACACTTCAGATATCTAAAGAAATGTGCACGCACACAAAAGCTTATTCCTTGTCTAAAGAAATGCAAATCCTCTCTCTATACATGCCCTATTAGATGTTTAAATATAGGACAGGCTCCTTAGCTTAGGAAATCACAGATCTGTAGACTTTACATTACCTTGGAGCTTTCTCCAGCTCTCCAGGCCAACACATGGCCAGCGGCCGCCTCTTCCAGATCTGTCTGCTCTGATTGACTCAGAATCTAAGAGAGCTTCCTCTTTGCTCCCCTGAGTTTTATCACCTCCCTTTTCCCCACCCTCTGACCAGGTCAGGCCAGGTCAAAGAAGTTTTTTTCTGAAGTTTCTGGAAATTTCCTTTCTGAAGTCTTTGTAGCATTAAATTCCTCCAAATCTCTGTTCTCTGCTTGGGAAAGGGGGAGAGAGCCTGACCCACCAACTATTTCTTCTGCTAGCACTGTTAGCATTTGTATGAAGGTGGGTTGAACTATGTCTGGAAAGCAATTGAACTGACCTCCCCTCTTTCTGCCTGCTCTCTGCCAGAGAGGGGAAAAAAACTTGTAATACTCACAGTGAAGGTTTGCTAATTTCAAGCCTCCAAAGGGGGAAAAAAATGCATTTTACCCACTTATATTGAATCCTTTGCTCAATCTGGTGCTGTACTAAAACTATGCTTGTGAACATTTTCTTTTTAATAAATACTTTATAACTTTGGGTGCTGGTGGTGGTTCTCGGTACCACATAGAACTCAGCCATCTTGGACACATTTTTTAAAAAGTGGCTATTCCTCCAAGGGTGCACAAAGTAGTAAACTGTCCCCGTGGTGACCAGGCGCTGGGCAGTGGGAGACACAGAGGCAAGGCCTCAGAACTGGGAAGGGAAGCTGGGAGTCCTGACCCTCCCGGTGGGTAATTCCTTACAAAGATCAGGTGGTGGCAGTGGGTTAACTGAGAGAGAAAGAAAAGCCTCTCCAGGTGTTGGGAAAGCTTAGAGGGCAGGGCGTTGGGAAAGCTTAGAAGACCTTGAATACAACTTCGCTGATCTTAATGGTGCCCCTGGACTCCATACTGGGCAATTGTAATGTGCTTTATGTGGGGTTGCCCTTGAAGATGACATAGAAGCTGTAGTTGGTGTAGAACAGCAGCTAGACTGTTAACAGGTTAAACGTTCCAAACATATCACCCCAAGTGGAAGCCCATTCACCCCGGTGATTCAGTACAGGGACGGGATTCATTGATCTGTCTGATGTCTTCTATCCTACAATACTTTCTTTACCTACACTCTCTAGATCTGGCACACTAGGTTCTCAAGTCCATCTAATGAGCTATAGTGACATCACGTCTGTCATTACAGAGGTATCCAGCCTCTCGTGAAGCCGTTGTGAAAGGGAATCATCAGTCTTCACCATCCCATCATCATGGGATCTCCACCTGATCCTCACCCAGCTAATGAGGGGAACCCTTGAGTCCTTGACCACCTGCCATTTGAGGCTTCTCATGTGCACAGTGGGCAGTCTGCTTGCCAACAAGGGCTAGCCATCCCAGAATTCAAATCCTCCTTTTCTCTCAGTTCTCAAAGATGCCAAGACATCTGCCAGAAGTTGTCTTATGTTCTGGTCTGGACAAGATGGACTATTGGTCTGGTCCAAGCAGGGTCTTCTTAAGTTCAGGGCAGGGGATCTCCTGGTTTGGAGGCCCTCCCCCCCACACACTTTAGAATTATCAGAAAGCAGAGGAGGGGGTTGAATGTCCACTAGCCACTCCATGATACCCTATGGAGATTGGTCCCCATAGGGTATAATGGAGAATCAATCTGGGTATCTGGGGTTCATGGTGGACTTTTTTGAGGTAGAGGCACCAAATGTTCAGCATAGCATCTGGTGCTTCTCAAGCCCACTCCCAAGTTTCTAAAAGTTTGGACCAGGGGGTCCATTTCTATGAGCCCCCAAAGAAGATGCCCCCATGCTCCATTATTTCCAATGAAGGAAGGCATTTAAAAGGAGCTTTAAATGTGGTGGCCCTTTGGAGTTTAATTGTTCTTGTCAAAACCTTGCTCTTGGCTACACCCCCAAAGTCCCCAGATATTTCCTGAGTCAGACCTGGCAACCCAAGGCTTGCTTCACCTCCTGCAGTGGCTATTTTGTGGCTGTTCCTACCAGGCTGTGTCAGATTTCCGAAGGTATCTGCAGGCTGAAATGGGTTGGGGGGGGGGGGCTGCTTTAGCCCATGGACATGTGAAGCATTCTTGTATTGAACCTATCCAGTTCAGTGTTGTTTACTGGCAGTGACTCTTAGGATCTTTCCCTTCAGCTATCACCAGATAATTTTAACTGGAGATGCCAGGGACGGATCCTGATACCTTCTGCATATGAATGAAGTGCTTTACCTCAAAGCAGAATCGCTTCAAAGAGGGATTCCAGCTTCAGCAGGCTGTATAGGCATTTATATGCTGATTTGACATGACCAGTCTTGCACTCAGTGGAACCTGGGGGTGATAATTAGCTCACAACAGAAAGTAATAGTCTGTGGTGAAAGGCGTATGTGCACTATTTGATTTGTCAAGATTGCCTGTTGGCAATCTTGACTGAATTAAGGGAGGCAGTGCGGCTCAGGTAGAGCATCTGCTTGGAACGCAGAAGGTCCCAGGTTCAGTCTCCATGTAAAAGATTTGGCTGTCGGTAATGTGGAAGACCTCAGCCCGAGACTCAGGAGAGAGCCAGCTGGTTGAAGTAGACAATACTGACTTTGACCGAGGGTCTGATTCAGAATAAGGCAGTTTCTTGGGATTTCTCTTTTGACTTTTAAAGTTTTGTCATATGCCCTTCTCTTGGTTGATTTGACCTTCCAATCATATTTTATAACACCTTCTCTTCTCTCTCTCTACTGTTTCTACATGTGTGTGTGTGTGTGTACTTACGCCAGTCTTCAAGATGCTTTTTGATGTAATAAAAAAATCTTAATTTGAAACAATCTCTTTGTGATGGTTTATAGGAAAAATTATGAACAGTCTACGTAAGTCTTGTATTGTAAGTTGCCTCAAGCAAGACTCTGAAGAGGCGGCATAGAAACGTCCCACATAAATGAGCCTGTCTTTATTGGTGGGGTCATCTATGGACTTCTATTTGCTGACCTGACCAGTTGTGAACTGTGATTATTAAAATTCTAGCACTAGTTTATTTCCACAGAAGTTTGTCTCTCCAGAGAGAAAGCAGACCTGGCCAAAACTGAGTCTGCTGTTACTTCTCTACATCCCTGCTTTACAAGCAAAAAAGAAAAGGCCTGTAATACCAAGTCTATGCTTTCAATCCCAGTCATGAGTCTGAAATCTGTTAAATTTTTAAAACGGACTCGGTATACTTACAGCAGTTTCACCAGGAACCATTTTTGTCTCCAACAGGATCATAGTCGTGCATTTGGATGACTTGAGGAAAGAAAAGTAACATTTCCCCCATTCTTTCTTCCCAAATTAAGCTGTCTTGTTGGAGTTCTTTTCCTCCTTCCTGTCCCAGTGCCTACAGACCAAACAAAACAGCCCTGTGAGGTCTCTATGTCTTACTAGCTTCTCTTTTCTAGTCCATGGGCTCAGCTGGTTCTTTTAAAAAACCTTTTTATTATTGAACTGGAAATCGTAGCACGTTTACAAAAACAGTGTCTCAAAATACAGGAACCAGGGCTACTGTACAAAGGCATGCATCTTTTGCATTATTGTAAAGATGGAATGGCCCGGCCCAGGCTAGCCCGAGCTCATCAGATCACATTGGGTGCTAAGCAAAGTCAGCCTGGCTTAGTGCTTTTGTGGAAGATGACCCGGGAGAAGTGCAGAGTCGCTATACAAACAGGCTGTGGCAAACCACCTCTGAACATTTCTTGCCTTGAAAACCCCACAGGGCTGCCATAAGTCAGTTGTGACTTGATGACACTTTCCACCATTGCCAAAGACAGAACATAAGATATTGCAGAACGACGTTTGAGTCCAGTGGCACCTTTAAGACCAACAAAGTTTTAGTCAAGGCAGGGCTTTTTTATAGCAGGAACTCATTTGCATATTAGACCACACACCCCTGACATCACCATTGTTTCACACAGGGCTTTTTGGTAGAAAAAGCCCAGCAGGACCTCATTTGCATGTTAGGCCACACCTCCTGACACCAAGCCGGCTGGAACTGCATTCCTGCTCCGAAAAAGCCCCGAGTCAAGGTATTTATTTATTTAGATTTATATTCCTTCCTCCCCACCAGCGGGCTCAGGGCAGATCACAAAGACAGAAATAAAAACATACCAATAGTCAAAACGAGCTAAAACAGTTAAAACAAATTAAAAACAGCACTAACTAGCAGAACACAAGAATTTCCAGCCGGCGTATAAGCTTTCGTCTGCACGTGCCTGTCTTCAGGTAGATTGGAATTGTGTGTGCACACAAAAGCTTATGCCCAGAACGAAACTTTGTTGGTCTTAAAGGTACACTGGACTCATACTTTGCTCTGCTTCAGACCAACACGGCTGCCCCACCTGAATCTAGTGTGATTACAGTTAAGGATTTGTCAGTACTGCAATATGTCAGGTTGTGATACATAACAATAGCTTTTAAAAATTATACAGTAAATTTATGCAATAATTTGTATAATTTGCTTCTGACTTATGGTTGCTTCCAACTTGTGGCGACCCTATGAAGTCATGTCCTCCAAAACATCCTATCATTAGGTCTTGCACGCTGCGGGCCCTCGTGGCTTCTTCCGTTGAGTCACTCCATCTCCTGTGTTGCCTTCCTTTTTTCCTTCAGCTTTTCAAATTTCCCTGATATTACTGTCTTTTCCAAGCAGTGTTGTCTTCTCATTATGTGACCAAGGTATGACATAATGAGAAGTCATTATGGTTCCTAGGGAGACTTCAGGCTTGAGTTGATCTAGAACAGGGACCTTTTTGGCACCAGAGACTGGTTTTATGGAAGACAATTTTTCCATGGACCGGTGGTGGGGGGGGCGATGCTGGGGGTTTTGCCACCCCAGGCTTCCCCCCCCTCCCCCGGTGCCCAACCCTGCCCCCATCGGGGGTCTTTAAATGGGGGGGAAGACTGGGACTGTTTCTGTCATCTCCCCACTAGGTCTCCAGGCATCTGCCTCCCCTGCCGATCACCTGATTGGCGGGGGTCTATAAATGAGGGGTAGACTAAAGTCGCAGAAGTGCTGCCCCTTCCACCAGCCTGGGACCCAGGCGGATGAAAGAGACAGTGCGGCCTCACTCCAAGGCTGCTTTGCCTGCAAGGGGGGAAAACTTCAGAGCGAGGCCCCACTGCCTCTTTCGTTCGCCTGGGTCCCAGGTGATGAAAGGCGCTGTGGGACTGCTCTGACTTGCTTCGCAGCCCAGTTGCTAGGAGGCCACGGATCGGTACCGGCCCATGGCCCAGTGGTTGGGGACCCCTGACTTAGAATCCACTTAGTTGTCTTTTTTAGCAGCCCAAAGTATTTGTGAAACTCTCCTCCGATACTGCATTTCAAAGGAATCCATTTTCTTGTCAGCTTTCCTCTTTGCTCACCTTTCACATTCATACATAGTGATGGTGAATACCATGGCATGAATTACCTTCAGCTTGGTTGCCAGTGACGTATCCTTACAGCAGAATCTTTTCTAGCTCCTTCATAGATGTCTTTCCCGGTCCCAATTTCCTTCTGACTTACTGGTTGCAGTCTCCCATTTGGTTGATGATGGAGTTAAGAAATAGAAAATTTTTAACAATTTCAACCTTAAAGGTGTGCGATTCATGATGTTCAGCTGTAATCCTGCTTTACTTTCTGCTTTAACTTTCAGCAGTAGCCGTTTCAAGTCTTCACCGGGGCTTTTTTGTAGCAAGAATTTCTTGGCATATTAGACCACACCTCCTTGATGCAGCCAATCCTCCAAAAGCTTACAGTAGGCCCTGTATTAAGAGCCCTGTAAGCTCTTGGAGGATTGGCTACATCAGGGAGGTGTGGCCTAATATGCAAAGGAGTTCCTGCTACAAAAAAGCCCTGGTCTTCACTATTTCCTGCCAGTAATCTCAAATTGTTAATGTTAGTGTTCTTTCCACCAATTTTCACTCCACCTTTACCTAACTCTAATCCAGATTTCCTGGTATGTTCAGCACACAGATTGAACATAAAGAGAAATTTAAAAAAATAATATATCCTTGTCTGATATCTTGGAAACTGGAAACCATTTTGTTTCTCCATATTCAGTCATAACAGTATTCTCTTGTCTGGAGTACAGGTTTACACATCAAAACCATCAGATACTGTGACACATACATTTCTTTTAAAACCAACCATAGCTTTTCATGAGCCACACTGTCAAAGGTTTTGCTGTAATACATGAAACACAAACTGATTTTCTTCTAAGTTCTCTCTTATGATTCTGTTACCACAGTAAAAATGCAAAATGCTCTCTAGTCCTTCCTTTTCTGTGAATCATATGGCATTTCTCATTCCACATATTGTAACAGTATTTGTCATAAGATTTTGAGTGTTTACTTGTGTGAGAAATGCAACTGATAGTTACTGCAGTCTTTGACATCGTCTTTGTTTGGAACTGGAGTGTCAGTACAGCATTGCCAGTTTGTGGACCTTTGTTTTGTTTTCCATATTTGCTGGCATGTTCTTGTTCCGATTTTGATGGGCACCATTTTTGTGGCTTGGATAGGGTTGCCAAGTCCAATTCAAGAAATATCTGGGGACTTTGGGGGTGGAGCCAGGAGACTTTGGGGGTGGAGCCAGGAGTCATTGGGGGCGGAGCCAGGAACAAGGGTATGACAAGCATAATTGAACTCCAAGGGAGTTCTGGCCATCACATTAAAAGGGACAGCACACCTTTTTAAATGTCTTCCTTCCATAGGAAATAATGAAAGATAGGGGCACCTTCTTTTGGGGCTCATAGAATTGGACCCGCTGGTCCAATCATTTTGAAACTTGGGGGGTACTTTGGGGAGAGGCACTAGATACTATACTGAAAATGTGGTGCATCTACCTCAAAAAACAGCTCCCCCAGAGCCCCCGAAACCTCCAGATCAGTTCCCCATTATACCCTATGAGAATCGATCACATAGGGAATAATGAAGTGCTCAGCAGACGTTTCCCTCCCCCCCTCCCACCCCTGGCGACTCTGAAGCGAGGGACTGGCCTCTCTACTCACGAGTTGCTGCCAGCTTCTTCAAAGTAACACAGACACACCGTACCAAGAGGAAGCCTTTCAATAGGAGACTGAAGCCTTCGGAGGTGGAAAGGCACATGGTCCTGTGGGGGCGGGGCTTCCCACCACTGGCCAGCTGACTGGGGGCGGGAAGGAGCCTGGGAAAGTGGAAGAACCCCCGCTGGGACCTGGGGATTGGCAAGCCTAGGCTTGGAATACCTGTACTGATAACTCCTGATGATTTCTCCAAGTTGCTCTCAATGCTGTTTTTCCCTTTGCTTTCTAAAACTGTAGTTTCCTTAGAAATTTCTTCTTGGAAAGAATCTGTCATCCTTTCATCTCTTCCCGTATAGTTAGTTCTTCAGTGTATTGTTCCCATCTCTTCCTCCTCCATCAAGTTAATGTAGTTCCATGTTAAATCTTTCAGCAAACCTAACCCTTGGTTTAAATTTCCCTTTGATTTTTTTAGGGATCTCTTGGAACAGATCTCTTGCTCTTTTTGTTATTCTCTTCTGTTTCTTTACACTGGTTACTATGATAGTTATCTTTGCTTCTACATGCGAGTTATCGGAGCGCTGCATTTAGACCTGTATTTCTGTCACCTTTTAAGTTTGCTTCTTGTCTGTCTTCAGTCATTTTAAGAGTTATCATCAGTCATCCATTGAAGCTTTTAAAATTTATTTTGGTTACAAGAATAGTCTTTGCACATTCTTCCTTGATAATATAGCTGATTTCAAGCCATAGTTCTGGTTTATGACAAGTAGACAAATATCTCCTTAAATTTAGATGGGCTTATATCATATTCGTTCACTGTTCATGCATATAAAATTAAGGGGAGCCATTTTCTAAGAGGCCTGAGATATAATTAGGGTTTTCCATATATTTCAGTTGTGTTGAGATCTGTTCCACTATCACGATTTCCTGAATTTTATTCTACCAGCTTCTGATGTTAGATAATTTTTTCCCCTTCCAGCTTTTTGCCTCTAGGAATTTGGTTGCTATTAATAGTAGTACAATGAGTTGTCTTTGGATTTAGGTGATTGTTTTATTGTCTAAAACTCCTAACAGATTTGCTTTGGTCATAGGGAAATTGTTAGTTTACTGATACGATGTGTGTTTAGCAGGGGTGGAATTCTAGCAGGAGCTCCTTTGCATTATTGGGCCACACATCCCTGAATCTTGGAGGATTCTCCAAGAGCTTACAAAAAAGAGCCTTGTAAGCTCTTGGAGGATTGGCTACATCAGGGGTGTTCGGGTGTGCGGCTTAATATGGCAAAGCAGCTCCTGCTAGAATTCCACCCGTGGTGTTTCGTATCCCAAAAGCGTAGCATCTTGGCACCTTCTCACCAAGTATGAAAACAAGAATGTGTTTTGCTGCACTTCTTCCAGCAAGACACTGAATATTGACTTGTAACATGATGTAATTTTGTCGGAGTTGGATATCTGGCATACATTTTAAATGTAAGCTCTCCTACGGTAATGGAAGATGAAAAAAAAAACCAAATAGAGGCCTACAGTTGAGGATTTACTTGTGAACCAAAATCCCTTTCTCATTTAGATATCTTCTGCCCGTATATGTTCTTTCTCCTAAAATTTTATCTATTACAGATATCGCCTGTCGCAGATTTTTGAGCCTGTTTTGTAAAATGGCCTCCAGATTCACTGGGATCTCTGTTAAGCTGCCTTCTATTCATTGGACTGCTTTAAAAAATTGTACATTGAGATGTGGATACCAAGAAATTTGTTTGTTTCCTATCTTTAATTGCAAGAGTTGTTTTGATAACATTCTTTAATTTATAACGATCTCATTTATTCTATGTGCCTTTTCCCTGTAAAGACCCTTTAAATACATCAAGCAGAAAAGACACCCTGGCTCAAAAAAAAAGTTTGTACTACAGATAGAACTGGTGCCAGAATTTTCTGCCGTTTGTCCCGGCTCAATAATGTTGCCTGTAAAAATGGGTTTGTCAGTTATTTATTTTGCTCAGCTGGTTCTAAGAGGCCAACATGTGAAGCCAGGGCCGGTGCGTGGGAGTAGGCAAAGTAGGGCCTATTGGGCACCACTAGGCGCCCCCTCCCTGACGCATTACTCTGGCTCCTGACCACTGTCACCTTGTCCTCTCCCATCACCAAGCTGCCCTCTACAAAGTCAAGCCACCCCTCTCTCCCCGATGTGTGACTGGGCCTCCCACCTCATCCTATCCTGCCACCCTCCTTCCTAACACGATAGGGTTGCCAATCCCCAGGTGGGGGCAGGGGATCCCCTGGTTTGGAGGCCCTCCCCCCGCTTCAGGGTCGTCAGAAAGCAGGGGGAGGGGAGGGAAATGTCTGCTGGGAACTCTGTTATTCCCTATGGAGATTTATTCCCATAGAAAATCATGGAGAATTGATCTGCGGGTATCTGGGGTTCTGGGGGGGGCTGTTTTTTTGGGATAGAGGCACCAAATTTTCAGTATAGCATCTAGTGCCTCTCCCCAAAATACCCCCCAAGTTTCAAAAAGATTGGACCAGGGGGTTCAATTCTGTGAGCCCCAAAAGAAGGTGCCCCTATCCTTCATTATTTCCTATGGAAGGAAGGCATTGAAAAGGTGTGGCGTCCCTTTCAATGTGATGGCCAGAACTCCCTTTGGAGTTCAATGATGCTTGTCACAGCCTTGATCTTGGCTCCACCCCCAATGTCTGCTGGCTCCACCCCCAAAGTCTCCTGGCTCCACCCCCAAAGTCCCCAGATATTTCTTGAATTGGACTTGGCAACCCTATAACATGGCCAGCAACCAACGCTCACAATTTTTTTTTATAACATCACTTTTTTTTTTTTTTGAAAAAATTAAAATTAAACATCAGTAAATTACAAATGTGAAAAGTTTCAAATTTGGCACTCTTCAGTTTTCCCATTTTTAAAAAAATGGGGGGGGGCGGTAGTCGGTGATTCGCCTAGGGCGCCAGAAAGCCTAGCACCGGCCCTGTCTGAAGCAGCAGCGTGAGTAGGTATGATTCCCATGAAGTAGGTTGCCAGCCTCCAGGAAGGGCCTAGAGATCTCCTGGAATTACAACTGATCTCTGGCCTACAGTTGTAGGCCTACCCCCATAGAAAATGGCTGCTTTGGAGGGTGAACCTTTTTGGCATTGTACCTCCCCCTCCACAAGTCCTGCCCTCTCCAAGCTGCACTCCCAAATCTCCAGGCTCTTCCCAACCTGGAGGTGGCAACCCCACATGAAATGTCATCTTACTGGCAAGCAGGCAAAGATTAGAAGAGTGTGTGAGTGAATGAGAGAAACACATGTTAGATAGGGAGGAGAGGGGGCCAAGGATTATTGGATTGTAAAAGGGACATAGAGTAGTTAGCTGGGTTTGGCACCCCTGTCCCTTTTAATGACAAGGCCTCGCTCACTCAGAGTTATTGGGGTTAGGGTCTCAAAAGCATATTCCGGTCATAGGCTGCCACAATTTATTCATTTCCTAATATGTATATTAGATACACCCTCATCCCAAGGTATTGACTTGTGTTTGTTTCATTCCCTGAGACACACCATTGTGTTAAACTAGGGTTACCATATTTTGAAAAGCAAAAAAGAGGAGATATTTCCCAACTACTTCAACTGAGTGATGCCTATGAAAAATCTCATTTTGAATACCTTTCCTGTTGACGCTGTGATCATTGCTACTTACCTTCCACCTCCAAAAGAGGATATTTTCATCAGTTTTTTAAAAAAGCCCCAAAGTGGATGGACATCCCAAAAAGAGTCACCGCTCACGTCTTCCGACATGGCTGCTTTTCAGCTTTCACTCTCACTAGCGTTCCGTCAGTTGCCGTGGATTAATTGCTCGTAGGGAGAGGCAGAACCAAACTTGTCGGCAGGGCTTTTTTGAGCAGGAACGCAGTTCCGGCTGGCTTGGCATCAGGGGGTGTGGCCTAATGTGCAAATGAGTTCCTGCTCAGAAATGACAGGCAGACAACCTTTACTGGCGTATCACAGAAATGAAGTCAGGTCATGTCAGCTCCTATCTTGCAAGTGAAGACTTCTGACTTACACTCATTCCAGGCTACCAACTCTGTTTCGGGAAATTCCGGGAGATTTGGGGTGGAGCCTGGGAAGGGTGGAGTCTGGGGAGGGGAGGGATCTCAGTAGGTTATAATGCCATAGATTCCACCTTCCAAAGCAATCATTTTCTCCAGTGGAACTGATCTCTGTCACCTAGAGATCCATTTTAGTTCTGGAAGATCTCTAGGCCCTGTCTGGAGGTTGGCAACCCAAGCTCATTGGGCAGATGGGGGCATTTGTTGGTTTATTAGCACATTATTTCCACTGTGCCTGCTTTGCTTTGAAGCAGCACGTTAGAGAAAACACCAAGACATTGGGCGTTTTCACACTGACCTTAATCGGCAGCGACGCCCCTCTTCACCGTGCAGGATCGGCGCGGATTTCGCACTAATTGCCGCGGAGCACCCGGAAGAGCCGGAAAGTCCCATGGCTTTTGCGGCGCAAACGGAAACCGCCAAAAACCAGTTTCCATTTGCGCCGCAAAAGCCGTGGGACTTTCCGGCTCTTCCGGGTGCTCCGCGGCAATTAGTGCGAAATCCGCGCCGATCCTGCGCGGTGAAGAGGGGCGTCGCTGCCGATTAAGGTCAGTGCGAAAACAGCCATTGTGTACGTGCAAAAGAGCTTTTCCCCCTTCATCTTCACACGGTGCTTTGTACCCGCAGGTTCCTGCTTCTGGGTGGCAATGCTGAATGGCAACGTGGTGGGCATCGTGGCTGCCCGAGGCAATGAAGAAGACAACACACTGGAGCTGCGTCGGATGTCTGTCGACTCCAAATACCGCGGTAAAGGGATTGCCAAAGCCTTGGGTCGCAAGGTGCTGGAGTTTGCCGTGATCAATAACTATTCTTCTGTTGTACTGGGAACCACAGCCGTGAAGGTGGCAGCCCACAAGTTGTATGAGTCTTTAGGATTCAAGCATGTGGGTGTGGTTGAACACTACACTCTACCTGGGATGACGCATTCTCTACTCGAGCGAGTATTTTTCCAGCTTCGCTACCACCGCTACTGCCTCCAGCTGCGTGAGGAATAAAAAAAAAAGCGCCTCTCATTCATTTTGTTCCTCCCCCAAATCTTCTCTGATGGTGTTTTGTGGGAGTTCTTGGTCATTGTTTGCCATTTTCCTTCCCCCCCGCCCCCGCCCGCCCCCATTCATTTCATTTTGTTCCTTTGCTTTGTACAGATTGCTTGTACAAACTAGGGTCCTCCTTTTCTGACACGCAAGTAGAACGATGGTGCTAAAGCTGGAGGTAAGGCTGGCTGTCCTCGGGGCGTACGATTGTTCAGTAGCCCAGGAGGTCAGGACGGGACTCCCTTTCGTCTCCCTCTCCTTCTCATCGTATATTGCCCGGGTTACCTACATAAAGCACATAAACTTTCAAACATGTAACAATACTGCTTGCCTGGAGTGTGTAAATAGTGTGTGCCCTTCCCCCTGCCCAAAGTATATATAAAAAAAATATTGATAGACTTCATGATACAGCTAAGTGCAGCGATTTGACTTGACCGCATCTCTCAGTATTTTACGGATGAGTGTACACATTTATTTTACCGTACTGTATTGGCTAATAATGCTGAAAGAAAATGTGAAAAAACCTGCTTGCGCCAATGCATGAAGAGGAAGGGTTTGCATGCATATTCCAACACGCAGCACTTGCCAAGCAGGCTCCGATGTTGCACTTTTGGGATGCATCTCAGAATGAGTCCCCGTGCATCCAAGCGTTATGACTCATTCCTTGATCCTCATTTCCTTCCTAAGCCAGCAAGACAGACTTGAAGCGTTTTGAACCCTGAGCCCAGTGTAACGAATGTAAATGTGTATATACGTACAACCTGCAGTCCTGTGCCAGACATCTATACATGCAGTAGAATTCCTTTGGGTTACGTTCGACCTTCATGTATGATTTTTATTTATTCTTGTTATTATTTTTATTCCCTCATCAAGTTCTAACTTTTGCCAACTGGTTTAACTGAAGCATAGTGAGGCTCCAGTTTCTTTGGCGACACATTTGTACGCTAACATTTCGCACCAAATCTAAATGCTTCATAAAAGCAATATATTTTTTAAAAAAAGAGAAAAGCTGAAGGCGGCGGGAGAAGCCGGGACACTATTTTAAATCAGTTGCTTAGCAGAATAGTCGGCCTGCCATGCAAAGTAGTTGCCGCTTTAACACAACCAGATTTGTGAATTGTACAGTATGATGCAAACAGCAATGCAACCTAGATATGGCATGGCTCTCTCCCTAGCCTGAATGCAAAGTGCCTGCCACCCAAAGGGATAACCACCAAGGCTACAGCTTCTTCTAGCTCAAAATGCCAATTTTATATTTTATTTCAATATAACAGCGACTTTGCATGTAGTATATCTTGGCAGAGATCAGCAGCTTTTA
Source organism: Heteronotia binoei (assembly GCF_032191835.1). Lineage (NCBI taxonomy): Eukaryota > Metazoa > Chordata > Lepidosauria > Squamata > Gekkonidae > Heteronotia > Heteronotia binoei. The sequence goes on along the minus strand of NC_083226.1, from coordinate 8,422,268 downwards.
TGTTTTTTAAAAAAGTGATATATCCTAAGAACATTTCTGGTTGCACTTAATTTTGGGTGGGTCAGAAGATACACCTCTTTAAAGGGAAGCCCCCTTTAATGTATTCGTTGTAAATAAAAGATGACAGAAGTTAGGCAAGGGGGGGGTAACATTTTAAAAGTCAAGTCAAGAGGAGGGTTGCTGTCTCGAGGTTAAGTGATTTGCAGGGCAGATCCTGGGAAGGGTGGGGCTTGGAGAGGGGACGGATCTCAGCATAGCATAATGTCATAGACTCCACCCTCCAAAGCAGCCATTTTCTCCAGGGGACCTGGTCTCTGTTGTCTGGAGATCAGTTGTAATTCCAGGAGATCCCCAGGCCCCACCTGGAGGTTGGCAGCCCTAGTCAAGAGGAGATGACGCTGTCATCCGATGGAAACACCCATATGCTGCATTCAAGAGATTTAGCAGTGGGCAAACCAACTCCTGTATTGCTATTAGATGTTGCTGAAATTCAGCAGTCTGAAAACAAGAGTCAGATCTCTGACTACTGGTAGATTATCCAGGCCAGCTCCTGAAACGAAACTGGTCAAATCTAATTCAAGCACCAAGACGAAGCCCTCAGCAATGCCCACAATGATTCTGCAGAGTGACTTGGAGGAGACAGAGAACCTCCAGGAGCGGGCCGTTGTTATGAAAGAGAGATCCCACCACTCAACTGAGCCAGGAGCACACAGGGAAGGAGAAGCAATGGTGACCTCCACGGACGTTATAAGAGCACAACCAAACAGGCATCCAGAATCCCCCCCTGTAAATTAGCAGATGCCTTGACAGGGCTGGTTTTCTTCTCGCCACAATCTGCATTAACCATAGAGTGACGATGGCATCAGCTTGTGTCCCAGCAATAAACAAACATATCAGTAATATCCGTTGAATTTGATTTCTAGAATGTACCCGTTGGAATGGAGTGAGTGTGGGCGTGGAATGTATTTTTTTAACTATTTCTATGCTGTACATTTCTCCTGAAGTTGAAATGTGTATTGTTGGAAGGTGTAGGATAGAGGTGTATAGTGTACAGAAATTGGTATAATATTTTTAGCTGTTTTTTGGTGATTTCATTAATCTCTGCATTACACAGAATAATATTATAAAATGCTAGGAAAAAGTGAAAAAAAACTGCTTGTGCCTTTTAATTATGTTTTTTTTTTTTGTTCCTCTGTTATCATTGCACTAAATGATTTCTGGAGAACCAATACCAGTATCTAGATATTCTTTATCTGAAGGACCTATCGCTGGATGAAACATGATATCTAAATTGACTATTGTTCTTACCTGAGGCACTTATTTTTATTCCTATGCCTTTGTCGTTGACCTCTTTCATATCTGAAAAGGCCCTCAGAATTCGAGCCGTGTCCTTGAAATCTGTCAGTTAAATGTCACAATATCAGAATACCTGTAAAGAGAGCATTTTGGGACAGGTTTTTGAAAATAGATGGCTTTTAAGTGCTGTTTCTCTTGCTAGGGAAATGCAGATAGGCGTCACCTCTCTCATTAATCTGTTTGTATCTCCCTGCAAGTCTTACTCCTGTCCTGTTTCCTTTTTTTGGAAAGCAGAGAGCTGATCCTGCTGTTCTGTTTCTGAAATGGTACAGTCCTCTCGGGTGGAAAATGCATTGGAAAAGGATGTGGGGCAGATTTGATTGTAGAGCTGCTTTCGAACAAGAAAGCCTCAATTATTATTCTGAGCTGCTATTGGTCCGCAGCAGGACTGTACCAACTTTGTCCAACACCATCATCCCTCCTTTCTTCTTCTGAGTTGTGGCCAAACGTCTGGAAAGATGTGTAAATTAAACTTGGAACTGGAGCAAAACACCCTGCAGAGGACTGCACAAAAGAAGCCTTATTAAGTGAGTCAAAAAGTCTGAGGAAATAACTATGCACAAAACTGAACACAATGTGTAAGTGTTTAAACCCAAATTAGAGGTGCCTCAAAATAAAAGGGTAAATTAAGAAGGGGTGTATCAGAAACCTGATGGATCCATGAGAAACAAAATGCTTCAGTTGTCACTGCATATAAATCTGAGAAAGGAAACAGAATATGAGGTGTTGTCAAAGAAAAGGCATAGCATGCAGTGAAGGTGTAAAGTTATCTGTGGAATCTTTGTAGAAAAAGATACAACTTCAAAAGTGTAAATAGTCTCGTCAGCTTCACACTTCACGCAGGGTCAGATCCCAAGTTTTGCCAAGGTACATCTGCATCCAGCGTTTGCATATGACATGTACTGTTTTCCTGGGCATACTGCACATTTTGCTCCTCACAGAATATCTGTCTTCTGATACAGATCTCCATCCAGCTGTGCCTAATGTAATGAGCTTCAGGGTATTAATAGTGATCTGGAATGCCTTGAAGTTGGCCTTCTCAGGGTCTTTATGAGGATGAGCTGGCCTCCAGAGCAAGCTCCTGGGGTCATCTAGACATTGCGGGCGTATGGATTGTCTCCACATGGACCACATTGAACCCTGAGGAGCTCTTGAATGAGATACCTTTCCCAAACCTTTGTAGGAAGAATCCTGTGCTGACATTTTGTTTTGCAAGTGGTGTGGAGGCCTTCCTTCTGAGGAAAACAGAGTTGATAAAGTGTTCAAGCTTCACAGCATAATGAAACAAGAAAAGGGTAAATTTTTAGAACTTGGTTCTAAATCCTTCACACTTCTGTCCAAAGCCTGTGGGTGAGTCTGCTGAATGCAGAACTGGCCAATACCAGATGCTGCGGGCAGAGGTCTGCAACCTTTTTGAACCTGCAGGCCACCTTTGGAATTCTGACAGAGCACAGTGAGTGGAGCCATAAAATGACCGACGCGGAAGAGTTGCCACAGGAGGTGGAAGCAACCATAAAATGGGTGCCACAGCTTACCTTTAGTCACACACTGAAGATCCTTGTGTTGTGGCAACAGCTGCTGCCAAACCAACCTTTTGAAAAAATCTGCACAGCTGATCAAATCTCCAGTGGCCAATCAGAAGCCTAGGTGGGCACCACAGTGCCCTCCTCCATCACACTGGGAACCCTGGATGTAGAGTCACATTGTCCAGTTGCAGTATTGCTAGAAGAAGAAGATATTGGATTTATATCCCGCCCTCCACTCCGAAGAGTCTCAGAGCGGCTCACAATCTCCTTTACATTCCCCCCACCTCCACAACAGACACCCTGTGAAGTAGATGAAGATATTGGATTTATATCCTGCCCTCCACTCTGAAGAGTCTCAGAGCGGCTCACAATCTCCTTTACATTCCCCCCACCTCCACAACAGACACCCTGTGAAGTAGATGAAGATATTGGATTTATATCCCGCCCTCCACTCCGAAGAGTCTCAGAGCAGCTCACAATCTCCTTTACCTTCCTCCCCCGCACAAAACAGACACCCTGTGAGGTGGGTGGGGCTGAGAGGGCTCTCACAGCAGCTGCCCTTTCAAGGACAGAGTCCCAGAGCGGCTCACAATCTCCTTTCCCTTCCTCCCCCACAACAGACACCCTGTGAGGTGGGTGGGGCTGGAGAGGGCTCTCACAGCAGCTGCCTTTCAAGGACAACCTCTGCCAGAGCTATGGCTGACCCAAGGCCATTCCAGCAGGTGCAAGTGGAGGAGTGGGGAATCAAACCCGGTTCTCCCAGATAAGAGTCCGCACACTTAACCACTACACCAAACTGGCTCTCCACACGCTGTCCAGGCTTCGTTTAGCAGATTGAGAGGCATCTTGGCATTTATGATGAAGCTCGTGCTGACCATCTGGTGCATGATCTACTTTATAAAGCAAAGCATTTGGGGGCAAAGAAAAATTATCTATGCTAAACTGAATATCCTCCAGTGTATGATTTACAAGGACCCAGTCACCAATGAACAGGAGTTTTCTTGTAAACTTTACCTTAATGTGAAGCTGATGTTGCCGCAGATCACACAGATCCCCATTTCGGATACCTGCACATCTGTCAAAGTTTTGGGGTGAAAACGGATCACAACCAAGAAAGCTGAAGCCGTGCCACAATTTTGTTAGTGTACCATTATGGAAACCTCGTGAGAAATCACCTTCTATTTTCCTGGCCATCTTGCTATTATAACACTTGTGAAAAACAACACCTGTCTTGTCTGGAAAGCCAAATTTGTAGAGACATTTCCATATGCGTAGGTTTTTTGTGATGTTCACATGTGTGTCGTATATAGCTCATGGGCCTTTCCTTCAATTCAATACATTAAAAAAAAACCCTTACCCACAGGAAGTTCACTATCACAGATAAAGAGAATGATTAAAAAAAGACATGAAACTATGAAGACCAGCGCAACAGTTTTCCCTGCTATAAAAAGAAAAATCTCACCATGGTTGTTCTTGATGGCTTTGTTTCCTTCCTTTTATGTAGATTAAGGATGTGATGTCTGTGCACATGTGACCTTGTTAGTTAATGGAATCTCACTTGAAGCCTGAAGACATTTATGTAGACAGCTACTTGAAAGCCTTGATCTCTCTCTCTCTCTCTCTCTCTCTCGGCTTGGCTTCGCGAACGAAGATTTAAGAAGGGTGCAATAGTCCACGTTTGCTGCAGGCTCGCTGGTGGCTGACAAGACCAATGTGGGACAGGCAGGTCCGGCCACAGCGGCTGCAGGGAAAAGTCTGATTTAGGGTTGGTCCTGTAGCAGTGCGATTCTTCCTCAATCTCCTTTTGTCCTCAAGACCAGCTATGCGTGTGTTCTCAAAGGAAGAGACAGCCTGGTGGATGGTGTGCCTCCATGCTTTGCGATCTGAGGCCTTGATCTAAAGAAATACAATAGCACAGGCACCGGTGCATTTTTGTATATTGAGCTAAAGAAAGGTCATTGGCCATTCTCTCGAATAAGTGCCGTCAAAAGAGGTTGATTGTTTCGATAGAGATAGGCTATTATTGAAATCTCTGGAGGCTTTCAAAAGGCTCCATCAATCAAACAAAACTACTACCTTGTCTACAGGTATCCGATTATCACCTACTATAGGAGCATCAGCTGAAGTCCAGGGTTTGTGCCATCTTTCTCAGCCATTTCCTAATCCTCCTTCAGTAATCCTTTTACCCCTTGGTCATCCAAGGGCCCCACTGCCTCCCTGGCTGGTTTCCTACTTCTGATGTATTTGAAATGTTTATTGTTGGTCTTTATGTTTTTTGCAATATGCTCCTCATAGTCCAGTTTTGCCTGCCTGATAAGAGACTTGCATTTCATTTGCCACAGCCTGTGTTCCCTTGTATTAACCTCGGACTAGCTTTCCACCGCTTAAAAGAATCCTTCTTACTTTTTATGGCTTCCATTACTTTAACCATGCAGGCCTTTCCTAACCTGCTCCTAGGATTGTAGTTTTAAGTAGTACTCTCCTCCAAGCTTCTCCGTGGGTTTTGACCCTTTTTAACCTTTCCTTTCAGTTTCCTCTTCACGTGCCTCCTCATTTCAGAGAATTTACCCCTTTTAAAGTTAAAAGTGGCTGTGTTGGTCTTTTGGGGCAACTCCCTATTTATATAAATTGTGAACTCAGCAACATTATGGTCACTGTTCCCAAGTGGTGCAATCACATTTACATCTCTCACCAGGTCTTGGGCATTACTTAGGACCAAGTCCAGGATCGCCTCTCCCCTGGTAGGTTCTGTGACCATTTGTCCCATAGCACAGTCATTCAGAGTGTCTACAAACTCAGTCTCTTCCTCCCAACTTTGAACACATATTGACCCAATAAGTGACACAGTTTTTACAAGAAGAAGAAGATGAAGATATTGGATTTATATCCCGCCCTCCACTCCGAAGAGTCTCAGAGCGGCTAACAATCTCCTTTACCTTCCTCCCCCACAACAGACACCCTGTGAGGTGGGTGGGGCTGGAGAGGGGTCTCCCAGCAGCTGCCCTTTCAAGGACAGTGTCTCAGAACGGCCTACAATCTCCTTTCCCTTCCTCCCCCACAACAGACACCCTGTGAGGTGGGTGGGGCTGGAGAGGGCTCTCACAGCAGCTGCCCTTTCAAGGACAACTCCAGCAAGAGCTATGGCTGACCCAAGGCCATTCCAGCAGGTGCAAGTGGAGGAGTGGGGAATCAAACCCGGTTCTTCCAGATAAGAGTCCGCACACTTAACCACTACACCAAACTGGCTTCCAACAAGTACTTAGAGGAATCAAAATTAGTATTGCATGCAATGAGAGAATTAGTCCTTTTTGCAAGAAATTAGAGAATTAGTCCTTTTTGCAAGAAATTAGAGAATTAGTCCTTTTTGCAAGAAATTAGAGAATTAGTCCTTTTTGCAAGAAATTAGAGTACTTTTTACAGGCTGTGTGTGCTCATGTCAGTCTCCTGGAACACTGTTAGTGAGCTCAAACTCAGTATGCTTTGAAAGAAATTGTCATTGGAACATGACATTCCGCTTCCATAAAAGGCAAGTGTTGTGTTCCAAGTGCCCCTCAGCTTGAAGTAGGTCGAATAGCATCTTTAAGACCAACAACATTTTATTCCGAATGTAAACTTTTGTATGCATACAGACTTCTTCAGACAAGGAATGAGGTACAGTGAGCAGAGTTACATATAGCTGGTGGGCAGTGGTTTAGAATGCAAAGTGCTACAAAGTTAAAATCCAATTTGAAAGAACATTTGGTCTGGATAGAATTTGCGTGGGAAACCAATAAAACAATAACATGTGAGATTGTCTGTTAGTTACTGTTCTAGGAGTGTCTCATCCAAGTCCTCTGCTTGGCGATCTATAGCAGACTCCTACCATAATATCAGTATTATTTCTTACTCCTTTTATTTTTACACAGAGACTCTCAACTGAACTTCCATGCTCAGATTTAAGTATTTCCTCAGAAGTATGTACCTCTTTTAGATGTAATGTGACTCGTCAGCCCTTCCTTATTTGTCCATTTTAAATAAATTGTATCCCTCAGTCTTAATATTCCAGTTGTGAGTGTCAGCCCACCAAGTTTCAGTAATGTCTATTAGGTCATAGTCCTAATTAGGTCATAGTATTAGGACTTCCAGTTCCTCCTCCTTTTCCCTAGTCTGCGCTGTGTAGAAACATCAAAATCCATGTTTTTGCTCCCTGAGGTTTTCATCTTTGTACTAACCTGCAAGTTAATGTTACCTAGCATATGAACCGCTCCCTGCAAAACTTTAGCATTCTCTCCAGTTATGGGCATCATACCAGGCATTAAATTTTTGTCTCCTCCATATGATCTAGTTTAAAGTCCTCCTTATTAGGTTTGCAAGGCTCTTACCAAACACATTTTTGTCCTACCTTCATGAGGTGCAAACCATCTCCTGATAGAAGAACATCTCAAAAGCATAATTCATGGTCCAGAAATCCAAACCTTTTGTGATGACGTCTACATAGCCAATCAGTTATTTGCAGTTTTCTTCTTTTCCTTCCTAAGCCATGGCCTCCGACAAGAAGAACTGACGAAAACACAACTTGCACTCCGAGGTCCTTCACCTTCCTACCCAGGGCCACATAGTCTCTTTTAATGCATTCTGGGCTGTGGCAGGCAGTATCATTTGTTCCCACAAGGATCAGCAATAATCCCTTGATGAGTCTTCCTACCCTTTCAGTCATGTCCTGGATGCATGCATGCAGTAGACAACATACTTCTTGAGACAACAAGTCCTGTCAGCACACTTTGGCCTCTACCCCTCTGAGTATGGAATCCCCAATTACCAGCACCCATCCTCTATATTGGGGAGCAGAAGCTTGAGGCCTGAGAAATTTCCTTCAAGCTTTGTGGAGGCTGAGAAAGAGTCCCTTGTTCCAGTGGTCCAGAATCAATATATATGGGGAGATCCTGGAACTGATTGCTTCGTAACACAGGCTTAGAACAGGGGTGTCAAATGTGTGGCCAGTGGGCAGGATCAGGCTCCCAAGCAAATGGCTGCCATATGCTTCTTTCTCTCTCTCTCTCGCTTCCTTCTGCATCACAGCTTGCTTTGCCAGGCTTGCTTAATTGCACAGGAGCTACAGCGCAAAGCCTCTATTTTCTCCATTGACTAACCAGCACATGAAGCACTTTATGTACAAAAGCTCAAAAAGCCCAGCCGTTTCATGTTTTCTTCTGAGTCTTAGGCTCAAAGCACTGACAATGAGATTTCTGTAATGAATGTCAATGAATCAAAAATAGGCTTGCAACTTACAGATACACACCAGAACAATACCTGAACAGCATACTCAAGATTGCTACAGCACACATTGTCTCCCGTTGTTGATGCAATAATTCAGAGCAAGAGGTGTCAGTTATCAGAGACTGTTAAATAAACAAAATATTGTAAGCATGCTAATATTTTAAGCATGTTTTAAGGATTATTTTTTAAAAAAAAACCTTTGTGTTTGTCTGCGTCCTTTATAAAGTTTATATCTCCACTACCTGGCATTAAATTTTATGACACACATGGTGCATCCCAACGAGGTTTAATTTTGTCTGATCTGGCCCTCGTAACAAATGAGTTTGACACCCCTGGCTTAGAACATCTTCTGATCATCCTGCTTCAGTGGGTTAGCTTTTTCCATGTGCCCTCCTCCTGTGTTGGGTGCTCTCCCATTTGCTGAGGTACCTTTTCCTCTTCCTCCTTTTGCTCTTTCAAGAGCACTTGATGGATTCTGTCCCTGAAATCTTCACCTTCCCTCATAAATTGGAGCGTGGACAAACATGCCTCAGGTCCCTGTATCTTCTCCTCCAGCGGGGCTACCAACTTACACTTGCTGCAAGTATAATTGCTGTTACCCTCGGAGAAGAATACAAACATGCCACAGACTTTGCATGTTACTACCTCTTCTCCTTCACCAGCCATGCTGCTGTAATCCATTTCAAATTTCGAATCCAGTCCAAATTAGTTCTGTTTATTTTGTACCTTCCTAATAACTTCACTGCCAAGCTGCCTCCCAAGAGGAGTTGTGAATAGCTACTTACCTTCCTACAGGGCCCTCAGGCTAAGAGCTAAAGGGCAGGAGCCTTTGCCGAGGAGGAACCTTGCAATTTAAAGGCTCACAGCCCCCATCTCTGACTCAACAGCTGGAGCAACAGTATAGGGCAGGGCCAGCAACCACACTCAGGCAAACAGGCCCTCCTCTCTCAGCAACAAACCAGACAAAAACACACAGAAGCAATCGGAAACTCCTCTCCTGCAGGCTCCAAGCACAGTTCTCTCACACAGCAACCTCAGTTAATGCTCCCCAGCAGTTAGGAAAAGCAAAATTAACACTCACCTCGCCAGCAGCTCTGTCCCAGCAACTTGCCCCAGCACAGCTGAGTCACTTCTCGGTTATGTTCAGAATGTGTTTGCTGTGCATGCACATCTGTTGGTATTGGTTTCGCTATAATGTAATCACAATGCTCTATGCTTTAATCGGGTGCCATTTGCTCTTAGGTTTATTTAGGGGTGCCAGTTTGAATTAATATGTATGTGCTTCTCTTGAATCTGTAGTCCCAAGCCTAAACAGAGTTACTGCCTTCTAAGTCCACTGATTCCTGACATGGGATGGCCTGATCTCTTCTGCTCATGGAAGCTAAGCCAGGCCAGCTGTGATTGGTGCTTAGATGTGAGACCACCGTTGCTGTGCAGAGGTAGGCAATGGAAAACCACCTCTGAACACCTCTTGCCTTGAAAACCCCACGAAGGGTACCCATAAGTGGGCTGCAGCTTGCTAGTTCTTCCCACCCCCACTCCCACTGAAGTCAATGGCAGAACTTCTCTTCAGACCGCATGGTCAGTGTAATCTTTAAGGCAAGGTGGAACAAAGACACCTGTGTACTAACAGGCCATACCTAATGCTATTTTCGAAACTACTGGATCACAGATGGGAAAACAGCCTGGGGTGTTAACTAGTAACCAGAGATGTTAATGTTTTGCACGCAGCCAGCCAGATAGTGGGTTTTTAACACATTCCCCATAGTCTTGCTCAGTTCTTTTGTCGGTTTGAATATTGACTATTTCTCACTTCCTACAGTGAGAAGAATGCAAATGGACAAGAGCAGGTCCCCCTTTGCCAGTCTCCCTTTTGGCGTGCATTCTCCTGGGGTGGCAATGCCTGGCAGCATCCCAGCTTGAATACAGGAATGCACCGCATGGCGGGGTTCCCCTGTGACGTGTCAGGGTGCTTCAGCTGGCACGCAGAGGCAACTAGGTTAAGAACAGAAGAGAAGCCCTGTTGGATCAGACCAATAGCCCATCCAGTCCAACACTCTGTGTCACACATAAGAGAAGCCATGTTGGATCAGGCCAGTGGCCCATCCAGTCCAACACTCTGTGTCACACATAAGAGAAGCCATGTTGGATCAGGGCAATGGCCCATCCAGTCCAACACTCTGTGTCACACATAAGAGAAGCCCTGTTGGATCAGGCCAATGGCCCATCCAGTCTAACACTCTGTGTCACATAAGAACATAAGAGGAGCCATGTTGGATCAGGCCAATAGCCCATCCAGTCCAACACTCTGTGTCACACATAAGAGAAGCCCTGTTGGATCAGGCCAATAGCCCATCCAGTCCAACACTCTGTGTCACACATAAGAGAAGCCATGTTGGATCAGGCCAATGGCCCATTCAGTCCAACACTCTGTGTCACATAAGAACATAAGAGAAGCCCTGTTGGATCAGGCCAATAGCCCATCCAGTCCCAACACTCTGTGTCACATAAGAACATAAGAGAAGCCATGTTGGATCAGGCCAAGGGCCCCTTCAGTCCAACACTCTGTGTCACACATAAGAGAAGCCCTGTTGGATCAGGCCAGTGGCCCATCCAGTCCAACACTCTGTGTCACACATAAGAGAAGCCCTGTTGGATCAAGCCAATGGTCCATCCAGTCCAACACTCTGTGTCACATAAGAACATAAGAGAAGCCCTGTTGGATCAGGCCAATAGCCCATCCAGTCCCAACACTCTGTGTCACATAAGAACATAAGAGAAGCCATGTTGGATCAGGCCAATGGCCCATCCAGTCCAACACTCTGTGTCACACATAAGAGAAGCCCTGTTGGATCAGGCCAGTGGCCCATCCAGTCTAACACTCTGTGTCACATAAGAACATAAGAGAAGCCATGTTGGATCAGGCCAATGGCCCATCCAGTCCAACACTCTGTGTCACACATAAGAGAAGCCCTGTTGGATCAGGCCAATGGCCCATCCAGTCTAACACTCTGTGTCACATAAGAACATAAGAGGAGCCATGTTGGATCAGGCCAATAGCCCATCCAGTCCAACACTCTGTGTCACACAAAAGAGAAGCCCTGTTGGATCAGGCCAATGGCCCATCCAGTCCAACACTCTGTGTCACATAAGAACATAAGAGAAGCCCTGTTGGATCAGGCCAATGGCCCATCCAGTCCAACACTCTGTGTCACATAAGAACATAAGAGAAGCCATGTTGGGTCAGGCCAATGGCCCATCCAGTCCAACACTCTGTGTCACATAAGAACATAAGAGAAGCCATGTTGGATCAGGCCAATGGCCCATCCAGTCCAACACTCTATGTCGCACAGTGGCCAATATATGTGTGTGGGTAAACACACACACACACATTGTGGCTAATAGCCACTGATGGACCTCTGCTCCATGTTTTTATCCAATCCCCTATTAAAGCTGGCTATGCTTGTAGCCGCCGCCACCTTCTGTGGCAGTGAATTCCACATGTTAATCACCCTTTGGGTGAAGAAGTACTTCCTTTTAACCTGACTGCTCAGCAATTTAATTGAATGCCCACGAGTTCTTGTATTGTGAGAAAGGGAGAAAAGGACTTCTTTCTCTGCTTTCTCCATCCCATGCATAATCTTGTCAACCTCTATCATGTCACCCCGCAGTCGACGTTTCTCCAAGCTAAAGGGCCCCAACCACTTTAAACCTTTCTTCATAGGGAAAGTGTTCCAAACCTGTAATCATTCTAGTTGCCCTTTTCTGGACTTTTTCCAATGCTATAATATCTTTTTTGAGGTGCGGTGACCAGAATTGTACACAATTAATGGTTACTGCTGAGCAGGCCATGGTCCTAAATATTTGTGCTATTTGCCATTTTTTACAGTGACAAAAAATGGGGGAAGGAGTTATGTTTATTCTATACTCAGCCTAGTAGATCCTGTGCTTTCTAAAAGGAAGAGGCGATGAGTCCTGTGTACATATTTAAGAGAGCAATAATTTCAATTGTAAAGAAAAAACAGTTTACAGGATCCTGGTGTGGAAAGCAGTGGGGTAAAACAGATAGGGCAGAAGTAAAGCAGATAGGGCGTGGAGGGCTGCTGGAAGACCAACTCTTCCCAAGGGTGAGACTCTTCTCAAAAGTGATGCTTAAGCTGGACTTTTTGTTTCTCATGTCAGCCATTCAAAAGGTAAACCTCACACTAACCCCTGCTAAGAACCTCTACTTTCAAAAATTCCTCCTTTCTGCATTCTTGCTGCTGGATGTTCACTTGAAACCGACAAGGCTGGGGTTCGTTAGCTGCGAGAACATCTTAAGTGTTTAGTGGATTGGAATGGAACTGGCAACCGAAGGGAGATTTGAAATTAATGGAAGCAGCCAGCTCTTTAGAAGTGTTCTAAACACTGGAAAAGACGGAGACGATTCTGACCCTTTCACCCAACTGTAGAGCACCCTGGCAAGGTACCTAAAGAAAATGCCCAGCAGACAGCTCCACCAGAAACCCCACAAGCGTCCAGACTGAAATATCTTCCTGCCGGTACAGATTCCTGACTCCTGCATGACAAAGCAACAGTCAAATATAAATTGAATGTATTTTTTTCTCCTGTGGCAGTCAATAATAAAGATAATTGATGCTTGAGAACTGAGCTTGCTAATATAATTCAGTTACTATTGCAGGCACCGGTAGGTGTTCAGTTTCCAAGCTGTTCATCCATATATTTTTAGACGCTGCTGTGTACCGCCTCTCTCTTTTCCATTGACGGAGCACGGAAATCCTTGTGGAAGATATGGCTTAAATGCGAGTTGTCCGCTCCAATGAACAGCGGTGTACATGAATGACTAGATATTTTGCTCTTGATGGCCGCAGTAACTGTGAAGAAAACCCCAACCAGTTTTATTGTGATGAAAGCTTGATTATAGAAGGGTTATTAGGTTAGATTTCACTAAACAAAATTCAAAAAAGACGAAAGTATTACGAAATTCACTGCTGTAAAACAATGTATGAGTGACTAAAGTCTTAAGGGTTATACCGTTTAAAAAAAAACCCCTCTGTAATAAGTTATGAGCGAAAAGTCTGTATAACTTTGCCCAAGCAATTTACAACAAAAATAATAATATATGCTCTGCTGATTCATTTATGATATGTATTTAATAAAAATTGTGCCACTAGTAGATTTTATATTTTTCACATATTGAAAGCAATTTCATATCAATGGGAAAGAAGCTGAGAGGAATTTAGAAAGAGTTGTCTTGGGGTTAATTGGTTAACATCGGAACATTTATATGCATTGTTCCATCGTGACTGGCAGCTTAATTCCTTACGCAGTGACCTTCTTTGTGAAGATTCCGCAGAAGAAATATGAATTTCCATATTTACTGTGAAGATCAGAGCAGGAAAGCATCTACGTTCTTCTGGAAGTAAATAAACATGAAGGTTGTGGGGTGGGGTTAGATGACACACACAACGTTCGGGGAATGTAGCAGATGTTTTAGGGTGGTGTATCTAAAGGGACAATGAGAAAGGAGCCGGAATTTCCCATGGCAACCCTGGTGGGAGGGAATGAGAGTTTCAAGCAGGGCCTGATGGTGGGCAGAGGAGAAGAAGGGGGCCCCTGGAAACTCTCACTCCAGGAACTGGCCACGGATGGCACTGGAGGCATTCCTGCTTCTGACCAGGTCTGAGCAGAGCTAGCCAATGACAGGACAGGAGGAGGCTGTGAGTGGACTTCACTACACCCAAAAAGTCATGAACACATGGAATTCACGATGCCAGGAATCATAGAGTTGGAAGGGACCTCCAGGGTCATCTAGTCCAACCCGCTGCACAATGCAGGAAACTCACAAACACCTCCACCTAAATTCATAGGTTCTGCATTGCTGTCAGATGGCCATCTAGCCTCTGTTTGAAAAACTCCAAGGAAGGAGAGCCCACCATCTCCCAAGGAGGAAGCCTGTTCCACTGAGGAACCACTCTAATGGTCAGGAAGTTCTTCCTAATGTTGAGCCAGAAACTCTTTTGATTTAATTTCAACCCATTGGTTCTGGTCCTACCTTCTGGGGCCACAGAAAACAATTCCACATCATCCTCTATATGACAGCCCTTCAAGTACTTGAAGAGGGTGATCATATCACCTCTCAGCCGCCTCCTCTCCAGGCTAAACATCCCCAGCTCCTTCAACCTTTCCTCATAGGACTTGGTCTCCAGACCCCTCACCATCTTCGTCACCTTCCTCTGGACCCGTTCCAGCTTGTCTATATCCTTCTTAAAATGTGGTGCCCAAAACTGAACACAAGACTCCAGATGAGGTCTTACCAGAGCAGAGTAAAGTGAAGTGGTGGCAGCTACAAGAGCTTCCAGAGAGGATTAGGTAAATGTTTGGAGTGGAGGTCCATGAGTGGCTCTCAGCCACAAGGTGCAGATGGGACATTCTCTCTGGGGCAGTGATGCTCTGTATTCTTGGTGCTTGGAGTCAACAGCAACCCTGGAGTTCTGGCCCTGCTTGTGGACCTCCTGACAGCACCTGGGTTTTGGCCACTGTGTGACAGAGTGTTGGACTGGATGGGTCACTGGCCTGATCCAACATGACTTATTTTATGGAATGGTTGCCCTAGCATGTGATACTAATGCTTTAAGAAAACCCATACACTGACAATTGTGTCTTTGAACTCTAGGACATCATGAGTTTTCTTGGGGTGGAAGATTGTTTTGCCTTTTCATTCCAAGGTTCAGCCCAACCCAGGTAGTATGGGCAGGAACAATCCCCTGCGGGGTCTCTGCTTACCAACCAGTATCACCTGTATTCAAGTTTAATCTCTTATCCCTCAGTCAGTGGACAACAGTATCTCAATAATGGTCCAGTAGAGGCTTATTCAATCATATTCAGAGCTAAGTGATGACATTCAGGCCTTCTTCCAATCACACTCAGCATCTAACAAAGCCCCCTGCCAAAAAAAAAACCAAAATGGTGCTCACGGGTGCCATGATAACCACCCACATCTTTCCTGGTATCTCTGGAAAGACTGCAACTGTCAGCGAAGGGGCATTGAAGTTTCAACAATGAACAGGCTTAGCTTTGTTAAAAACAAAGTTTCCTTTTATTGATTACAGCAATGCATTTCACTACGCAAGTTCGTTGATACTAAGAACGAGAGGGGTGCAAGCATGAGCATATATGGATACACATCAAAGCATAGGGGTTTTAAATCATTTCCCATAATAAAACTGGGGCTCCTCTGTTGAGGGTAGCCAGGGCGCCTATCTGTTATCTCCCACCTACATAGCTGTCTCTCCTCCCCTGCTGTGGCCTTGCTCGTCTCTGCTAGGCGCCTGGGAACCGGTTAGATGTTTTGCACTTCAAAAGGCCTTTCGGCACCTCGGCTCCCCCCCTCCCGGCCATCCTTCACATTCCTCTACAACACTAGGGTTAGTCCAGCAGTAAGCATGAGGTTAGTTAGCAGTAAATAAACAGTTCAGGTAATAAAGCAAACTTCAATGCATACAAGCTGACAGCAATAGCATCCTCTTCCTCCTGACCATGGAAGAAAGAAGCATACTGCCTCTGGTACTGGAGGGCATAGACCAGTAGCCATTGGTAGTCCTGATACTCTCGTGATGTCCTGGAGTTCAAAGACACAATTGTCAGTGTATGGGCTGATAATAATATATTTTAAGCGCTGGGAGCTCTGTTCATGGAACTCCTCGCATTTTATTTGGTTTGGACTTCCAGAAATCCTTTGCCAACTGAAAATTATTATTTATGATAATAAAATGGAAGGTGGGAGATTTTGCCTGCAGAGTATATACAGACCCAACGAAACAGAAGGCAAAGCACGGTAAGCATCGAGAGCCAGTGGAGTGGAGTGGCTAAGAGTGTCAGGCTAGTATCTGGGAGTCCCAGGTTCAAATCCTCATCTGTTTCAGGAAAGCTTGCTGAGTGACGTTGGGCCGTTCACAGTCTCAGCCTAACCTCCCTCACAAGGTTGTTGTGAGGATAAAACAGAGGAGAGGAGAATGATGTGATCTGCCTTGGGTCCCCCCCCCGCCCCCCGGGGAGAAAGGCAGAGTATAAATGAAGTAAATAGGAATTCAGTCAAGTACTGTGGCTATGTACACTGGGATCTGAAACATGAATGGAGGTCTCTAATGGTGGTGCCGTCCAAGAAAACCAACAGGGAGGGGAGGCCTGCCTTACAGGAAATGTTAATGTCTGATCTGAGTTACGATGACTACAATGATATTGGATGTATACCCTGCCTTTCTTTCTGAATCAGAGCCTCAGAGCAGTTTACAATCTCCTTTACCTTCCTCTCTCACAACAGACACCTCATGAGGTTGGTGGGGCTAAGAGAGCTCTCACAGGACCTGCCCTTTCAAGGACAGCTCTGTGAGAGCTATGGCTGACCCAAGGCCAAGTGGAGAATCGAATCTGGTTCTCCCAGATAAGAGCCCGCGCACTTAACCACTACACCTGGGCTTCGGCCCAGGTAATGTTACCTGAGAGCATGGCACCCTTAACACTTTTTCTGGGGTCTGCCAAGTTATAAGGAAATGGGCAGGGCCAGGTGGCGCTTTTGCTTAGCCAGGTTTCTGACTGACTACTGGAGATTTGATTGGCTGTGCAGATGTTTAAAAAATGTTGTTTTGCCAGCAGCTGCTGCCCCGGCCCAAGGATTTTCACTGTGTGACTGATGTTAAACTATGGCAGCCATTTTGCGGCTGGCTGCACTTTTTGTGGCAGCCGTTTTGTTGCTGCACCCACCGAAGCGTTAGAATTCCAAGTGTGCCCACAGGCTCACCTTTGCCTGCCTTAGAGAAAAGGCAGGTCCAGAGATGCCCACTGCGCTAAAACCTTTGGGGCCATCTCTTACTGCGAGCGGAGAGGGAGAGATGGGCACACAGACTCGAGGTCCAGCTCCGCAGTTGGTCCTCACTGATCTCAAACTTCAAAAGACAAAAGCATTCTGTCAAATCAAAGTACAGGAATGGAATGAAGCTTGGCCTTCACAAAGGAGAAAAGCCTTGACAACAACATGTGCATCCGTTCACTTCTCATGAGACAGGCCATCCAATTCCAAGGGGTTAATGTTGTTGGACTTCATTGCTCACATCCTACAATCTAGTAATAAACAGCAGCAGCCTGCCGATCACCTCGGCTGAGAGAGAAAAAGAGTTATAAACTGGTAGAAGCCAGTTTTTAAAATCGTGGCACAGTTGCCTAGGGCTAAAGACAAAATGAAGTGAGAGAAGTTCACATGTGAGGGATTAGAGGTGCTCGGCAAGTGGGATCCTGCAGAGCTGTTGCCTAGCAATCCAGTCAGGAATGAGGACTCCATCTTCCACCTCTTGTGACATTGCAATAGTTAACAGCGATTTCCCAAGGATTCCAAGGAAATACAGAAAAATAATTTCACTTACGATTACCGGATGTCCTCTGTTCAGATGACATGTCAGCTTTTTGGAGGTAGCTGCCCTTTTTTCGGGCTCTTTTTAAAAACTTTTGGTGTTGGAAGGTAAGGAATATTCCTAGTTAGTAGCAGGTTCAATAAGAGGGGTATTTAAAATGAGATTTGTCATAGTGATAACTTGTTTGAAGTAGTTGGGAAAGATCTCTCTCTCTCTCTCTCTCTCTCTCTCTGCTTTTTAAAATATGGTAACTCTAATTAGGTCCCCGAGGCTCTTTTCCCCCCCCACTCCACTTCCAGTCCTCAGCATTTGAAGCTCCAAGGCTTACCAGCCTCTGGCACTGTCTACCAGTCTCTGGCACTGGATGGCCAGGGGAAAAGCTAGTCAGCCAGTCTCCATGACTGGATTGCCAGGGGAAAGGCACTTTACCAGCCTCCAGGACTCAATTGTCAGTGGAAAAGCTAGTCTGCCAAATTCTGGCACTGGATTGCCAGGGGAAAAGCAAGTCTGCCAGCCTCCAGGATTCGATTGCCAGGGGAAAAGCTAGTCTGCCAGTCTCTGGCACTGGATTGCCAGGGGAAAAGCAAGTTTGCCAGCCTCCACGACTGGATTCCAGGGGGAAAGCAAGTCTGCCAGTCACCATGACTGGAAAAGGTATTCTGCCAGCTTCTGGCACTGGATTGCGAGAGGAAAAGGTACATTGCCAGCCTCCAGGACTGGATTGCCAGGGGAAAACCTAGTCTGCCAGCTTCTGGGACTGGATCGCCAGGGAAAAAGCTAGTCTACCAGCCAATGGCATTGGATTGCCAGGGGAAAAGCTAGTCAGCTAGCCTCCAAGACTGGATTGTCAGAGGAAAAGGTACTCTGCCAGCCTCCAGGACTGGATTGCCAGGGGGAAAGCTGATCTGCCAGCCTCTGGCACTGGAATGCCAAGGGAAAAGGTACTTTGCCAAACTCTGGGACCGGATTGCCAGGAAAAAAGGCACTTTGCCAGCCTCCAGGACTGGATTGCCAGGGGGAAAGGTGCTTTGCCAGCCTCTAGGACTGAATTGCCAGGGGGAAAGCAAGTCTGCCAGTCTCCAGGACTGGATTGCCAGGGGAAAAGGTACATTGCCAGTCTCCAGGACTGGACTGCCAAAGGAAAACCTACTCTGTCAGCCTCTGGGACTGGATTGCCAGGGGAAAAGCTGGTCTGCCAGCTTCTGGGAAAGGATTGCCAGGGGAAGAGCTAGTCAGCTAGCCTCTGGGACTGGATTACCAGGGGAAAAGGCACTTTGCCAGCCTCCAGGACTGGATTGCCAGGGGAAAAGGTGCTTTGCCAGTCTCCAGGACTGAATTGCCAGGGGGAAAGCAAGTCTGCCAGTCTCCAGGACTGGATTGCCAGGGGAAAAGGTACATTGCCAGTCTCCAGAACTGGATTGCCAGGGGAAAAGGTACATTGCCAGTCTCCAGAACTGGATTGCCAGGGGAAAAGGTACATTGCCAGTCTCCAGAACTGGATTGCCAGGGGAAAAGGTACATTGCCAGTCTCCAGGACTGGACTGCCAGCAGAAAACCTACTCTGTCAGCCTCTGGCACTGGATTGCCAGGGGAAAAGCTGGTCTGCCAGCTTCTGGGAAAGGATCGCCAGGGGAAGAGCTAGTCTCCCAGCCAATGGCACTGGATTGCCAGGGGAATAGCTAGTCAGCTAGCCTCTGGGTCTGGATTACCAGGGGAAAAGGTACTTTGCCAGCCTCTAGGGCTGGATTGCCAGGGGAAAACTAGTTTGCCAGTCTCTGCCACTGGATTGCCAAAGGAAAAGCTAGTCTGCCAGCATCTGGCGCTGGATCGGGGAATTCCTGGAGATGAGAGGGGTGGAGTCTGGGGAGGACAGGGGCCTCAGTTAGGGTTGCCAGCTCCAGATTGGGAAACACTTGGAGATTTGGGGGGGTGAATCTTGAGGAGACCGGGGCTTGAGGAACAGAGGAGGTTTAATGGGGTATAATCCCATAGAATCCACCTTCACAAAGCAGCGACGTTCTCCAGGTAAGAGTTACGTTCTCCAGATCCAAGAGTTACGCCCCCCCCCCCCAAGAGGATGACCTTTGTCCAATTAATTCAGTGGTGGAGAAGAACTTCTTGGAGATCAGATTGCATCTAATTTCTCCTGCATTCGGATGCTAGTTTTATTCAATTTTTCCGTGGGCATCTACTGTCGGGGCCAAATCTCATTGGTGGCATTTGCAAAGCTGATGAGTGTCAAGCATGATAGTTCTGGTTATTGAATCAATGTGTAGTATTGACCCCCCTTTCTCCTTTCTGTATTCCCGCTCTGCATAAAACTGCTCTTCAGTGCTTCCCCCCTGTTGCTGGTAACTCTAAAGGATTCAGAATATGCAAGTAACCTTGTCTTTCTAAGTAATTTGCCTCTCCCACCAGTTCCCATCCATATGCCTTATCAGTAAACCAAGAATGTGTGGAAACTAGGAGACCAAATGAATAGTTGATAGTACCCTTTGAACTTTCCCTGCAATTCAGGGAAAGTTCAAAGCTTTTGAAGCTATCTGCTATGTTCCCGTTGAAGTAACCTTTAAGATTCCTTACCGTGTGAAATTCTGTATCACTTGCAAGGTATCATTCCTTGGAGCAAGTATTGGATTATCAATAAAACGAGTCTTTGATTTAAACAAAAGCTTGGTTATTCGAAATGCTGATGCTTGACAGGGAAAGGAGGTCCAAATCTGGTCTTTTGGAAGAGGCGGACACTATGCCAGTTAGGTCAGGGGACAATTTAGATGGGATGACTGAATGCTAAAAATAGTCCTAAACAGGGCGGAAGTTATGGATTAGGGAAGGCAGAGGAGAAATGGGATGATTGAGGCATGACAGTGGAATTACCCAAGTGGTAGATTTGATGTGTGTCTGTTAACAAAGGCCGGGAGAAGGCTGAGGGCCTGGACTTTATTTCCCTGGTTTCCAAGGAACTCTGCAACTGTAAGGTTGATTCCAAAACAGTCCAAGGAGGCAGGTTTCTTGTTCTGCAAACATCTTATTATTCATCATGGCCTGAATTTTTATGATAACTCAAGAGTAGAGTAATTGAGAGGGGAGTCCAGGCCCTAAGGGGACCCTGGCTACTTCCTTGAATTCAGTACCCTGATTTCTATGCAGGCTGGGGGGGGGCTGTGGGGGCCTGCCCCCTGACTTCCAGTTGAGACCACCCCCCACCTGCAGCTACCCTCCCCACCATACCCCACAGTTCAAATCCTGCAAGAGAGGCGGCAGGAGCAGCCACAGCCTTCCCCAACCATTTAAAAGGTAGCCTTTTAAACACTCAGGGAGGCCAGCAGCTGCTCCTGCAGCTCCTCCCATGCACTTTGAAGAAAGGCTGCAGGTTGGGTTGTTGTAGTTGGCCAGAGAACTCTCCAGCTGGCAGTGAGAAGCTGGAAGACTGGGCCTGTGGGGTGGCCTCCTTCCTGGATGGGCGTAAGAGCCTGGGGCAAGAAAAGCAGAGGTGAACATAAAAACAAGAGAAACCATGTTGGCTCAGGCCAATGGCCCATCCAGTCCAACACTCTGTGTCACAGAAGAACATAAGAGAAGCCATGTTGGATCAGGCCAATGGCCCATCCAGTCAAACACTCTGTGTCATATAAGAACATGAGAAGCCATGCTGGATCAGGCCAATGGCCCATCCAGTCCAACACTCTGGGTCACAGAAGAACATAAGAGAAGCCCTGTTGGATCAGGCCAATGGCCCATCCAGTTCAACACTCTGTGTCACAGAAGAACATAAGAGAAGCCATGTTGGATCAGGCCAATGGCCCATCCAGTCCAACACTCTGGGTCACAGAAGAACATAAGAGAAGCCATGTTGGCTCAGGCCAATGGCCCATCCAGTCCAACACTCTGGGTCACAGAAGAACATGAGAAGCCATGTTGGCTCAGGCCAATGGCCCATCCAGTCCAACACTCTGGGTCACACAGTGGCCAAAAAACCAAGTGCCATCAGGAGGTCCACCAGTGGAGCTAGAAGCCCTCCCACTGTGCCCCCCCAAACATTCAGAATACAGAGCATCACTGCCCTGGACAGAGATTTCCAACAATACGCTGTAGCTAATAGCCACTGATGGACCTCTGCTCCATATGCTTATCCAATCCCCTCTTGAAGCTGGCTATGCTTGTAGCCCCCACCCCCTCCTGTGGCAGTGAATTCCATGTGTTAATCACCCTTGTTGGTGTTGGTTGAGGGAGCTCTCAGCCTGCCCCTCCCCTCTCCCAGCCATCTGAGGCTGTGGGACCCACGGTGCCCACATGGAAGGGGAGGAGGGGACTGCAGAAGGGGCTCGGAGGAGACAGGAGGGGGCAGGGATGTTCTCTGCCAGGCAGCCTGGGCTCACGCAGCCCAGAAGAGGCGACATCGGTGACTGCAAAGTTTACCTTTAATTAGCTTTAATTATATCGTGCCCTCAGAGAAACTTAAATGCCCCCCCCCAACATTTGAAATCCTGGCTATGGGCCTGTAGCTATGGTAGCCAACCTTCAGGTGGTGGCTGGAGATCCCCCTAGGATTACAACGAATCTCCAGGTGAAAGAGATTACTTCACCTAGAGGAAAAGCCCACTTTGGAAGGTGGAGTCTATGGTCTTATACCCCATCAAAGTCCGTCCCATCCTCAAGCCCCACCCTCTCCAGGCTCCACCCCCTAATTTTCACATGCTTTCCAAACCGCAGCTGCCAACCTTCTGATTGCTTGGGACAGGTCTTCATTTCACAATTTTAATATCAAACGTGGAGTCTCTCCCACAATCTCAGACATCTTATGGCAGTGGTTTGAAAAACAACCGCCCCCCCCCCCCCAACTTGCGGCTATCCTCCCCGCCACACCTCTCAGAACTTTTCGGGTTGCATCTCAGCCCAGCGGCTTCTGGTGAGCAGGTATGATTCACAGGGGTTTGCCACCTAATGGAGCTTGGAGGTTCAACTGTAGACGGATGCTGTTGCTATTCTAACAAGCTGCACTTGAATTTATGTCAACTGAAACCTGCGTCATGTTTGAAAAAGGGAAAGGAAGGCATAATTTTTCAGGCGAATGGATTCTGTCGGTTTAGCAGTTCAGTTCCAGACTATCAAGTGTACTACTAGTTGTGGTTTCTTGGATGAATATCAGGTACAAGGACTTTGAGAATGCTGCCCAACAGAACCCTCATACTCTGAAAATTGGGGTATCTGAAGATGCTCCTGGACACTCTACTGCAGACAAACATGGTCATGCTCTGAAAATACCTGCATTATAACTGCACAGAGCCAGAAGGATTACTGGGCAGAAGGCAGGACTTGGAAATACCTCACTGCAGTGTGTGTGTGTGTGTGTGGTCACTGCCTAACTTGAATGAGAGGCACTCTTTAAAAAGGTAAGGGTGTAAGCGCCAGTCGTTTCAGACTCTGGGGTGACATCGCATCACGATGTTTTCAGGGCAGACTTTTTTTATGGGGTGGTTTGCCATTGCCTTCCCCAGTCCTCTACACTTTGCGCCCCCCCCCCCGCAAGCTGGGTACTCGTTTTATCAACCTTGGAAGGATGGAAGGCTGAGTCAACCTCGAGCCGGCTACCTGAACCCAGCTTCCGCTGGGATCGGTCGTGAGCAGAGCTTAGGACTGCAGTACTGCAGCTTTACCACTCTGTGCCACGGGTGTGCTCTGAGGCACTCCTTACCTTCCCCCATAAGACGACTTCTGCAATGATACTCATAACCATCATCTAGCAAATATTCTTTGGGGGCATGGTGCTCAAGCAAAAGGTGGCTAGACAGCTTCACAGATAACCAGTCTTTTTTCAAGAGTGTTTTTTTGGAATGGATTAGCCCAATGGGAGAGAGTAGGCTTTTAGAACCACTGTCCATGCAATTCTCATCCTTCCCCCCCCACCCCCCACCCCTGCCCCAGAAGAATCAGGACGGACAAAAGGAAATATTACTTTACACAGAGAGTGAATAATATGTGGAATTTGCTGCCAGAGAATGTAGTGATAGTCTAAATTACACAAACTACCAGTTGGCTTCTGGCCCCCGATTCAATGTGCCTCACATGGTCTGGGATCCAGCTATTGGAAAGATTCCCTACTGCCCTACGACTCAAAGGTTGAGCTGAAGGCCTTTTCTGTGTGTGTCACCATTCCACAAAATGAAAGCCAGGTCTTTTCCAGGGACGCTACCTTAGCACAGACCACCGACACATTGCAAACAGTGTGCGTTTGCAATAAAAAAGGCCAACGCCATGCTGGGAATTATTAGGAAGGGAATTGAAAACAAATCAGCCAGTATCATAATGCCCCTGTATAAATCGATGGTGCGGTCTCATTTGGAGTACTGTGTGCAGTTTTGGTCGCCACACCTCAAAAAGGATATTATAGCATTAGAGAAAGTCCAGAAAAGGGCAACTAGAATGATTAAAGGGTTGGAGCACTTTCCCTATGAAGAAAGGTTGAAACACTTGGGACTATTTAGCTTGGAGAAACGTCGACTGTGGGGTGACATGATAGAGGTTTACAAGATAATGCATGGGATGGAGAAAGTAGAGAAAGAAGTCCTTTTCTCCCTTTCTCACAATACAAGAACTCGTGGGCATTCGATGAAATTGCTGAGCAGACAGGTTAAAACGGATAAAAGGAAGTCCTTCTTCACCCAAAGGGTGATTAACATGTGGAATTCACTGCCACAGGAGGTGGCGGCGGCCACAAGCATAGCCACCTTCAAGAGGGGTTTAGATAAAAATATGGAGCACAGGTCCATCAGTGGCTATTAGCCATAGTGTGTGTGTATATATAAAATTTTTTGCCACTGTGTGACACAGAGTGTTGGACTGGATGGGCCATTGGCCTGATCCAACATGGCTTCTCTTATGTTCTTATGTTCACCCACCTCTGCCAGTCCCAGAGTGGCCTCAGTTTCGAGAGGTAGGTAAAGCCTCTGTTTATTAATTTTTTTTATTAGATTTGATTTTAATGTGACATTTTCCGGCTGGTATTCTGAGAATCCATATTTTTAAAAACAGTCTGTAAGTAGGCCGCGCATCTTTGGTGAAGAAAGCAGGAAATGATTTTTCTTTTTTGAAATGAGCCAGTTCACATACACAATGGCAACTGACTCCATCATGGATTCGGCCCACTCGGAGGACCCTGATTGGGTGGAAAGATGGTATTAAAATGTTTTACATAAATACAGAAATACGATGGCAGACAGGAATTTCCTGTCCCTACTCCGTGCAATGAGAAGCAATAGGTAAGATTCACCTTCATGAATCCACTTATACAAATCCCCGAGTCCCCGACCATCTAGGAAAGAGGAAAGCCATTTCAAGGCCAATGATCAGTTTTAAACTCGCAGTATAATAATCAAGTGCGTTTCTGTTTGGCAGGCATTATCACACCAATGAATCCCTTGGGGGGGGGGGGGACGGGAGAGATCAGAAAAAGGCAACTTTCATTTTAACTTGCTGTCAGAATATTGGAGTAATCTTTATTGAAAATATAAGATCTACAAAGCCACTGACACCCAGTCTGGAAGAGTTCATTAAATTGTGCACATTCATTACTAAGACAGAACGTCAGAGTGGCATAAAATACAAAGAAGTCATTCTGAGATTTCCCCCCCCCCTCCATGATGAGGGGCTCTGCTCAAGAGCTGTTCTTCACAAAGGAAATGTTTTACAAGCCATGAATAATAGTTGAACGCAAGCAACGACATGACCCAGTGTTTCTTCCCATTAACGTAAATGTTTCACAATTTCATGATTTGGAAATTTATTTATGCACCAAACGAGATAGTAATTCATGCGGCTTGCCAGCTACACATGCTAAATATTGCTATGTCTCTTTCTCCACTGAGGCTTTCGGTAATACGCAATGTGCACAGCACACACCCAATGGCATCCCACAAAAAGGTGTACGGCGTTCAAATTCAGCTGCCAGGATCCATAACCTTAGGCCCCCTCCGAGGACTGAAGCAGGAGTGGCTACAAAGTAAATTGATTTTAGAACGATACTTTTCCTTGTCGGCAAGTTCCAGGCTGTCAGGGGAAGCAAACAGCGTAAAGCAGCAGCTGCCAGAAGTACAGTCGGTGTTTATTTTCTGTACAGTCAGCACCAAGGGGAAAATACGTATACTTAAAAGGGCTACAGAAAGCATTCTCATCAGCAGACGCCATCGTCCGTTAGGTATGGGAATGACAGAGCACACCTCTCTCGCTGCTTCACCGGAGGCGAAGGACTACAGCCAGCCCAGGCTCTTTGCTTGTTTGCTTGTTTGCAACACGTCAAGAGGCAGACACATCAAATGGTGACCAAGGCACAGCAGGACGCCAGTCAAGAGTCCCTCCCTGAGACTCTGGTCTGGGTTTATATCATTCCCTTTCACTATACAAGTAAGAAGAGTTAAGAAAAATATAATACAAAATCTTTTACAGGATATATTTACAGGAAACACACTACTTGTCTGAAGCATGTATAAAGCTTTTTAAATCTTTTTTTCCGTTTAAAAAAAAGACCTTTATTTAAAGTAGTAATGCAAAGATTGGTCCATTTTTTAAAAAAACCAAAAAAACAAAAAACCCCAGCAAGCAAAGGTCTAACGGCTTTCACTAAGCTTAAACTGTATTAAAATACACTTCTGCGGTATTGCTACATTTGGGGTAAATACGTCTTAAGCATCCTGACGAATTCCTAAACAGGTCAGCAGTTCTACAGCGTTTGGTAAGGAACTGAAATTGCCGCTATGGAACGATAATGCTTGAAAGGAATATTGTTCCAGGAAGGTAGCCGTGTTAGTATGTAGTAGCGGATTAAAACTTCAGCCCAGTAGCGTCTCAAAGACCGACACAATTTAAGGTGCCACTTGGCTTGACGATTGTTCTACAAGAAATAATAGTTATTTAAACCCATGCCTTCCGTTCAGCGTGCTGGCAACTATATACAGGGAAAACACAACACTCAGGAACGTCTACCTCTGGGATCCTAGGAACTCTGAACGCACTGACAAAACACTTGCCGTGTATTGTTCACTGTATGGTAACCGCTGCGTCAACTGGCAGTTTCACCGTAAAGAACCGGGAAGGTTACTATTTGGATAAGGAACATGAAACACAACAGGCCCTGGTCTAGCTCAGATGATTCTGTGCAGACGAATCATGGATCCAGACAGAGATATCTACTGTCTATCAGAGGCATCCAGCATTTAATAAGGACCGCCACACATCCCGCATGTGCATGGATCAGCTGCCTAAACGGCTCTCTGATTTCTTACGCTATGAGGAAGCCTTTTAAGCAGATGCGTGGCACAGTCTGAAAAGGCAGTAGGTATACAAGCAAATTAAAATTCCTGAGAGCTGAATGCTTACTATAAATACGTCCTTTAAGCATTTAAAGGAAGGAGAAAAATATGCGTAATAAAATGGCTGCAGATGGCAAATGGGAGGCAGTTTTTTTGTGTGCCTTAAAAAGCGCATACCACAATAAATTCACACTTGGAGGTGGCAAATCCCGCCCCCCCCCACCCCTCCCCAATCTTAAAATGACTAGCTTTCTAGAATTAGTGCTGGAAAACAAAGAAAGCTGGGATAATTGCACGTTGATTAAGCCATGATCAGAACCGGCTTTTTCACCCTTCTATCAAATTAAAAAAAAAAAAAAAACCCAACAAAATTTAGTCTCTCAAATGTTGAAAGGATTTCTTTCTAACAACCTTTGGCTAGCAAAGATTTAAAAAAACAACAACGATTAAATACTCTAAAAGGCCTGTCACTTCCTGCAGCTTGCACTCCTTAATCTGCTGGGGGCCCCAATCCCAAGAAGAGGAGCCGGCTGCAGCCGGAGAGGGGAGGAGGGGACTGCCTGCTGCCGCTTCCCTCCCTTGCTGCTCAGAGACACAGCAGAAGACGAGGCCCACAACTCACCTCTTTCTGCTCTTAAGTTCTGACATCTAAAAACCAGCTGAGGGGAAAAAATCAAATTAATTATGCTGTTTTTAGCTCAATGTTCTGACAGGTTCCCTCCCTCACCATCAACAACTTATACAACGCCGACGTGAAACAACTTTAAGCCACAACTGTGTCTAATCTCACACTACAGGGGAGGAAAAAAAACCCATGATTCACAATTTATTTAATCATCTCTTCATCGTTTGGGGAACCCCGGAAAAGCAACCTCCTTTTGGAGTGTCTCGGCAGTGGCAGTCAGCAACTGGGGGTTTTTTTTGTTTTCCTTTTTGTCTAAGTGCTTCAATCCAATGGCCCTGAGTTGAGTGGTTTATCCAAGCGCTACACCAGCCTGGCGCTCAGTCTGTGGGAATGTACATAGCCTGTGTCGCTGGAACTGCCTTGTAAACTGTACTGGTCTTCTGCATCGCTGGAGCTTCCGCTGCTGTCCATCTCTGCTGGTGTGAATTCAATTCCTTCAATGTCTACCTCTAAAAGAGAGACACAAGAGAGAAACAGTCTCTTAAACACCGGAGAGTAACATTCCAGAGCCCCTCAGCAACAGGACCATTCAAAAAGCACTTGGCCTTGATACCGAATGTTGAAATGTACCGTGTGGGGATGTGGTTAGAGATGGGTTGCCGGGTCCCCTCGGCCTCCACTGACGAGGACCTCAGTGGGCTACAAAGCCAGAGAGTCCACCCTCAAGGCATCCGTTTTCTCCAGGCAAAGTCATCTCTGGAGTCTGGAGCTGTGATTCTAGGGGATCCCGAGATCCCACCTGGAGGCTGGCAGCATTATGTGGGAGACACAGCTTCACATTCCGAATCAGCCAATAAAAAGGCTCACTGGGTAACCTTGGATCAACAGCAGCAACCCAACAACGTTTGGTAATACCCGGCCTCAGAAACGTCCATCTGGCCTTGATGAGGGCCCAGGGCCTTTTCAGCCCTGGCCCCCGCCTGGCGGAATGAGCTCCCCCTGGCAATCCGGGCCCTGGAGGATCCGCTCCAATTCCGCAGGGCCTGTAAAACGGAGCTCTTTCGGCAGGCTTTCCCAGCTGAGGCAGTGGACGTCACTTGTTACCAGCCTCCCCCCTTCATTCCATCCCAGTGCTATAAGATCTGCTGGACTTGGACAAGAGGCCATGCTTGTGAGGCAAAATTTGCCATTTTAGTCTCTACTGTCACTCTGTAATTTTAAATTTCATATATTTTAAATTGATCTTTTATTGTTTTTGCTGTTGATTGTTTTTAAGATGTAACCTGCCCTGAGCCTGTCCTACGGGAAGGGCGGGCTAAAAATCAAATCAAATAAATAAATAAGAATAAAATAAACCATCTCTGTCTCAGCCTAACCTACTTCACAGTGATGTTCTTAGGACAAAAACAGAGGCTGCCCTGTCTTCTTTGGGGAACAGCTGTGCTAAAAATGCACAGATGATTTTGTTCTCCTCCAACAACTATGCTGTGAGAATCACAAACATGAAGCTGCCTTCTGGAGAGCCAGTTTGGTGTAGTGGTGAAGTGCACGGACTCTTATCTGGGAGAACCAGGTTTGATTCCCCACTCCTCCACTTGCAGCTGCTGGAATGGCCTTGGGTCAGCCAGAGCTCTCGCAGAGCTGTCCTTGAAAGGGCAGCTGCTGGGAGAGCCCTCTCCAGCCCCACCCACCTCACAGGGTGTTTGTTGTGGGGGAGGAAGGTAAAGGAGATTGTGAGCCGCTCTGAGACTCTGTCCTTGAAAGGGCAGCTGCTGGGAGAGCCCTCTCCAGCCCCACCCATCTCACAGGGTGTCTGTTGTGGGGGAGGAAGGGAAAGGAGATTGTGAGCCGCTCTGAAACTCTGTCCTTGAAAGGGCAGCTGCTGGGAGAGCCTCTCAGTCCCACCCACCTCACAGGGTGTCTGTTGTGGGGGAGGAAGGGAAAGGAGATTGTGAGCCGCTCTGAGACTCTGTCCTTGAAAGGGCAGCTGCTGGGAGAGCCTCTCAGTCCCACCCACCTCACAGGGTGTCTGTTGTGGGGGAGGAAGGGAAAGGAGATTGTGAGCCGCTCTGAGACTCTGTCCTTGAAAGGGCAGCTGCTGTGAGAGCCCTCTCAGCCCCACCCACCTCACAGGGTGTCTGTTGTGGGGGAGGAAGGGAAAGGAGATTGTAGGCTGCTCTGAGACTCTGTCCTTGAAAGGGCAGCTCCTGTGAGAGCTCTCTCAGCCCCACCCACCTCACAGGGTGTCTGCTGTGGGGGAGGAAGGGAAAGGAGATTGTAGGCCATTCTGAGACTCTGTCCTTGAAAGGGCAGCTGCTGTGAGAGCCCTCTCCAGCCCCACCCACCTCACAGGGTGTCTGTTGTGGGGGAGGAAGGGAAAGGAGATTGTAGGCTGCTCTGAGACTCTGTCCTTGAAAGGGCAGCTCCTGTGAGAGCTCTCTCAGCCCCACCCACCTCACAGGGTGTCTGTTGTGGGGGAGGAAGGGAAAGGAGATTGTAGGCCATTCTGAGACTCTGTCCTTGAAAGGGCAGCTGCTGGGAGAGCCTCTCAGCCCCACCCACCTCACAGGGTGTCTGTTGTGGGGGAGGAAGGGAAAGGAGATTGTAGGCTGCTCTGAGACTCTGTCCTTGAAAGGGCAGCTCCTTTGAGAGCTCTCTCAGCCCCACCCACCTCACAGGGTGTCTGTTGTGGGGGAGGAAGGAAAAGGAGATTGTAGGCCATTCTGAGACTCTGTCCTTGAAAGGGCAGCTGCTGGGAGAGCCTCTCAGCCCCACCCACCTCACAGGGTGTCTGTTGTGGGGGAGGAAGGGAAAGGAGATTGTAGGCCATTCTGAGACTCTGTCCTTGAAAGGGCAGCTGCTGGGAGAGCCTCTCAGCCCCACCCACCTCACAGGGTGTCTGTTGTGGGGGAGGAAGGGAAAGGAGACTATAGGCTGCTCTGAGACTCTGTCCTTGAAAGGGCAGCTCCTGTGAGAGCTCTCTCAGCCCCACCCACCTCACAGGGTGTCTGTTGTCGGGGAGGAAGGGAAAGGAGATTGTGAGCCGCTCTGAGACTCTTCGGAGTGGAGGGCGGGAGATAAATCCAATATCTTCTTCTTCTTCTCCTCCTGAATAAGACCATCAGCCCATTGGTCAGTATCACCTACCTGGACTAGTGGTACCTCTTCAGGATCTCAGGCTGAGGTCTTTCCCAACACCTCTTCCTGGTCTTTTCTTACTGGAGATGCCAGAGATTCAACCTAGGACCCTCTGTATACAAAAAAGATGCTCTTCCACTAAGCTACGCCCCCCTGCCGCAAGAGACGCTCTGACCTTTGCTACCTTCTCCCTCTTTCTTGCTTCTTTCTGCATTGCTTTGCCAGGTTTGTTCAATCACACAAGAGCTACAGAGCAAAGCCTCTATCTTCTCCAGTGGCTGAGGAAGAGGGGAGGGAGAGCTTGCTTTGCTGGCTCTCTCAATCGCACAGCAGAGCTGCTGAGCCAAGCCTCTCTTTCTTCTATGGCTGAGGTTCCTCTCCCTCCCCATCCCCTGGGGAGGGAGGGAAAGAGCCAGAGCTTCCTTTGCCTGGATCCCACGGAAGAGATACAAAGAAAGCACGTTTAAGACCAACGAGTGGTAATGTTTTAAGCATGTTTTATTTTAAGTTGAATCTTTATGTTTGTGTCCTTTATAAAGTTTATCTCTCTGCTACCTGGCATTACATTTTATGACACACATGGCCAGGCCTAACAAGGTCACATTTTATGTCATAACAAAAGAGTTCAACACCCACGGGTTAGAACACAGGAAGAGCCCTGCTGGGTCAGATCATGGTCCATCTAGTCCGACCTCCTATCTCATACAGTTCCCCTGGACGGCCAACTGTCCAGTTCCCCTGGACAGTTCCTATCTCAACCAGTTCCCCTGGACGGCCAACTAGAGGCTGAGGCCTTCCCCAGATGGTTGGGTCCAACTCTATAAACACACATATTGCTTTATTTCATATAGCATGTCTAGGGCATTTTACTATGCTAGTTTTCAATTAGTTATAATCGCAACAGACCTGCGGGGTAAACTAGACTGACTGCAAACGACAAAGGCCCATAGTTTAGCATGAGGCTATTATGGCTCTTCCATGAATTAATGCATTTTTCACCTAATAAGGTCACTTCTTGTACTTAGAGTTTTTCAAAGGTTTTTCAAGAGCCAGTTCAGACAGGAAGAACAATTATTTCGATGTTTTAGAGGTGGGAAGATTTTAATGCGGGGTTATGTTAAAATGTGCAGTTCTGTATGTATCTAAGCTAGCAAAGTCCTGTGCAAGCTGCATCAGTGTCCTTGCCAGGGCGTGATTAGCCTTTAATGTCTCAGGACAATGTTTCTCAAAACTCTAAGACGGGAGATGTGAAAAGGGTTGCCAAGTCCAATTCAAGAAATATCTGGGGACTTTGGGGGTGGAGCCAGGAGACATTAGAGGTGGAGCCAATATCAAGGCTGTGACAAGCATCATTGAACTCCAAAGGGAGTTCTGGCCGTCACATTTAAAGGGACAGCGCACCTTTTCAATTCTTTCCTTCCATAGGAAATAATGAAGGATAGGGGCACCTTCTTTGGGGGCTCATAGAATTGGACCCCCTGGTCCAATCTTTTTGAAACTTGGGAGGCATTTTGGGAAGAGGCACTAGATGCTATACTGGAAATTTGGTGCCTCTACCCCAAAAAACAGCCCCCCCCCCCCAGAGCCCCAGATACCCACAGATCAATTCTCCATGATTTTCTATGGGAATAAATCTCCATAGGGAATCACAGAGTTCCCAGCAGACATTTCCCTCCCCTCCCCCTGCTTTCTAATGACCTTGAAGCGGGGGGGAGGGTCTCCAAACCGGGGGATCCCCTGCCCCCCACCTGGGGATTGGCAACCCTAGATGTGAAGCTTCTTAGTCAGAAGCCTGGTATTGAGATTTCTCAGAATGAAAGCTGAACACAATGCTGGGATTGTTGAAAAAGAGGGAAGCAAAATCACAAACCATTCTGGTTGCTATAAAGCCCATCTTAAACTGGACCTGGAAGAACATATTCACATATCACGGCAATAGGATTGGAGCCATTTCCATATGGATGGACTCCATTCTACTTTACAAACATCTACAGGAAGGTAACATGTGAACCGTAAGAAATGTTCCTCTGACACTCCGTTGGAACTTGGAAACTAAAGCACTGAGTCCAATTAATTTGAAAGCAATACATTTGACTCTCGCCCTAGGCCAAGGCCGCATTCCCAGCCAGGGCACCATGGATAGCTTTAGATCATTTATGGATCTCCCAACATGACACCATGGTTTAGCCATCATTCTCAGTTCCTCCCTTAATGCCTCATCTTACCTTTTAATACTTCCCTTAATGCTTCTTGTCTGGAAGTTATTCTAAAGCAGTCAGCCAGTTCATCCAAATCTAAAACAATCAGTGTCGTTCCTTGTGCAGGAAACTGTCTTTAGCTGCCGCTACAAGTTTATATATTCAAGTAACCGCGGCATTAACAAACCTGAATTCCACCTACCTTGTTCAGAATCGGTAGATATCGTTGATCCCAGACTATCCGTGCGGATTCGTTCCAGACCCTGCATGGAGAGTTGTTCCAATCTACGCTTGAGGTATCGATGTTCTCGCTGTAGCTGTTCCTTAATATTTAGAGCTTTCCGGTCCTGTTCTTCCAATTTCTAATGAAACCAATGGAATCCTTTTATTTCTTATTGTTTGATTATTCTTGCGCACATGAACATGCAACACTAAGCATTCTGCCAGGTAGAGAGCTTCTGCACACTGATCTCTTTGTTGTCATCTATGCCAGTAGAGAACAACAACCACAAAAAATCTCACAAAGCAAAAGCAGTTTGTTTGTTTTTTTTACCAGTACTAAGAAATACAGTTAACTTTTGTCGTTTGAAAGTTGTAGATCGATTATAGGAAATACAGAACAGCCCCAAGCATGCAAACTATGGCAACACTACTGACAGACAGGCCTCGGATTCAGTGGGAGCTCACAGGAGCACAGCTCCTGAACCTTTTTGAGAGTTCCTGTCAAGCAAGCGGATCTCAAAGTAACCAGTCCTTGAGTTGAAACAAAGTATAGGTTTATTGATAATCCATGTGCTTCTATTGAGCCAAGAATTGGAACTGATACAGAGTAACAGTAGAATGCATATTTTAAAGATGGCACATCAAAGGTTCTATAAACAAAACTACAATTACTAAACAGTCCTGTATTCACGTGTGAAAGTTCACACAGTGCTTTCCTTTATCTCCCTGTGGCTATACTTCCTGGGTCCAGGCTTGGCCTGGGAAAATGTCCCTGGAGGCTTTATCTTCAAAGAGCAATTCCTGCATTTGTTAGTAAAAGCGAAAGAGGCGCAGGGAGGAGGTGACAGCCAACTTTCTACTTTGATGTGCCCAGCTTTCTTTTAGGGTTAGTTACATTTACAGCCTGGCAGTACAATCAGATAAACATAGACAGTTATGGTAGTTATATTCTAATAAACACAGACAGTTATGGGAAGATAGAACATTGCTTGACAGTTCCACCTCCTCCTTCCGACCCTGTCCATTGAATAGTAGGTGCAGCTGCATAAAAATCCCTGGATGAGCTCCACCACCTGTTTTGCTACAAAGCGACCCCTGCTGACATATATTTTTACAAATATTTAGCGCAGGGGTGGCCAACGGTAGCTCACTAGATGTTTTTGCCTACAACTCCCATCAGCCCCAGCCATTGGCCATGCTGGCTGGGGCTGATGGGAGTTGTAAGCAAAAAAAACATCTGGAGAGCTACTGCTGGCCACCCCTGATTTAGTGCGGCCAGATTATACTTTCGTTGTACATCACCTAGATGCTGGCACTGGCTGGGATGGAGCGATTCACGATCCACAACAACGCCACAATGCAGCCTGTAGCTGGGGTGGGCGTTTGCCTCAACAGCCCGATGGAACTTGCTGAGGGGCAAGGAGCAGACTCAGGGCCAGAGCCGGCAAGCCCTCCCTGCCTCTTGTGCTCCTTCTCATGGCTGCCAGGTCACGTGGGGGGTTAAGAAGGCCTTGGCTGCTCCTCCACTGCCTAATCCCTCTCCCTGCTTGGTTCTCGCCTGGGCTTAGGCTTCCCAATCCCCAGGGCCCAGAGGGGGATCCCCTGATTTTACAGGCTTCCCCCCTCCCCCAGCCAGCTGGCCGGCGGGGGAAGCCCCACCCCCAGAGCCATCATGCACCTCCATGAACGATTCCCATAGGGAATGATGGGGAATTGATCCGCGGGTATCGGGGGCTCTGGGGGGGCTGTTTTTTGAGATAGAGGCACCAAATTTTCAGTATAGCATCTAGTGCCTCTCCCCAAAATAGCTCCCAAGTTTCAAAAAGATTGGACCAGGGAGTCCAATTCTATGAGCCCCAAAAGAAGGTGCCCCTATCCTTCGTTATTTCCTATGGAAGGAAGGCATTTAAAAATTTGTGCAGTCCCTTTAAATGTGATGGCCAGAACTCCCTTGAAGTTCAATTATGCTTGTCACACCCTTGCTCTCAGCTCCGCCCCCAATGTCTCCTGGCTCCACCTCCAAAGACTCCTGGCTCCACCCCCAAAGTCCCCAGATATTTCTTAAATTGGACTTGGCAACCCTACCTGGGCTACGGCAGCAGCACTAAGCAAGCAGTTGAGGGGGGCATGTGGGGCTGCTGCCCGCTTCACTGCTGCTGGCTCGGCCACAACTTTTCCCTTTCTTTTAACAGCTGGATTTGAAATTGTGATCCCCTGACAGCAACTCTTTTGAAATAAAGAAACAGGGCCTATTTTTTCAAAGATATGCATCTTTAGCATTATAAAGTCGAAAAGTGAGATTTTACAACGGAGTGCTTGTCAGCAGAAACTGGTATGGTCATACATTTACAATATATTTTGAAAAACAAACATGCAATAAAATTGTATTTTTTATTTTCTCTTAGTATATACCTATTTGCTTCAAATGCAGATTTTCTTTATGCCATAGTCTTTCACGGAGTCTTTATATGAAATAAATGGGAAACGATTTCTAAAAAATAGGAGCTATAACTGGGATTTTTCATACATTTCAGTTGCCATTATCATTACTCAGTTGTGTCCACTATCATGATTTCCTTAGTTTTATTATGTTAGATTGTGATTGTAGCTGATTCTCTCCCCGCATTCCTATTTCCTGCCGTTAGCAGTTCGGTAAAAACTGTGTTAACCAGCAAGTCTAGTTAACAACCCTGATCCTGCTTGGATGCTGGTCAACAACGTTTCAATTGTATTAAAGCATAAATAAACAGTCAACAGAAGACAGCTTCATCTATGGTCACTATGCACCTTCCTCAAATCTCAACTCTATTATGGTTTCAAACTTTCCAAGCCATTTGAATGACACCAGATGGTTTTCTGGACAAGTCAAATGTGGACAAGTAAAATGTCATTCTTCACAAAGGTTTTGACTTTTTAAATGTCATCTCTAAAAGGGCAGTGTAAAAACTCTGTGGGGGATCATGGGTTTCACAGAAAAGACAAGGTGGGGGGGGGAGGGAGAATCAGCATTATGAACTCTAGTTCAGAATAGTCCTTAACCATACCTGGAGGACTATATATCCATTTCTTTTGAGGGGCAATTCAAATGGAAACCCTATGCTGTATTTGGTTCTTCTAACAAGAGGTGAAGATACAACAAATGAAATAGTTGCGGGAGTAAGTTTTGGACCAAATCCCGTTTGATTTAACTGGAGAAGAAGATGGAACTCGAACTATGACTGACATCGCTTGCATGGTAGAGCACAGGTTGGATTCTTACTTTCTACTCCAATAAGTGCCACAGGAGGAGGAAAAGGATGTCATACCCTTACCAGATGGCATCATTGATCAGCTACAAGACCTAGGTCCGTAACTGAAGTATTGTAGCTGCAGTTCCTGAATAGTCAGCAGATCCTAGCAATACCACATCAGCCAATGTCAAGTTCTGCTATCCACTGACAAATTTCAGTGTACAGGAAACTGCAGCCTCAGGATCTCTACTGTAGCCTCCCAGCGCCCTCCAGAACAAGTGCCATATCATCCCCCCTGCTGCAGCACTGAGCAGTGGAAGTGGGAGGAATCGTACCCTGCACCCTCCCACACAGGACCCAGAGCAGTGGGAGGAATCGTACCCTGCACCCTCCCACACAGGACCCAGAGCAGTGGGAGGAATCGTACCCTGCACTCTCCCACACAGGACCCAGAGCAGTGGGAGGAATCGTACCCTGCACTCTCCCACACAGGACCCAGAGCAGTGGGAGGAATCGTACCCTGCACTCTCCCACACAGGACCCAGAGCAGTGGGAGGAATTGTACCCTGCACTCTCCCACACAGGACCCAGAGCAGTGGGAGGAATTGTACCCTGCACCCTCCCACACAGGACCCAGAGCAGTGGGAGGAATCGTACCTTGCACCCTCCCACACAGGACCCAGAGCAGTGGGAGGAATTGTACCCTGCACCCTCCCACACAGGACCCAGAGCAGTGGGAGGAATCGTACCTTGCACTCTCCCACACAGGACCCAGAGCAGTGGGAGGAATCGTACCCTGCACTCTCCCACACAGGACCCAGAGCAGTGGGAGGAATTGTACCCTGCACCCTCCCACACAGGACCCAGAGGTTCAGGCTGTATTTGTGACCTGGCGACTGTCAGTGTATTGAGTCCTCCTTCCACAGCATGACAGGAGCAAGAAGAAGCAGGTGGATCTATCTGACAGGTCAGGTCAGATCAACCTTGTGAGCCGGTTCTGGCTGGACTGTAACCAGGGGAAAGTACCTGCTGAAGTCAGCAACTGTATGGACTGCCATGATTGGCAGAGCTGTATATATAAGGACTACTGTGCCAGACAGTATTTCTCTCTGTCGAGAGTTGGTTCCTGGCGTAGCACTCTGTCACTCAGTTTAATGTTTTTCACCGCACTAGTTGTACTGTATATAGTTTGTAAATACACTACTTTTATACTAGGTGCTGGTGTGTGGCTCAACTTCTTCCCGGATTTTACTCTTGCACAGTTCTCTGTTTTACCCTCTGCACATGCACCGCCAATAGCGACAAGATATGTTATGGACCTTACAGCCACGTATACAGAAACCAAACTAGCGTTTTTCTTTGAAAGGGCCAACAGCAGTCTGCACACCAACTGAGATGCAAAGAAGGGGACTCCAGATCTCACTAGATGACGAGAGCCATTAAAAGAATGGTAGAAAATAAAAGAACCTGTAACTACAGGGATTAATCATTAAAAGGAAGGAAGAGCATGTGAAAAATCCAGTTGTAAGAGTGGCAGTGACTCACGCAGCTAAAATGGAATAAAAGACCACCAACCGGTGTTCCCTCTAAACTGAGTTAGTGTGAGCTAGCTCATGCTTTTTTAGACTCCAGTTCACACATTTTTGTCTCAGCTCAGGAAGGATGACCCCAGAGCAAAATAATTTATGCAGTAACCAAATCGCTCGCTCACAACTTTAATGCCAGTAGCTCACGAGGCAGAATATTTGTTTATTATTTATTTATTTATTCATTCATTCATTCATTCTGCCCTCCCCACCAAAGCAGACTCAGAGCAGCTAACAACAATTTAACATCAAGACAATAAAAGCAATAAGCAAACAATAAATTAGTAATCCATTACCACTTAAACAATTAAAACAATTTTAAACAGTTGAAAAGAATTAAACATTTTTTGGTGCTAAAGTTGGTATAGTACATTCAGCGATGTTGGGCATCTACGTAGTTAGGCTGAATGCCAGTCGAAATAGAGTTGTTTTGCAGGCCTTGCGGAACTGGGCAAGGTCCTGCAAGGCCCTTACTTCTTCTGGGAGTTGGTTCCACCAGTGGGGGGCAGCAACTGAGAAGGCTCTTTCTCTGGTAGCCTTCAGTTTCGCCTCCCTTGGCCTGGGGATTGACTGTAGATTCTGCGATCCAGATCTAAATACCCTCTGGGGAACATGTAGGGAGAGACGGTCCCTAAGATAGACAGGTCCTCGGCCATATAGGGCTTTAAAGGTGATAACCAGCACCTTGTAGCGAATCTGGAATACTATTGGCAGTCAGTGCAGTTTCCGCAGTCCTGGATGTATGCGTTCCTTGGGGGAGGGACGGTGGCTCAGTGGTAGAGCATCTGCTTGGGAAGCAGAAGGTCCCAGGTTCAATCCCTGGCATCTCCAAAAAGGGTCCAGGCAAATAGGTGTGAAAAACCTCAGCTTGAGACCCTGGAGAGCAGCTGCCAGTCTGAGAAGACAATACTGACTTAGATGGACCAAGGGGCTGATTCAGTAGAAGGCAGCTTCATATGTTCATATGTTCTGTATAGAGATACCCAGTAACAGCCTTGCTTACGAGACTCCACAGCTTAAAGGGAGTATTGCCACAAACCCACGTCGCTTGTCACAAAGGACTCACCAGGCTCATACAACTGAATATTTCAGACCATAAGCGAAAAGGAAGTCTACTTTCTAATCA
Organism: Heteronotia binoei; assembly: GCF_032191835.1. Classification (NCBI taxonomy): domain Eukaryota; kingdom Metazoa; phylum Chordata; class Lepidosauria; order Squamata; family Gekkonidae; genus Heteronotia; species Heteronotia binoei. The sequence continues at coordinate 8,383,293 of NC_083226.1, read as the reverse complement.
CTCCCCAAACAACTTGAGAGTGCAGAAATTTAAGCTGGCAAATACAACGGCAACAAGGTCAATGTCTGTAGAAGTGCCAAAAGCAGGAAAAGCTCAAAGGCTATTAAAGAAAAGGGTGGGTTGAGAAGCAAAAAAATTTAAAAAGGAAAAAGTTAACCAAAATACAGGTAATACAGATCATTCTTGAAGGATCCTTGGAGTGAAGAGGCATGCGAAAAAATGAAGTGGCTAGCTTCTACATTAGTAATTGCCAGCACTCAATTTTTTAGAATGAAAAAATAAACATGATTTTTAAAAATTAAAATGCTACGATGATCTTGTGAAAAGCCACTACTAACTGAGTAGTGCAAAGCACCCAGAGAGACATTTGCCAAGCTCATCAGATGGTAACTGCTGCTGAGCACAGGCTGATTACTATGTGAGCTTCCAATATGAGAAAGCTACATCCATTGGGGAGATGAATTGTGCAAGGTGTTTCTCGCAAGGATAAGGAAGCAGCGCTGCCTTGTTAAAGACACTGGTGAAGTCACACTTGGGATAGCATAGGGTTGCCAAGTCCAATTTAAGATGTATCTGGGGACTTTGGGGGTGGAGCCAGGAACTTTGGGGGTGGAGCCAAGATCAAGGCTGTGACAAGCATCATTGAACTCCAAAGGGAGTTCTGGCCCTCACATTGAAAGGGACCGCACACCTTTTCAATTCCTTCCTTCCATAGGAAATAATAAAGGATAGGGGCACCTTCTTTTGGGGCTCATAGAATTGGATCCCCTGGTCCAATCCTTTTGAAACTTGGGGGTATTTTGGGGAGAGGCACTAGATGCTGTGCTGAAAATTTGGTGCCTCTAACTTAAAAACAGCCCCCCCAGAGCCCCAGATACCCGCGGATCAATTCTCCATTATTTTCTATAGGAATAAATCTCCATAGGGAATAATAGAGTTCCCAGCAGACATTTCCCTCCCCTCCCCCCGCTTTCTGACGACCCTGAAGCGGGGGGAGGGCTTCCAAACTGGGGGATCCCCTGCCCCCACCTGGGGATTGGCAACCCTAGCCTGCCCATATTTGGCCATAGCCCAGATCTGTACTGGCACTTCGGTGGAAATCACACCCAACTAAAAGGCCATCATAATACAAAAGGGGTCAGCACTTCATCATACGTGGCTGAAGCCTATCCAATAGTTCTCCCTTTAGAAATTTACACTTCTGGAATAACATCCTTGGAAAAGTTACGGGAGCAGAGAACCCACAAGCTTCGAGGCAGGACTGCTACTTCTGAAGGGAATAAGGCAGCCTCGGCAGGACATTTCAGGGAGAGTTTGATTTCCCTGGGATGCTGAAAACTGCCCCATGAAAGAATATATGGCCATCCGGCACTCACATTTCCTTGTCACGGATATTTCTGCTCGTGAGTCAGGCCCACAATGGGAAGGGCGCCTTTCTTTTCAGATTGTAGCTTGACTCATTTACGAGACCATCTTGAGAGATTTGCCCTGTGGATGCCTTTTCTAAATTGCACGAGCAAAGGCATGTGGCACAACCTAATCTCCCTCTAGGGCAGCTCAACAATCCTGGGCTCAAGTAAAGTACACTAGATCGGGATCCCCAGCCTTTTTGAGCCTGCCGCTGCCTCTGGAATTCTGGCTCCGCACAAAATGGCTGCCACGACACTGCAGGATATGGAGCCAGCCACAAGAAGGCTGCTGTGGCTTACCTCCCATAGTTTTATCTGAAGAAGTGTGCTTGTGCACAAAAGCTCAAACCTAGAATAAAACTTTCTTCGTCTTAAAGGTCCCACTGGACTCAAACTTGATTCTTCAGTCACACGGTGAAGATCCTTGTGTTCTGGTGGCAGCTGCTGCCAAGGCAATGCTTTTAAAAAGCTGCACAGCCAATCAAATCTCCAATGGCCATTCAGAAGCCTTGCTAGACAAAAGCCCCACCTGGCCTCACCCACAGGCAGCATATTGGGAACCCCTGCACTAGATGACCTTGTAGTCCCTTCCTCTCATGCGATGAAATCTATTTGTAACTCCTGAGAATGCTTATCTGGAAAAATAATTCGGCAACCATTTTACTTGACTTAATTTGAAAAATTAACTAAATTAAAAAGCACCAATTTTGTTTTAAATTGCAAATTATTATGTCTTATCGTTTTATATCTGAAACGGAGATATTGGGTTTTATTTTCATAGAATCATAGAGTTGGAAGGGACCTCTAGGGTCATCTAGTCCAATCCCCTGCACAATGCAGGAAGCTGCATTTCTTGCACAATGCAGGAAATTTTTATTGTTAGCCGCCCTGAGTCTGTTTGGAATGGGCAGGATAGAACTGGAAAGCAAATAAATAAAATAAAAAATCACACTTGCCACTTTCTAATTCAGATGTCCCAAAATTAACTGGAATGGTCAGTTTTATCCAGAAGGGTCACATGATTATACTAAAAATTACCGTATATGGATTTTGAGAGATTACAAGCCAGTCCAGCAACTCTACTGCACACGCATGCCAAGTGATTTGTAGTCTGGGTTTAGTTCACTACTACTAGAACTGATTAGCAAGCTAAGAAAATTCTAGTCTGCAAAGGTTCAGTGTTTTGTATACAGGCATGCTTTCTGCCTCACCAGCTCCAAGGCTTTTTGCCTAGCAATTCATGCAGTAGAAAACAAGTTACACTCTAACGTTTAGCTAGGGCTCTTGGGCTGTTTGGTTTCAAGATCTAGTGAAATAATATAGTTGCTACGTTCTTAAAACTTAAGTCTGCCACTTAACGTCAAGAGCGTCACACCCATCATTTATACGCCAGGGACTTGGACAGTCAAATCTGGATTTTACTACCACTTAGGTGAAAAAGCTATTTCATCCAGTAACTCAAACAGTGGAGATGAATAAGTAGTACAACATGGATAAACATCACTGATGCTCCCTTATGTGCTAGTTCAGCTTGACAACTGCAATCAGCCAAGTTGAACATTTAGTGAAATTGTCCACTGGTGTTCAAACGCATCTGAGAAAGAAACTCATTTGCAAGGAGCTATCACATTCAGGATCCCGCTCTCCCAACAGCTACCACGGCTGTAGTATCTGATGAAGGCGTACAGAATACTCCAAGGAACATCCAGTTGTCCAACAGAGCAAACAGTTTTGTTTATCAGCATCTTGAGATGCCTCCACTCAAAATCACGATGAGCTGAGAACTGGCTGCCAGTAAAACACTAAGGTAATAAATACTTTACATCCATGTTGGGCGACTGCTCCTATTAAAGGAACATTACATCACATCTCCCACCACACACCTCATCTACAATAGTAAAACATTTCATTCCAGCAAGCTAATCACCTTAAAATGCCATCTACTGTAGGAACGATATAACACTACCTACAAATTGCTTTATCAAGCCATATGGATCAAGACATACGCGTAACTTCATGTTCTTTTTTTCTGTGATGGTAACACTATTCACCCTATCTGTAGGCCCCCCACAAGTTTAAATATGACGCCTGCACTTTTCATTTGACATAAATTCTCCTTTAACCTATCCAATACTGCAAAAGGTACGTTCCTACAACCATGAATAACTGGGGGAACTGATGAATCAACATATATATGGTAAAAACCTTCAAATTCCCCAAGATCTTCAAGATGTCAGAATACATTGGAAACAATTGTTCTCATGACACAAGTTCAGCTGGATGTATAATATCAACTGCTCAGATCCACCACATTCTTATTGTTAAAGATTGCTCCAAAAATCTCAGGGATGCATCGTTTGTGTTTTGGTGCCAGTACCAGCCACATGATCTGGTGTTTCTAACAAGGAGAGGCAGGCAAATTGTTCCAATCAGAAATATGTAGCATATGCATAGTTGTCAAGAAAGGATTTCTTGCCAATAATTTTATGTCAGCTGATCTCCAATGTTAATCTTTGATTCTGGATATATGTAACGTAATTTTGCCTTTTCTGATGCATCTTGCTGACCAGTTATGATTTTGCTTTGCTCATTGTTTAACACATGTAATCTTATAATGGAATATCAGAACTACTGGAAGAATGGTTTGAAGTTTCATTTTCAAAGAAAAGACACTTAACACTGGTGGGGGGGGAGAGAACTGGGCACATATATTTCAAATGCTTTGCTGCTGCTTTTTGCCCTTTGGATTGCTTATGTCATTACCTGCCATGCCTAGTGTATAAGTATCTGGCCCTATCCTATGAGGTCAGTTGTAACAAGAAACGTCTTTGCTGTGAACATGTATATCATCATAACCTGACAACAGTGACCTTAGATATATATTTATTACACCCATCCTCCAAAAAATCCCGGGAAGATCGAAGGAATGGTTTGCTTCTTGCAAACTTGCAAATTTGGACAGAGTTGCCAGATTTTGTGCACCTGCCAGAGTCTACTGAGGTTTAATGTTGATTCTATGAAAAACACACAAGTAATGGAAGACTGTATATATCAGGGGTGTCAAACTCGTTTGATCTGACATAAATGAGACCTTGTCGGGCTGGGCTGTGTCAGGCCGGTCCTTATGTGTACCTATTTAAGATTAGGTAGCAGAGATATAAACTTTATAAAGGACAAAGACAGACACAATTTAAAAAAACAACAACTTAATACATTAACACTCGTTGGTCTTAAAGGTGCTTTCTTTGTATTTCTCCCATGGGATCCAGGGAACTGTGCAAAGGAAGCTCTGGTTCTTTTTCCTTCCTTCCCCAGGAGACCAGGAGGGGGAGGAGCTTCAGTCAATGGAAGAAAGACAGGCTTGCCTCAGTAGCTCTGTTGTGTGACTGAGAGCACATGGCAAAGCAAGCTCTGCCCCCCCCTTCCTCCCCAAAGCAGGAGTCTCAACTAATGGAGAAAATAGAGGTTTTGCTCTGTAGCTCCTGTGCAATTGAGCAAACCTTGCAAAACAAGCTGTTATGCAGAAGGAAGCAAGACATAGGGAGAAGGAAGAATATAACAGCCAGTTGCTTGGGGGTCTGATAGGAGCCCTGTAGGGGCTTGACTCGGCCCCTGGGCCACATGCTTGACACCCTGATATATATGTTCTGAGAACCACTCTGCTAATGTATTGTTTTATCCTCCTGGTCTATGACTGTAATAAGAGACTGTTTGACTGCACATACAAACACATTTTCATTTTAGTAAGTGGGAAGGGAAAGCCCTATGACTCTTTATCCTGTTCCACAGCCAAGACTTGCTCCAACTGGTTATCTTCTAGTGCTTATGATCCTCTAGCCACCCAGCAGCTTCTGCACGAAGGCCCATTAAACAGCTACCACAGAGGTGAAAAAGTGCTCATAATTGCCTTCAATTCAAACAAAAACTACAGAAGGACTCAACTGTCACGTAAATGAAATACTTTGATCACAGTAAGTTCAGATGCCAACTTTGTTCATTTGAAGTCCTCAAAATACTTAATAAATAATGTTTTAGAGGCAAACTCTTAGGACAGGATACTCCCACAAGTCTATCAACATAATAGGAAAATATATTAAAATTACACTTCAGACAGACACATCCAAGCTAATCGCAGAACTGTCTGGATGTAAGCCAGCGTGCAATGGCGTCTACCCCACAGCTTGTAGCAGAATATTCCATACCTACAGCTGAACAAGAAATGTAAGGCATGGGTTATACTTGTCATTAAGAAAAAGGAATCCTCAATTCCTATAAGCGAAACGTTCAAAATAAAATATTCTACTTTACCTTAATGTGCGTCTTGGCCCTTTTCAGGAGGCTGAGTGTTGTATGTCTGGTGCTCTCTGGCCCAAGGGGGACGAGTTGCTTTAGTTCTTCCAAATACAGCCGAAGCTTAGCCCGCCTGAAAGTGGTAGACATCAGAGTATTATTTCCCCATTCCCACTGTCTGATGAAGTCTGCTTAGAGCATACGAAAGTTACATTCTGAATGAAACTTAGTTGGTCTTAAAGGTGCACTTGTCTACCGCTTTGTTCTAATTCCCCCGCAGTAACCTAACACAGCCAGCAATTTCTTCTGTTTGCTACCTTCTGCACAGGATTCACTGCAGTAACGAGGGGTTTTTCACATTAGAATCCAGTACAAGAACCCCTTTATCTTACAGCGCAGTTCCTAGAAAAACAGATTCTAGGGACAAAAGGAAAAAGGACACAGAGAGCTGAGGGATAAGAACTAAGGCTGTTCAGCAAGCGTTAGTGGGGTTTTTTCGGTTTTGCGGAGTAAATCTGGTTGTAGAAATTTACTCCTCAAGATGCAAGATTCCAAACTGCAGAGACTCACCCAAAGTAAACTCATCCCAGAGGAAAGGATGCTGATTTGAAGTACTCCTATCATAAATTGAGAAGCCGGTGGGGCGGGGTGGGGGGAGGAGATCACAAGCATTACATCACGGGTTCAAACAGAGCTGTCCAAAGCAGCCAAAACTCATAAGAGTATGGAGAGATAAACAATGCACAGCTGGGTGAAGTATCTGCAAATTTACAGATTTTTTTTTACAACTCCCTTAAGCAACAAACCCCGCTAACGTTAAGCCCTGAAAGAAATCCTCAGCCTAGAGGCTGCCACTAACCTTGACTTTATTAAAAGAAAAAAAATTTGGGACTGCAATTTTCTTTCAAAGGAACCATTTTCTTATGCCACACAGATGTCAGAGAGGAGAGAGAAGTGGGATCTCAGAACTCACACACACATGGAGTTGCCTCATATCCTGACTCATCAGACTCTGGGTCCACAAAAGGCAAAAAACATGAGCCCAATGGCCCAGGGGTCTTGCAGACGGTTCTCCTGTACATAACTGTCACACGCCAGGGACAAACCAAGGCGGCCTAAACAAATTCAAACCTGGGCCGAACTCAGGACTTCCGATGTCATTGCTTGAGGTGGGGGCTTGAGCTGCAGGACAAAAGGACAGTCTTTTGGTATTGATGGACTGTGGGGGTCTCTGGGAAGAGGATGCATCGTAGCTTCTCAACGCCGTTGTCACAGAGGCCTAGAGTCTATAACGCAAGTATCCACCTGAGACAGAGCACAATGCAGGGGTCAACTGGAACAAGGGCACTGCATGGTAAAGACCCCCCACACTCCAGGACCGGATCTACATGTTTTTTGAGGGGGGGGGGGCTCAAGATTTAAAAATGGTGCCCCCCTTATGGGCCATTCTATCTTATGGTGCCATAGAATACAATGGACTCCATGCCCAGTTTGGCCCCCCCTTCGTTAGCGCCCGCCCGAGGCCCCCCTAGATCCAGCCCTGCCCCACTCTGATCCCAATGGTGTGCTTTGGGACTTTGCTCCCTTCCCGTGCCTCCATAGGAAACCCAATCCTCCAGGAGGTCCTGGCCTTTCTTCCACCTGCTTCTCACCTTCCCAACCAGTGGCCTTTGGTCCACTCGTTTTGAGACGAGAGGAACTATGGCATGAAGGGGCCGTCGCTGAATGGTACAGCATCAGCTTGCACACAGATGGCCCTGGGCTCTATCCCTGGCACCTTCAAGCTAAAGGATAAGGTAGCAGGAGAACCCTGGAGAGGGGCTGTCAGTCTAAGTAGACAGTACTGACCTTGATGGACTAAGGGACTGTCTGATTCAGTGCAAGACAACTTCATGTGAGGTCTGAGACCCCACTTCCACCTCCTTTTTCCTCACTGATATCTGTACTTCTCCCTGTCAGCTTTCCCCCGGACTCTTTCCCTTCCTCTGCCAGCCCTCTCCCTTCAAGTCTTTTCCTTCCAGCTGCTGAACTTTCCCTCCGCCATCCTGTCTCTTCACTTCTTCCATCCATTCCGTTCTTCCCCCCCCCTCTTCTACCCTCACCCCCAAGGCAGCGGACCCTCTTCCCAACCAACTTCATTGGGCCAGAAGTTCAACAGCTACTGGTTACCATCCAATGAAATTACTGACTTTCACTTGTGCCAGCCCACCCCAGCAGGAAGTCCTTGGAGCTGCTTGCCTGTAACCCCAACCAACCATGGCCTCTTGGGCACCCCTGGCACCAGGGCGGATAGAGCCAGCCCTTCTCCCTTGTGGCCGTCTTTATTCTAGCTGCCTGACCGCCCCATGCCCCAGTCAACCATCTTCACCACTGGGAAGGTTAAGCTGCCACACAAAGCCTAAGCAAATCTACATGCTTCATACTGCTCGCGTCGGTGGTGTTCCCTTCTGCCCCTCAGTTGGGCTCTGAGACCCAAGAGCTCACTCTGCTGAGGCTGAGATACTTCCAAGCTCCTGAGTCCCTTCTTCCAGGTGATATCAAATAGCATTTCTTTCCACATCCACACAACCGTGTCAGAATGATCACAACGCCTTCCACAAGGCTGCAGAAACGAGAACGAGCGACGACAAACTCATCTCTTGGTTTGCGGAACGTTATCAGGGCGGGAAGCGATGAGGCGGCTATGGAAAGGCTGCACGTATCCCTTCCGCCATGTTGTGAAACAGCAACAAGAAACAGTTCAGCACAGAAATGGCCACGGAAAAGGGTTTGGGGTTGAGGAGCTGGTGACACATGGAACGATCATGGATTTCTGGGAATCAGTCCTTATCATGATGAAGTGACCCTGGGGCGGGGGAAAGGCTCTTCTTAGCTACCATGGCTGCAGCCATGGATGACACAGGACTTACAGTGAGGAACAACTTTAATTAATCTTGGAACACATACAGTGTTTAAAATGCCTTTTATGCAACCTGCAACCTTCAAGCAAGTAGCTAAAGACAGATCAAGTCAATTCAGAGTTGAAAATGGTACTAAATGGGGTACCAGTTGTGCTTTGATTATTAGAATTTAACAGTATATTTGCATGTGAGTCTATTTGAGGTCTAGAGGTTGGTACTGCTGAAAATATTTTAAAACACAAGTTAAAAATGATTAAAGTTAGATGAATTAACCATTACAAAACGAACAGACACACGCCAGTATCTGTAGAGACGGAAGCTCCTTGATGCCTGCCCACATCAAGTTCTTGCTAATGCCTCCCCTGCATACCCCCCCACACACACTTTATGCATCATTCTGGTCTACTCAAAGCAAGTTCAGTCACTGTATGAAATGTCAGTTGACCTTGAAATCTGCAGGAATGGTGGGAGTTTTGTCAGATTCATCTCTTGCTTATATCAAAAGGAGGGGGGGGGGCTTCTCACGTTCAAGTGATCTCCCCTCCCCGTTTCAAATTAAGTTTATTGATGTATTCGAGAATTAACATCGTATAATTCAAGTGGTTTCTTTTTAACATTCCCATTTAAGCCAGAGCTGCCTCTCCGAGGCTAACCAATTTGCAATTCATTCCCATTGTGAGATGTCTGCTTTGAGAGTTACCAGAGTTGCTGGGTACAGCAAAGGCAGGTCTGTGCCTGAAGTAACAAGGGTCAGTCCACCAGATAAGCCTACTGAAAAAGAAGCAGAAAGCTTCTCCTGTGAGCCAGCCACTGAGTGGAAAGGAGCAGTGAAGAGGCCAAAACTTGGGGATCGGAACTAGCATGATAGCTACTCCCGTGAGACCTCACAGATCAGAGGCACTGCAGTCAGACCCTGGACGGATTCTGCGGTTTGTCCTGTCTGAAGGAGAATGGCCCTCACAGAGACAGAAGGTCACAACTACAAAGTGGAAACTTCTTCCAGTGTATGGGGATGGGATCTGTGTTGATTTGGAGATACAGAATAGCTAGTATACGCCAAGTAGTACATTCATGGCAAAAAGAGGAAAAGGGGACTGCAAAGAGCCAGTTGCCTGTGTAAGGAAAAACTCTTCTTTGGACATAATAATAATAATAATACTTTTTATTTGTATCCCGCCCTCCCCGCCAAGGCAGGCTCAGGGCGGCTCAGAACATATAAATGTAAATACAATAAAACCATACATAGTGATTACAATTATAATTATAAAATCTTCATTAAGTCAATTTACAAGTTGTATTAAAATTAACATTGCGGTGCTATAACTTGGTCTTTAGTAAAATTCAGTGGCAAAAAAAAAACCCATGTCCAGCGGCACTTTCTAGGCTTGGTATTAGGTGAAGGCTATTTTGAAGAGGTAAGTCTTACAGGCCCTGCGGAATTGGTCTAAACATCGCAGGGCCCGTACCTCCTCCGGGAGTTGATTCCACAGCAGTGGAGCTGCACTGGAGAAGGCCCGATCCCGGGTGGTCTTCAGTCTGGCCTCCCTTGGCCCACAACATGAAGGTTGTGTTGCAAGCACCCTGGGAAAACTCTTGAGAAGACACGGCTGAAGGGCAAATATTGTTGTATTGGTAACATGTACCTTCCACTGTGATACTGAGGATAAAATGAGATGGGGAAGTACATGCTGAGCTCCTAGGAGAAAGGATGGGGCAACAGCCAAGTACTGATCCCAGCCTCCATGGCAGCATGTGCGTCCCCAAGAGGAAGGGTCAAATTCATCCCATTTTTCAGGGAAATGTACAAGATACTGGGGCTGTCTATACAATCTCAATGAAGAACATCTGGAAAACCCATGACAAAATCTGTCTCTACAAGGTACCTACGTGGGATGGTTCAGGATAAGGCAGAGGTATCGAGAGTTAACCAATCACCCTTCTGAAAGAAGAGCCTGCTGGATCCACATCAAGGTGATCGTTCCTGATCCACGGAACATGCACAAGGAATAAGGCCCTGCAGTTTTCCCAATACTGATTCCAGAGGTTACATTAACCAGACCAGATCTGTTAAATGGGGAGAAACGACCAGGAAAGTAAGTGGGGGGATCAAACCCTCTGTCATCTGCTTTGGGCTAATGTTCCTCTTGCGTTTCCTCATCTTCTACAGAGGCTGATTTTACACTTTAGTGGCCTGTATTATTCATGACTCGTGTGGCAGATGGTCCCAGTGTTAGAAGCTGAGCTGCAGGTGCCAAAACCAAACGTGCCAGTTTCAAAGAGGATGATGTAAACTCACCTATTCCCAAAGCACTGCTTGGAGCCTCAGTGATCAATTCCACCCTGCTCACTTTGTAAATTTTTCACAAGCTCCCAGTTTATAATGGCCACTGGTTGAAGGTTCCCTCTCCCCCCAGTGAAACCTACACTAAAAAGTTGAGCAACCTGCCATCAGCATATTGGGTGGTGAAGGAGGAAAGATTTCACCCACTGGCACAGAAAGTCAAAGGAACCTGAGAACGAGCCCCATCCCACATAAACAAGAACTGAGCAGAAAGCCATATATTTTCCCCCTTGGGCACCTGTGCCACTGAGTCAAGAGCACTGCTTCATCTGGAACCCAGCTCTAACAGTATCCACATCAAAGTTTTGTGCAGAACCAGAGCCCATGAGCATGATACACAGAGACCAGGAAGAAGAGAAGGTGGCTTTGCTGTTACTTGCTTCCAAGCAGCAACCACACAAACAGAAGATGATGATGACTTTGGATTTATATCCCACCCTCTACTCTGAATCTCAGAGCGGCTCACAATCTCCTCTACAACAAACACCCTGTGAGGTAGGTGGGGCTGAGAGGGCTTTTACAGCAGCTGCCCTTTCAAGGACAGCCTCTATGAAAGCTATGGCTGATCCAAGGCCATCTCAGCAGGTGGAAGTGGAGGAGTGGGGAATCAAACCCGGTTCTCCCAGATAAGAGAGCTCTGGCTGACCCAAGGCCATTCCAGCGGCTGCAAGTGGAGGAGGGGGGAATCAAACCCGGTTCTCCCAGATAAGAGAGCTATGGCTGACCCAAGGCCATTCCAGCAGCTGCAAGTGGAGGAGTGGGGAACCAAACCCGGTTCTCCCAGATAAGAGAACTCTGGCTGACCCAAGGCCATTCCAGCAGGTGCAAGTGAAGGAGTGGGGAATCAAACCCGGTTCTCCCAGATAAGAGAGCTGTGGCTGACCCAAGGCCATTCCAGCAGGTGCAAGTGGAGGAGTGGGGAACCAAACCCGGTTCTCCCAGATAAGAGAGCTATGGCTGACCCAAGGCCATTCCAGCAGGTGCAAGTGGAGGAATGGGGAATCAAACCCGGTTCTCCCAGATAAGAGAGCTGTGGCTGACCCAAGGCCATTCCAGCAGATGCAAGTGGAGGAATGGGGAATCAAACCCGGTTCTCCCAGATAAGAGAGCTGTGGCTGACCCAAGGCTATTCCAGCAGGTGCAAGTGGAGGAGTGGGGAATCAAACCCGGTTCTCCCAGATAAGAGAGCTATGGCTGACCCAAGACCATTCCAGCAGCTGCAAGTGGAGGAGTGGGGAATCAAACCCGGTTCTCCCAGATAAGAGAGCTATGGCTGACCCAAGGCCACTCCAGCAGGTGCAAGTGGAGGAGGGGGGAAATCAAACACAGTTCTCCCAGATAAGAGAGCTATGGCTGACCCAAGGCCATTCCAGCAGCTGCAAGTGGAGGAGTGGGGAATCAAACCCAGTTCTCCCAGATAAGAGAGCTATGGCTGACCCAAGGCCACTCCAGCAGCTGCAAAGGGAGGAGTGGGGAATCAAACCTGGTTCTCCCGGATAAGATTCCGCGCACTTAACCACTACATCAAACTGGTTCTCTAGAGCACAGAACCATGCTTAATCTGCAACAGCTACGCTCAGCATTGTTTTGATGCTGGTTCTACACATCTCGTGGAGAGGAACCAAATACACACGCCTCCTCTCAAGAGGCGAAGGTGCACCTCGCACTCAGTTCTGCTCTAATTGCAACACAGCAGAAGGTCATTTATAGTGGGAAAGTTAAACAGGCTGTGCAACCGCAGAGGACCACTCAGACACCACGAACGATAGGTAAATTACAGGTAGGCCACACGCAGGGGAAAAGATTCAAGCTCAAGGGTGTTTGTGTGTGTGGAATATGTACAGTATAAGAAACGAAAGACTGTATGGCCAAATGCAGCATTCTTCCTGGCTCTCGTGGTTTATGAATACACAAACTTGAGGCAAGGAGGCTGTGCTGCAGAGCTCAGGAAACGATGCCATAGGAAGATGCCACTGACGTCATGTTGTGGAATTCACCCAGACAGGCCCAAAAAGTGGAGAGTGTGTCGAATAATAGCACTGCCCTCAATGTAGTGACCCAATAACTAAAACACTCAGTGGATACTCTATAGCTCTCCCGAGTACCTTTGTGACATAAAAAACTAGGTTCTTTCCTTAAGCCTTAACACAAAAAGCTGAAACTCTGGAAGTCTCTACGGAATACAGAGCTTGTTCTGCATGCAAAGTAGGCTGCAAAGACAATGACTTGGTGAATGCAAAAATCAGATACCACCTCAGGGAGGAACCCTATGCTGGAGTGCAGGATCGTCTTAACTTGGCGCGTCTGAACACAAGCCACACACTGTTCATTCACACACACTGGAGCAGTGAGAACATGAGCAATGCCACCTTTAATGAAAGCAGGTTTAAGTCGTGCCAGGTGAATGTGTCAACACGCCTTGTCATCAACTGTGAAAGGACCAGTTGTCATTTCTATGAAAGAGTTAAGGTCTGATCACATCCTTCAAGAACTGCTTCATTAGAATTGCAGGGGGGTGGGGTGTTTCCAATCACCTTGCAGCGCAAGGCCAGAATATCAACCAGTAGTCAGTCCATGGAAGTGCAGACGAAGTAATAATTCAGAAGGAGAACAGTGAACAGCATAATAGGTAACTGCAATGCTTGGAAAGCAAATTTGCAAAATCCAGTTCCTTTAGTGTGAATGCTTTAGAACTTCCTATTATTGAGATGCAGTGTTTGGAGCCACTTAGAGGGATCTTGGGAGTGCATCCTTCAGGTACTAGAGCAAAGCTGTCAATTTCTAAAGACAGGCATTGGTCATAAATACAGCATGTCATGGTTAGGCAGTTTTTGTTGCGGTTTACATGATTTTCCAGTACTGCAATCCCAGTCCTCCATCATTGTTTACTCTGTGTGTGAACTCTGCTCTCCGACAGAACTACTCTTTAAAAATTTTGTATCCCATCTTGAGTCTCAGTGAGGAAGTCACCAAGCAAATAAACCTAAAACAGTTGCAGCGTGAGGAGGGAAAACAAAGTAGTCCCCTCAGGTACACTAGTGGGGCTAGCATAGAACAATACAGAGAACATGCAACCGTTCTGGATTATGAATGTAAACAGAGGTTTTGACATTTTTGCTGAATGGAGGCTAAGATGCTGGATGCAAAGCACCATCTGAAGATGGCACTACAGGACACCTGGACACAGGTGGGCCTTTGCTGAGCCTCCTCAAGGGGGACGAAGGCCACTGTCCACTTCTTAGTGAGTTAACAATTATGTGCTTGGTGAGGTGGGGACTGAATTTCCTGGCATGGAGCTAGAGATTCTGCTCTGCCAGCAGGCGAAGAATGCCACAGACGTATACTGAGAGATGGTCTGCGTCTGCCAGCTAAGCGCCATCAAGTCACTTGCAACTTATGGCAATCCTATGAATTAATGTCCTCCAAAACAGCCCTGCACACTTGGATTATCATGCATATATTCTCCCGGCTCTTCCCAGAGCAGTGTATGAACGGTAATGTCTTGCTTGTGGGAATAACACTACACCACTCTGATACAATTTGAGTGGTGCTCTTGACAAGCCAAAAGGGAGAATTCAAGTGGCAGTGTTTTTTGACAACTGCAAAATGGAGGAACTTCAGATGCCAGGAGCAAATAGTGATAGGTCTGAACTACCTCATGCCCAATGAACATCTGGTGGGATGAGGGAGGGAGAAGATGGTTGAGAGGTGCGCCGTTTGAAACGTCTTTCTTCATGTGTTGATGCCGCTGAGACCTAGGTTCAGTCTTAAGCCCAGCCACTCTATTCACATATCCAAAAAGGACTCGTTTCAGATGGTAGCTGTTTTGAAGTGGAGTTGCAAAATTTGTGCCCAGTAGCGCCTTGGAGACCAACTAGATTTTTAGGGGATGTGAGCTTTCAGGAGTCAAAACTCCCTTCATCAGATACCCCAAAATAACCCTCTCCCCATGATGCAGAGGCACATGATACACCAGTCATATTTATTTGGGAAATGTATATGCTGCCCCTCTAGGCACTGTAAAACACACAGCCATTACGAACAAGTGAGGGCATAAAGACATAGAAATAATCAGCCTGAAGGGGAGGAAAGTCCTCAGACCTGGTATAGACCCTTGACCTACCAAAAGAAAGCCTGGATAAAGAAGATATTGGATTTAAATCCCGCCCTCCACTCCGAAGAGTTTCAGAGCAGCTCACAATCTCCTTTCCCTTCCTCCCCCACAACAGACACCCTGTGAGGTGGGTGGGGCTGAGAGGGCTCTCACAGCAGCTGCCCTTTCAAGGACAGAGTCTCAGAATGGCCTACAATCTCCTTTACCTTCCCCACCCCCTCACAACAGACACCCTGTGAGGTAGATGAAGATATTGGATTTATATCCCGCCCTCCACTCAGAAGAGTTTCAGAGCGGCTCACAATCTCCTTTCCCTTCCTCCCCCACAACAGACACCCTGTGAGGTGGGTGGGGCTGAGAGGGCTCTCACAGCAGCTGCCCTTTCAAGGACAGAGTCTCAGAATGGCCTACAATCTCCTTTACCTTCCCCACCCCCTCACAACAGACACCCTGTGAGGTAGATGAAGATATTGGATATATCCCGCCCTCCAGTCCGAAGAGTCTCAGAGCAGCTCACAATCTCCTTTACCTTCCTCCCACACAAAAGACACCCTGTGAGGTAGATGAAGACATTGGATTTATATCCCGCCCTCCACTCTGAAGAGTCTCAGAGCGGCTCACAATCTCTTTTCCCTTCCCCCCCCTCACAACAGACACCCTGTGAGGTAGATGAAGATATTGGATTTATATCTCGCCCTCCACTCCAAAGAGTCTCAGAGCGGCTCACAATCTCCTTTACCTTCCTCCCCCACAACAGACACCCTGTGAGGTAGATGAAGACATTGGATTTATATCCCGCCCTCCACTCTGAAGAATCTCAGAGGGGCTCACAATCTCTTCTACCTTCCTCCCCCACAACAGACACCCTGTGAGGTAGATGAAGACATTGGATTTATATCCCGCCCTCCACTCTGAAGAGTCTCAGAGTGGTTCACAATCTCCTTTACCTTCCTCCCCTACAGCAGACACCCTGTGAGGTAGATGAAGATATTGGATTTATATCCCGCCCTCCACTCTGAAGAGTCTCAGAGTGGTTCACAATCTCCTTTACCTTCCTCCCCTACAACAGACACCCTGTGAGGTAGATGAAGATATTGGATTTATATCCCGCCCTCCACTCTGAAGAGTCTCAGAGTGGTTCACAATCTCCTTTACCTTCCTCCCCTACAACAGACACCCTGTGAGGTAGATGAAGACATTGGATTTATATCCCGCCCTCCACTCTGAAGAGTCTCAGAGTGGTTCACAATCTCCTTTACCTTCCTCCCCTACAACAGACACCCTGTGAGGTAGATGAAGATATTGGATTTATATCCCACCCTCCACTCTGAAGAGTTTCAGAGCAGCTCACAATCTCCTTTACCGTCCTCCCCCACAACAGACACCCTGTGAGGTGGGTGGGGCTGGAGAGGGCTCTCACAGCAGCTGCCCTTTCAAGGACAACCTCTGCCAGAGCTATGACTGACCCAAGGCCATGCTAGCAGGTGCAAGTGGAGGAGTGGGGAACCAAACCCGGTTCTCCCAGATAAGAATCCGCACACCTAACCACTACACCAGGGGTCCTCAAACTTTTTAAATAGGGGGCCAGTTCACTGTCCCTCAGACTGTTGGAGGGCCGGACTGTTGTGGTGGCTGCCGTTACTGTACGAGGCCGCGGGCCGTCAGTTCTCCGTCTTCTGCATCTCTCTCCCTTCCCCACACCACACACCCCAGCCTGGGAACTCACCTCGGTATCGCCTCACACTCTGTCTCTGCCGCCTCAGCCCAGTGCCGGAAGTGTGCATTGCTAACGCGAGTTTAGGTCAAACGTCACTTCCGGTCTGATTTTGCCATAACCCGGCGGGCCGCATAAACGTCCTCAGCGGGCCGCATCTGGCCCGCGGGCCGTAGTTTGAGGACCCCTGCACTACACCATACTGGCTCTCCATCAAAAAAAAAAAAAGGAATGTTTGATCTTAGCACTTAAAAGAAAGTGAGGTAAGCCCCAGGTGAGCCTCAAATGGGAGGGCACTTAAAATATGAGCTGCATCTACTGAAAGATCCCTATCCAGGGTTGCGCCCACCTCACCTCCTAAGGCAGGGGCACAGAGAGCAGGCTTCAGAAGCTGAACTGGCAGGATGGATGACACTGGCAGAGGAGGTCCCCTTCAGGTACCCTGCCCCCAAGTCCCTTTAGGGCTTTAAAGTCAAGGACCAGCACTTCCCTTGTTCTGGGAAACAGACAGGCAAGCCAGCACAGATCGTTTGGGGCACAGGTAGCATGATCCCTATATTGACGAGCCCCAGGTAATATAACTTGACTGCTTCATCTGGGACCAACCGATATTTCTGAATTGTTTTTGAACGGAGCCCTATGTAAAGCACTATTAAAGGAATGTAATCTGGATATAATCAGAACTTGGATCACTGTGGCCAGCTCACATGTTTTGAGAGAAGGCTGAACCAGACAGGAGACCTGAACCCCTGTTGTAGGCCAGCATCCAAGAGCATCTGTTCCCTCTGGGGAAATGCAACCATCTCTGGGACAGGCCAATTCTTGAGTCCTCTTCAAGTTCGCTGATCAACAGCACCTCAGTCCCATCTGGACTATATTTCAGTTTACTGGCCCTAAGGTACATACCCCTTAATTCCTCAGCACATGAGAGCTAACATGCTCATGTCTTTCACAGGCCTCCCTGCCCTAACCCTATGAAGGTTCAATGAGAAGAATATAAGAACATAAGAGAAGCCCTGTTGGATCAGGCCAGTGGCCCATCCAGTCCAACACTCTGAGTCACATAAGAACATAAGAGAAGCCCTGTTGGATCAGGCCAGTGGCCCATCCAGTCCAACACTCTGTGTCACATAAGAACATAAGAGAAGCCATGTTGGATCAGGCCAGTGGCCCATCCAGTCCAACACTCTGTGTCACATAAGAACATCACAGAAGCTATGTTGGATCAGGCCAGTGGCCCATCCAGTCCAACACTCTGAGTCACATAAGAACATCAGAGAAGCCCTGTTGGATCAGGCCAATGCCCATCCAGTCCAACACTCTGTGTCACATAAGAACATAAGAGAAGCCCTGTTGGATCAGGCCAATGGCCCATCCAGTCCAACACTCTGTGTCACATAAGAACATAAGAGAAGCCCTGTTGGATCAGGCCAATGGCCCCTCCAGTCCAACACTCTGTGTCACATAAGAACATCAGAGAAGCCATGTTGGATCAGGCCAGTGGCCCATCCAGTCCAACACTCTGTGTCACATAAGAACATAAGAGAAGCTATGTTGGATCAGGCCAGTGGCCCATCCAGTCCAACACTCTGAGTCACATAAGAACATCAGAGAAGCCCTGTTGGATCAGGCCAATGCCCATCCAGTCCAACACTCTGTGTCACATAAGAACATAAGGGAAGCCCTGTTGGATCAGGCCAATGGCCCATCCAGTCCAACACTCTGTGTCACATAAGAACATAAGAGTAGCCCTGTTGGATCAGGCCAATGGCCCCTCCAGTCCAACACTCTGTGTCACATAAGAACATAAGAGAAGCCATGTTGGATCAGGCCAATGCCCATCCAGCCCAACACTCTGTGTCACATAAGAACATAAGAGAAGCCCTGTTGGATCAGGCCAATGGCCCCTCCAGTCCAACATTCTGTGTCACATAAGAGAAGCCATGTTGGATCAGGCCAATGGCCCCTCCAGTCCAACACTCTGTGTCACATAAGAACATAAGAGTAGCCCTGTTGGATCAGGCCAATGGCCCCTCCAGTCCAACACTCTGTGTCACATAAGAACATAAGAGAAGCCATGTTGGATCAGGCCAATGCCCATCCAGCCCAACACTCTGTGTCACATAAGAACATAAGAGAAGCCCTGTTGGATCAGGCCAATGGCCCCTCCAGTCCAACATTCTGTGTCACATAAGAGAAGCCATGTTGGATCAGGCCAATGGCCCATCCAGTCCAACACTCTGTGTCACACAGTGACCAAAAAAATTATACACACACACACACACTGTGGCTAATAGCCACTGATGGACCTCTGCTCCATATTTTTATCTAACCCCCTCTTGAAGCTGGCTATGCTTGTAGCCGCCACCACCTCCTGTGGCAGTGAATTCCACATGTTAATAACCCTCTGGGTGAAGAAGACAGAAGATGTAAGCTGGCAAACAAAATATGAATCAAGCAATAAAGCTTTTTTTAAAAAAAAATCCACAATATACATACAAGATGAAGTACAGAAACGAAGGTCTTATTTTAGAAGTTAATATTTCCCCCTCTCCCAGTGCACAATTGACTTGAACAAGCAGAAAAAACACTACATACAATTTTGGGGAGGGACTGTGGCTCACTAGTAAGGGCATCTGATTGGTATGTAGAAGGTCCCAGGTTCAAACCCCAAAATCTAAAGCTGAAAGGTTCAGGTAACAGGTGATGTGAAAGACCTTTGCCTGAGACCTGGGAAGCTGGTGTCAGTCTGAGCAAATGCCAACACTGATGGACCAAAGGTCTGATTCAGTAGTTTCCTATGTTCAACAAACCCAGGAAACTGAGCATGAGAAATTTCCAAAGATTTCCAATGGAAAAAGGCTTATTTGTTTTATTTATTTATTTATTTATTTATTTATTTAGATAATTTATATTCCCCCCTTTCCCAGATGGGCTCAGAGCGAATAACGACATTTTAAAACAGCAAAACAGCAATTAAAACTGATAAAAGTAAACAATACTATTTGGCAGCTCAGTTGCGCACATCGTAATATACTGAACATCAGATAGTATAAAATCAGTATTTCAGCAGAGGTGGTGTTGCAGTATAGGGTCAGCCAATGGGATAGGACGCCTGCCGCCTCAACCAAATTCCTGGTGGAATAGCTCCGTCTTAGGCCCTACGAAAAGGTAACAATTCAGTAAGGGCCTGGATCTCTGAGGGGAGTTGATTCCACCAGGCTGGGGCCAAGGCCAAAAAGGCCCTGGTCGAGGCTAGTTGGATGTCCTTCAGGCCAGGGATGGTCAGCAGACGTGGAGTGCTAGATTGTAGTGTTCTCCAGGGCATATGTGGGGAGAGGCGGTCCCATAGATATGTTGGTCCCAGGCTGTGTAAGGCTTTGAAAGTTAAAACTAACACTTTGAAACGGATCTGATACTGAATTGGTAGCCAGTGCAGTTTGCGCAGCATAGGCTGGGTGTGTGCCCGGCTAGGCACTGTTATCAACAGCCAAGCTGCTGCATTCTGCACTAGCTGGAATTTCCGGATCAGTTGCAAGGGTAAGCCTGTGTAAAGCAAGTTACAGTAATCTAACCTGGAAGTGACCGTTGCATGGATCACTGTAGCTAGGTCCTGGAGGGATAGGTAGGGCGCTAGCAGCCTGGCCTGCCAAAAGGCAGACTGAGCAATAGCTGTGACCTGTGCCTCCATTGAAAGTGAGACACCCAGAGTCACTTCCAAGCTCTTCGCCTTCTGAGCCAGCATTAAAGAGGTTGGGAGCTGGATTCTCGATCCTAATCCCCCGGCCCAGGTACAGGACCTCCGTCTTAGCGGGATTAAGCTTGAATCGTTTTCGCCTCACCCATCCTGCCACAGTTTCGAAGGCTAAGGTCAGACAGCCCGGGGCCGAGTCTGGGTGGCCATCCATCAACACATAGAGTTGGGTGTCATCTGCATATTGATGACAATCCAGCCCAAAACCTCGGGCAATCTGGGCGAGGGGGCGCATGTACATGTTAAATATCATTGGCAAGAGAATAGCTCCCTGAGGTGCACCGCATTCCCACGGGCGCTGCATGGAGATCTGCTTGCCAAGCACCACCCTTTGTCCCCGGCCACGGAGAAAGGAGGAGAACCACTTTAAGGCAGTCCCCTGGACTCCCAATGTCAACAAGGCAGAGGGCCATTAGATCATAGTCCACCATGTCAAATGCGGCTGATAGATCTAAAAGTAACAGTAGTGCTGACCCTCCTTGATCCAGATGCCTTCTGAGGTCATCTGTGAGGGCAACCAAGACCGTTGACTGGACTCAGTGTAATTTATCAAATCAAAAGGCGCATCAGGCAACTAAGTCAAGGACATTCTCACAAAGAGATCAGAAGTACAACATAATGGATCAGCGGAGGTGGTTGCTTCTGGGAGAGCATTATAGTATACTAGGAGCAAGGTCTGTTGTGAAGAAAAATACAACAGGCTCTAGAAGGAGGCTCCAGGTGAGCGCCCCCCCCCCGCTGTCTTCCCACCCACCCAACTGAAGGCATTCACTCCCCCCCCCTACCTCCAGGGGAGCTAATCTCAGCCACCCGTAATTCTGAGTGACCTCCAGCCCTCACCTGGAGATTGGTAACAGTGGTTCCTCAGAGGAGAATGGCATTGTACCTGTCTGAGGTCCCATCCCTCCTCAAATCCCACCCTCTCCAGCCCCACCCCTTAAATATCCAGAAATTTCCTAACCTGGCGATCCTATCTCCTTCCCTTTATCTGCCCCTCTGAATTCAGTTTTCCATCTCCTTCCCCCTCCCTGCAGCCTCTGCATAGGCTGTCTTTCTCCACAGTGTGTATGTGTGGGGAAACCAAAGCGGCTTGCATCATTCCCTTCTTATTGCCCCGTGAGCGGGCTGGAAGTCTGTGACTGGTCCAAAATCATCCAGTCAGCTTCCACATCAAGAACCTGGGTCTGGCAGACCCCACTCTGAAGCCCTATGCCTTCCTCAAACCCCACCACAAAATCTCCAGGAATTTCCCAGCAACCTGGAACTGACAGCCATAGTCAGGACTGGTCCCAGTGAGTTCTGCCTCAGAGGCCTTTATTGATACATTTCAGACCAATAGTCTGTCTCTAACTTTCTCTGCTGTCTCCCTCCTCCTTCCTCCCTCAGCCAATCGAAGGAAGTTTTTCTTTCTCTTCTCTTTGCGACATGTGGTGCAGCCAATGGGGGAGAGTACAGAGAGCAAATAACTGCCAAATCTAAGGTTGGTTGCATTTTACTGACAGAATCAGCTTTGCTGGGTAGCAACAGCCACTCGGGTGGGAGAGAGGAGAGGACTCAACCAATGGCATGCAAGTACTCTTGATAGTTTGAGAGGCCAAAGGTTGATAAAGTGCAGTCCCAACAAATCAGGATGCTGGGATTTGCCAACATGAAACCAGTTTTATATCTATAATAATAAGACTGCAATGTCTACTGAGTAAACCAGCCCCGTTTAACTACAATTCAGTATTTTATAATTTTGTAACCTTCTCTTCTGTATATGTCAAACTTTACACAGTTATGTTGTCTTAGACACCTTTTTTTTGTTTGCTCACATTGTTTTCCAGTTGTTCATTGCCCTGCTTATCAAAAATCTTTGCTGTTCATTGAATTGTTTTGATCATGATTTGTAATCCACCTTGAATATTAGTAACAAAGGTTGGCAATAATAAAAATTCCCATGCAATCATTGAAGTTTGTGGAGGCTGCTAAGTATAATAGTTCTACTGCATTACTGCTACTTACCTATGCTTCTCTAGTTCATTATGCGAAGACCTTTAAAAACAAAAATGGAATATGTTAAAGAAGTATTACCTGCTGAAAAAAGCCTGAAGATAAACCAAAAGAAAAGAGAACATTTCTGAGGCATTAATTTTGACATGCATGCTAGTGTAGTATTTGCTTATTTCCCCACGTTTAATGAAGCCCTGGGATTAATCTTGAATCTTTTTGATCTGAGCATTCAAAAATTCCAACATACCCTGTATAAACTACTTTGGGGCCCACGGTGGAAGGGAATTGAAAACAGGAAAACATGCAGGAAGGGAATTGAAAACAAATCAGCCAGTATCATAATGCCCCTGTATAAATCGATGGTGCGGTCTCATTTGGAGTACTGTGTGCAGTTCTGGTCGCCGCACCTCAAAAAGGATATTATAGCATTGGAGAAAGTCCAGAAAAGGGCAACTAGAATGATTAAAGGGCTGGAGCACTTTCCCTATGAAGAAAGGTTGAAACGCTTGGGACTCTTTAGCTTGGAGAAACGTCGACTGCGGGGTGACATGATAGAGGTTTACAAGATAATGCATGGGATGGAGAAAGTAGAGAAAGAAGTACTTTTCTCCCTTTCTCACAATACAAGAACTCGTGGGCATTCGATGAAATTGCTGAGCAGACAGGTTAGAACGGATAAAAGGACGTACTTCTTCACCCAAAGGGTGATTAACATGTGGAATTCACTGCCACAGGAGGTGGTGGCGGCCACAAGCATAGCCACCCTTCAAGAGGGGTTTAGATAAAAATATGGAGCAGAGGTCCATCAGTGGCTATTAGCCAGTAAATAAACGAAGGCAGACATTTGAGAATCAAATTGCTTAAGGTGTTACAGTCAGAGAAGCAGCCACGTTAACACCAAGAAGTTAATCTAGTATTTGATAACGCCTTCTTATAAATGACAGCAGCATGGATTTAATTCGGCAAGTACAGGGTGCTGTCAAAGTTAAAGAATTATTACTATTATTATTACAACTACTCCTAAGGGTTCAACACTCTGCTTCCTGCCGGGGGGTGGGGGGGAGATTAAACTCTAAAACTTGTCATGCATGTTCAACACCTATTGCATCTTCTCACCTAAGTGCTACTTGTGCCGAACTCAGAAACTGCAGCTAGTGCAGAACGCGGCGGCCAGGCTGCTAGTGGGACTGCCCCGGTGGGAACACGTGCGGCCTAGGCTGAGGGAACTGCACTGGCTGCCAATTGTATTCCGAGTCCGCTACAAGGTGCTGGTTATTACCTTTAAAGCCCTATATGGCCGAGGACCTGCCTACCTTAGGGACCGCCTCTCTCCATATGTTCCCCAGAGAGCACTGAGATCCAGCTCCCAAAGTCTTCTAAAAATTCCTGGACCAAAGGAGGCCACACTGAAAGTAACAAGGGAGCAGGCCTTCTCAGTAATGGCTCCCCACTGGTGGAATCAACTACCAGAGGAAGTGCGAGCCCTGCAGGATGTTAACCAATTCCGCAGGGCCTACAAAACTACCCTCTTCCAACAAGCTTATAGGGAACTCTGAATGTGACAACTAGCCATCTGGATAGACATCCCACTGAAAATAGCACCTTTAATTTATTATGGTTTTGTAATTTTTATGTAACTTTTAAACTGTATTTTAACTGTATCTTTTATGAATTGTGTAATTGATCATGGTATACCATGTCCTGTTAGCCGCCCTGAGCCTGCTCCGGCGGGGAGGGCGGGATACAAATAAAACTTATTGTTATTATTACTTAAAGCTGCCAAGTTCTATCAATGAGAGGCCTATGACCATTACTTGCCTATCGAGTGGACTGAAATCAGTAGGAGAGTGGGTGGGAATTCCACTTGGTCCTCCGCGAGTGAAACAGCAACCCAAAATCAAACCTTGCACTGCTGCTGCCCATCACCATGACTCCCTCCCCTATGAACACAGAGCCAATGTAATGTTAGTGATGGAAGTGCTATTCTAGGACTAGGGAGACCTGGGTTCAAAACCAAAGGGAATTAAAAGGGCAACGCTGGACAGTCGCTCTCTCTCAGTTCAACTTAATTTGCAGGGTGTCACAAGCTGTGAAGTGGAGAATGGTGGGGCAGACAATGAGACTGATCACCTGAGGGGAAGGCTGGCATTCCCTTTCCCCCCTTCATTGCAGAGTTGACTGCATTTTTCAATCAGATTATTGAAGATGTCTTCTTCATAAGCACGGATGGCTTTAAAAAGAAATTAGGCATGGCGGTCTAATGGAGGTCTATCAGTGGCTATTAGCCACAAAGACTACAGAGAACCTTCACATTCAGAAGTTGTAAACCTCTGAATATCCGTGATAAAAGGCAGCATCGTGAGAAGAACTTGACCTGCCATCTTCTTGTGTTCTTATAACCAGCTAGGAGACAGTCCAACAAAACAGTGGGAAGATTAGAATGGTGTTGGAACTTGGAAGAGCATCAGGAAGGCGAGTTCTCTGCATCCAACTTCACTGAGCACTGAAGAATCTATTGGGCTGACCAACCGTACTAAAAGAGAAGGACGTCTAAACAGAGTAAGGGTTTTTGAGATTAACTGACAAATTAAGGAATATGCTCAAGCCCAATAGCACCTTAGAGACCAGCACGATCTTCAGGGTATGAGCTTTAGAGAGTCAAAGCTCCCTTGGTATCAGATACACCTGAAAATCTTGCTGCGTTTCTGTGAGTGGACTCAAGTCTAGGTGGACTCAAGTCTAGCTCTTCCTCTGTAGACTAACAGGTCTACCCTCTCAAACTGACAAATTAAGACATAATTATGGACTATCGCATACTGTGGTGTATAAATGACTATAAGTAGGATCTTATTTATGCAATTTCTTTATTGCTTAACGTGTCACATGAATACTTATGCCACGCTTCACTTCTTTCTGGGGGTTCCAGACTTCTAAATCCTAATGCATTAGTTACTGAATGTCCCATTTTGTTGACTGTACTGGCTCGCTGTGTGCAAACTACGAGTCCCTGTAAGACAGGCAGGCTACAAATAATATATATTAAAAATGAAACAACAGATCTATTGTAAACATGCACATTGCTAAAGCCCTCCTCCTGACTAAAAGGACTGGAAATGAGCAAGCATTAAAAAAAGATGCTTAAAAAGCATGCTGAGCGAGTCAGAAGACATTACATGCCAGTTAGTCCAATGACTCTTCCAAAGGAAAATACTTTTTAAAGACATCTATCTGCACTATATACAGCATTTATCTGAAGAAGTGCGCATGTATACAGAGGCTTATACCCAGAATTAAACTTTGGTGGTCTCAAAGGTGCCACACTGTGCATGCACACAAATACTTATAAGGCACAAATACTGATACCCATCTGAATATATCAATATTTAGATAGCAATGCCAAGCATGTCTACTTTGCATTCTGTTTAAGGTCTACCCAATGGAATAAAGTTTGAGTCCAGTGACACTTCTAAGACCAACAAAGTTTAATTCTGGGCGCGCACACACATTTCTTCTGATACTTGCACAAAGTCTGAGTCGATAAGCACCTTTAAGACCAACCACAGAATCGTAGAGTTGGAAAGGAACCTCCAGGGTCATCTAGTCCAACCCCCTGTGCAATGCAGGAAACCCACAAATACCTCCCCCCTAAATCCACAGGATCTTCATTGCTGTCAGATGGCCATTCAGCCTCTGTTGAGAAACCTCCAAGGAAGGAGGGCCCAATTTCACAGAATCGTAGAGTTGGAAAGGAACCTCCAGGGTCATCTAGTCCAACCCCCTGCGCAATGCAGGAAACCCACAAATACCTCCCCCCTAAATCCACAGGATCTTCATTGCTGTCAGTTGGCCACTCAGCCTCTGTTGAAAAACCTCCAAGGAAGGAGGGCCCAATTTCACAGAATCCTAGAGTTGGAAGGGACCTCCAGGGTCATCTAGTCCAACCCCCTGCTCAACGCAGGAAACTCACAAACCCCTCCCCCTAAATTCACAGGATCCTCATTGCTGTCGGATGGCCATCTAGCCTCTGTTTCCAAACCTCCAAGGAAGGAGAACCAAGTCTAATCTTTCGTGTGCATGCATATACAAAACGTGCATGCACACAAAAGCTTATATCCGGAATTAAACGTGGTTGTTCTTAAAGGTGCCACCGGATCCCCCCCCCCAACTTCGTCCGAGGCAATATTCAGAGAGCAATTCTAAGCAGGTCTTACTCTGAATTGTGCTAAGGTCTCTCTAACGGGGCTTATAGGAAGGAGAGCCGCCCCCTCCCATGCATGGCCTTCCCCTCATTTCACACACACACCGCCCCCCCAGAGCAAAGCTTTATCGCAGTCAGAGCAGCAAACACGGCCCGGGGCAGAGCCCCAGCAGCAGCAGTAGCAGGCGCGGCGCTGTACGCGTGGCAGCCCAGCCCCGAGAGGGGCCACAACATGGCGACGGGCGGCCCGGGCAGGACTCACCGGCTGCTCTGGGGCTTCCGGGCGGGCCTCCTCCTCCTGCCGCAGTCGCTCTCGAAGGGCAGCACCGAGGCGTAGCCGTGCTCGGCTTCTGCGGGACAAGAAAAGGGCCGGCCGTTAAGGAGGAGGCGGCGGCGGTTCCCATCCCCCGCGAGGGAGAAGCGGGAGGGCGCCCACCTGGGGTTGCCAAGTCCAATGCAAGAAATTCCTGGAGACTTTGGGGGTGGAGCCAGGTTGGCATGAGCCTCCTCGCGCTGCAAAGCGCTGTTAAAGGGACCGCGCACCTTTGAAATGCCTTCTCTCCCCTGGGGATCATGAAGGATAGGGGCACCTTCTTTGGGGGATCCCAGAATTGGACCCCCTGGTCCGATCCTTTTGAAACTGGCACGGCGGTTTGAGGAGAGGCAACGGATGCTATGTTGCAAATTTGGTGCCTCTACCTAAAAAATCAGCCCCCCCAGAGCCCCAGATACCTGCAGGGACGGTGGAGGAGGGAGGGACGGTGGCTCAGTGGTAGAGCATCTGCTTGGGAAGCAGAAGGTCCCAAGTTCAATCCCCGGCATCTCCAAAAAAGGGTCCAGGCAAATAGGTGTGAAAAACCTCAGCTTGAGACCCCGGAGAGCCGCTGCCAGTCTGAGTAGACAAGACTGACTTTGATGGACCAAGTGTCTGATTTAGTATAAGGCAGCTTCATATGTTCAGATCAATTCCCCATTATACCCTATAGGCGAGAATAATGGAGCGCTCAGCAGCCATCTTCCCCCCCCCCACCGCTTTCTAATGACCCTGAGGCGGGGGAGGGCTCCAAACCGGGAGATCCCCCGCCCCCACCTGGGGATTGGCAACCTTACCCCCACCGGGCCTCGGCCTGCAGCACAGGTCGGGCCTCCGCGGCAGGGGCCTTCACGCACCTCGCTCCCGCCTCTCGAGGTACTCGGCGGCCTCCAGGAGCATCAGCAGGGAATTCCACTCCATGTCGTCCTCAGCAGCCCCGTCGCCTGCCTGCCTGCCAGCCCCGCACTTGGCACGTTACTCTCCGGACGGGCAGCCGGCGGGGCCAGTCAGCGTCGTTCCGCGGAGGCCTCGGAGCCAATCGGGGGCGTCCTTCCGCAAGAGGCCCATGTTGACAGGCCCCGCCGAGCCTGGCGCGGGGAGAGGCCCGGCCTGCGATAGCAACCCTGGCGAAGCCGAAGCTTAGCAACAGCACGTGAGAGACCAACCCCGCAGCTCGCCCATTGGCCGACGGGACCCATGCAAAGCAAAGGGAGGCCCGTGATTGGGCGCGGCGAGGCTATGCAAATGAGGGTGTGCGGATGCTTCTAGCCAATGTTTCGCTAGGGGTGTGTCTTCGGGGGGCCTGAAGCGGCGATGGGCGGGGCGGGAGCGGTCCCCTCCAAGAAAACAGATGACGTCATCGCAGCAGTGCGACTGCGCGGACGGAGCAGAGTGAGAGGCTGCGGTTGCCAAACTCCTGGCGGGGCCTGGAGAGCTCCCTAATTTCCGGACTGCAGAGGTCAGGTCCTTTTAGGGTTGCCAAGTCCGACTCAAGAAATATCTGGGGAGCTTTGGGGGTGGAGCCAGGACTTTGGGGGTGGAGCCAGGAGCAAGGGTGTGACAAGCACAACTGAACTCCAAAATGAGTTCTGGCAATCACATTTAAAGGGACAGTGCTATTTTTAAATGCCTTCATTTGGAATAATGAAGGATAGGGGCACCTTCTTTTGGGGATCATAGAATTGGACCCCCTGGTCCAAGCCTTTTGAAACATGGGGGGTTTTTTTGAGGAGAGGCACCAGATGCAATGCTGAAAATTTGGTGCCTCTATCTCAAAAAACAGCCCCGCCCCAGATCCTCACCGATCAATTCTCCATTATACCCGATGGGAATCAATTGTCATAGGGAATAATGGAGTGCCCAGCAGACATCCCCCCACCCCCGCCTTCTGATGATCCTAAACCAGGGAGGAGGGTCTCTAAACCAGGGGGGGGGGATCCCTTGTTCCTACCTGGGGAGTGGCAGCTCTAAGTCCCTTGAAGAAAATGGCTGCTTTGGAGGACAGGCACTATAGCATTGTATAGGGTTACCATATTTCAAAAAGCAGAAAAGAGGTCATATTTCTGGACTGATTCCTTCAAACAAGTGATCCTCACTATGAGAAATCTCATTTTAAATTGAAGCTGTGATCATTGCTACTAACTTTCCTAAGCTTCCAACCCAAAAAGGGGACATTTTCACCAGTTTTTTTTTTTTAAGAGCCCAAATTAGGACTGACACCAAAGAAAAGGGGACCTGTCCTCTAAAGAGAAGCTACCTGGTAATAAGTCTGCATAATACCCTGGGAAGCTCCCCCCCCTCCCCAGACTCTGGGATCTTATCTTCATGGTAAAGCCATAGTATACCATGCATAGAGTTTCAGTGGAATCCTAGAGCATCTCCCAGACACAGTGAAATAATTTCTGGGTTTGTGCTGGAAGTGATGTCACGCTGTTGCAGTGACCACAATTAACATGTGGAATTCACTGCCGCAGGAGGTGGTGGCGGCCACAAGCATGGCCACCTTCAAGAGGGGTTTAGATAAAAATATGAAGCAGAGGTCCATCAGTGGCTATTAGCCACAGTGTGTGTGTATATATATGTGTGTATAAATATATATATATAAAATTTTTGGCCACTGTGTGACACAGAGTGTTGGACTAGATGGGCCATTGGCCTGATCCAACATGGCTTCTCTTATGTTCTTATATGCCCCTCACTTTCCACTCTCTCAGTTTGGTGTAGTGCTTAAGTGCGCACACTCTTATCTGGGAGAACTGGGTTTGATTCCCCACTCTACTTACAGCTGCTGGAATGGTCTTGAGTTAGCCATGGCTTTCGCAAGAGTTGTCCTTGAAAGGGCAGCTGCTGGGAGAGCCCTCTCAGCCCCACCCACCTCACAGGGTGTCTGTTATGGGGGGAGAAGATATAGGAAATTGTAAGCTGCTCTGAGTCTCTGATTCAGAGAGAAGGGCGGGGTATAAATCTGCCGTCTTCTTCTTCCTGCCAGTTGCCAGTGTTGTGCTGGCAACGCTTCTTTTAGGTCATCGGGGGGAAGCAATGTTGAAACATCACTTCCCACTGATTTTGAAGAAAAGTTGCAATGGTCTAGGAATTCGCCGATGTCGATGGTAAAAACCATAAAGATCTGGAGGATTTTTGGAGCACTGCAATAACGAGGCGTGGCTAGCAGTGACATTGTGATGTTCCTCTTGCCCCGCCCCTTTGCTTCTGCTGGAGCAAAATGCCCTGGCAGGGCTTGGAGCCTGGGGGTCAGAATATGCCAATGATAACCTTCAGGTGCTGGAGATCAGCAACAGACTTGCGGGTTTCAGCAGCTCCATCATCCAGTCCTGAGAGCCAGGCTTCAGCTATAGCCGGTCTGGCTGCGACTTAATTAACAAGAGATTTTCTAAGGTGGGTAGCTGTGTTGGTGTGAAGCGGTGGAACAAAGTTTGAGTCCAGTGGCACCTTGAAGACTGGCAAAGTTTAGAAGAAGAAGATATTGGATTTATATCCCGCCCTCCTCTCCGAAGAGTCTCAGAGCGGCTCACAATCTCCTTTCCCTTCCTCCCCCACAACAGACACCCTGTGGGGTAGATGAAGATATTGGATTTATATCCCGCCCTCCACTCCGAAGAGTCTCACAGCGGCTCACAATCTCCTTTACCTCCCCCCCCCACAACAGACACCTGTGAGGTGGGTGGGGCTGAGAGGGCTCTCACAGCAGCTGCCCTTTCAAGGACAGAGTCTCAGAGCGGCTCACAATCTCCTTTCCCTTCCTCCCCCACAACAGACACCCTGTGAGGTGAGTGGGGCTGCAAGGGCTCTCACAGCAGCTGCCCTTTCAAGGACAGAGTCTCAGAACGGCCCACAATCTCCTTTCCCTTCCTCCCCCACAACAGGCACCCTGTGAGGTGGGTGGGGCTGAGAGGGCTCTCACAGCAGCTGCCCTTTCAAGGACAGAGGCTCAGAGCGGCCTACAATCTCCTTTCCCTTCCTCCCCCACAACAGACACCCTGTGAGGTGGGTGGGGCTGGAGAGGGCTCTCACAGCAGCTGCCCTTTCAAGGACAGAGGCTCAGAGCGGCCTACAATCTCCTTTACCTTCCTCCCCCACAACAGACACCCTGTGAGGTGGGTGGGGCTGAGAGGGCTCTCACAGCAGCTGCCCTTTCAAGGACAGAGTCTCAGAGCGGCTCACAATCTCCTTTCCCTTCCTCCCCCACAACAGACACCCTGTGAGGTGGGTGGGGCTGAGAGGGCTCTCACAGCAGCTGCCCTTTCAAGGACAGAGTCTCAGAGCGGCCTACAATCTCCTTTCCCTTCCTCCCCAACAGACACCCTGTGAGGTGAGTGGGACTGAGAGGGCTCTCCTAGCAGCTGCCCCTTCAAGGACAGAGTCTCCGAGTGGCCTACAATCTCCTTTACCTTCCTCCCCCACAACAGACACCCTATGAGGAGGGTGGGGCTGAGAGGGCTCTCACAGCAGCTGCCCTTTCAAGGACAACCTCTGCCAGAGCTATGGCTGACCCAAGGCCATTCCAGCAGGTGCAAGTGGAGGAGTGGGGAATCAAACCCGGTTCTCCCAGATAAGAGTCTGCACACTTAACCACTACACCAAACCGGCTCTCCGGTTTGGACTGCTTGCTTGTGTTTTTGACTCTCGGCCTGATCTTGACCCAGCTTCTTGTTCCTGTGGTCGTATCCAGACTCCTGACGCCACACTGGGAATCAGCCAGGAGAACTGAAAGGTGGCGATCTCTTGGGTTGATACTTGGTAGGAGTTTGACAAAATGGGGGACACACCTGTCTCATCCTTCCCCTCCCAGGCCTGCTTAAGCCCACTGAATTAACTGATAAACACAGTTATTCCTGAGACGTGGTATCGGGTGGGTGACCCAATTTCAAGCTGATAAAGATGTCAACCGTCATCTGTTACAGGAAACAACAGGAGAGCAGGTAGAGGCTGGAAGTTCTGGCATTTTATTTCTTTTTTTAGAAGACCAAAGTCTTTCTCCAGGCAAATATGTATTATAATTGATTGTGCTTTTCATTAAGAGACTCAGGAGTTATTACGTAAAAAATAAAACATCTGACATTCTTAAGCTATCATTTGTAAATAATAATTCTGTATTGCACCATTTACAAAAGTAAACCAGCTTTCATAAATAATATTCATTAGATTATGTTTTTTTCTCCAAAACAACTCTTGGTATATATTCATTTCACAGTTGGGAGTTCATTACACTTTGTTTTTAATCCTAGAAAGAAATAATAAATATCTTTTTTATATAAGAATAAATCTTTAACAAACATTACAATGTAAAGCCTGAGATTTAAGCTTTAATAAAGTATCTTTTGCTTTGTAATTTCCTCCCGATTAGCATTGCCAGTCTGTTCTCAGCTAAAATGTGAACGGAGTTATTCTGCTTTGGAGCGTCTTAGGAACAGACGTCACGACAAATTAAAGAGGGACGTCACACTAAAGCATAGTTTGTCCATAGGGGGCAACAGGAACTCGGCGTGATTTTCCTTATTCTTTAAAAATTAAGTAAACGTTTTTATACCATTATATGGTCGATGCGTACAGGATATAAACCACATAGCAAAGAGTAAATCTGTGAAGTATACAGGCATGACTGTTCCCAAGTAAGGATTCTCCTTAGACAGTCCCCCCCGCCTTTTGGTACTGCAGTCAGCAGCACATTGTTATAGCTCTGATAAGAACGCTTGTGCCTCAGCACTGACTGAAGTGTCTCCCTTGAACACATGCACGCGTGGATACCGGAAGCTGCCTGCTACTGACCCTTGATCTCTGAAGGCAGATCAAGAAGAAGTGAGCGGTGACTCCTGAAAGCTCCTACCCTGCTACAAATTTTGTTACTCTTTCAGGTGCCATTGGACTCTTGGTTCTTTTCTGCTGTTCTCAAGGTAAGGATTGCCCGCTCTGACTGGCAGCAGTACTCTAGGGTCTCAGGCAGAGGTCTCTCCTTCCTTGGAGGTTTTTCAACAGAGGCTAGATGGCCATCTGACGGCAATGAGGATCCTGTGAATTTAGGGGGAGGGGTTGGTGAGTTTCCTGCATTGTGCAGGGGGTTGGACTAGATGACCTTGGAGGTCCCTTCCAACTCTATGACTCTGTGAAATTGGGCCCTCCTTCCTTGGAGGTTTTTAAACAGAGGCTAGATGGCCATCTGACAGCAATGAGGATCCTGTGAATTTAGGGGGAGGGGGTTGTGAGTTTAGAGCAGTTCCTCAGTGGAACAGGCTTCCTCGGGAGGTGGTGGGCTCTCCTTCCTTAGAGGTTTTTCAACAGAGGCTAGATGGCCATCTGACGGCAATGAGGATCCTGTGAATTTAGGGGGAGGGGTTGGTGAGTTTCCTGCATTGTGCAGGGGGTTGGACTAGACGACCCTGGAGGTCCCTTCCAACTCTGTGATTCTTACAACATCCAATACTTAATCTTTTAAATGGAGCTGCTGCTGGGGACTGAGCCTAGGAACTTCAGTTCTTAGCAGATCTACTGAAAACAAGTCCCATCTCATTCAATGGGGCTTACTCCCGGGACAGAGTCTTTAGAATGGCAGAATTAGCCTCATTAACAAAGGTATTACTTATTCTTTGCCATCCACCCCATACCCCTAACCATTCTGGCTTCTAATAATGTGTTAACTATATATTCTTGGGTTCTTTTTTTCAAAGTACAGCTACTCACGTACTATCTGTTTCGAATTATATTCTCTTGCGTGCTGCAAATGAAGTTAAGGAAGCCACCATGTCGCAAGCTACTTGTGCAGAAACAGCGCTGTTAAAGTTTATTTATTTTGCTTTGGTCATCTTTGTTTGAAGAAGGGTTCCATGTAATGAAGAGAAAAAAAAACATTTCCACATCTGATGGGAAACGCTCCACGCTATTTTTTTTTCAGGGGGAGGGAAGTAAAGAAAGAAGCACTAAGCTTTGATACAGAGCTCCCTAAGGTGCTTGTAGCGTCTTACTCCGTTTAAAACCTTTATCAGGGTAAAAAATGGGTTATGCAGATTCTGGAACATGGCTCAGATGACAAAATAAATTGAAATGATGGAAATACAAAAGAGTAAGTGCTAAAATCTTTCATGCCTTGTGTACATTAACTAACCAATATAAGTTTCCCCCTCGCCTAGATTCTACAAGAGATTGTCCTGAATTTGTGCACAAATCACAAACAGCCCTTCCTGGGGGGGGGGGGGGAGGATTTAAACATGTAAAAAGACCAAGTGTTTCTCTGGCAGGACGCCACTGGGCAGGAGCAGTTTCTGATGTCTGAAAGGAAAACACCTAGTGTTTGAATGAAGAGAAATGTCCCTTTCCTCCTATCCCTTCTCTGTATTTTGTCTGTGAATTTCAGGGATTCAATGCACATCAGTTCTTCTTGTTCTCTGCCTAGTTGAGAGGGAGATCAAAACTGGTCACTGTCAAAATAGAACTGGCTTTGGGTGAGACACCCCCCACCCAAGTAGAACCAGTTTGGAAGGGGGGGGGAGCACTGCGCTTTTGCAGGAAAGGTAGTGGTGCTAGAAGCATTATGAGCTACAGGACTAGAGCAGCAGGGTGTGGAAAGGTGTGCAGCTCTCATCAAAGAAAGGCAGGTGAATGAATGATGGCTTGTTGGGGCACAGGTGGTGGCTCTGTGGGGGCACCGTGAGCTGCAAAGGCTACTGTTTAATGGGCTGCAAAGCCTGGCACTTAATGGGCTGCTCTGATATGTGAATGCAGATGTAATTCAGGAATGAAACTTGCTACATCAGGATTGGCAAAACTAGGATGGGCCATGGATCACATGCATTCTGCAGGCCGCAAAAGCAGTACAAATGGCGAGGACTGGGACAACAGAAAAGCCACCCACATTGCCCAGTTCTGAAATCCCTCTGTCAATGCTGTTTACACGCTTTGGATATGCACACGTAAGCACTGCATTAAACGCGGAGGACTGGGATATCGTTTGAGCCACGATTGCCTCACATTCCATTTCACCAGTTTAATAAAACGCAGCGATAAATAAACGAATAAACTAAAGAGCTAAAACAAAAGGTCAACTTGCTTTCATCCACTTGCCCTTCCAAACGTGGTCTTCCTTTCAAGTTCATTCTCGGCCTGGGTCGAAGGCAGCCCCTAAGCAAGTGACAGTGCAATAACAGTTTGTGGCTCTTAAGTTTTCATCAGACGTCCCATTTGTCTCTGTAAAAAGGAGTCACGTGGAACACGTAGCAATGGGTGCAAACCCGAACAGGCTTCATCTGGCCATAGTGAGGTAACGGAGCAGAATGAGAAGAACAGCGAGAGCAAAAGATCTGAAAAGACACAACAGAAATGGAGGTCCAACGTGTTTTATTTTCTACGTGTATATTTTTTCCCCCAGCTCTGCTAACAGCTGCACATTAACATTCTCTCTGGCATTTCAACTCACACGCCCGCCCCTTCAGAAAGGCCTTTCATGTCTATAGTCACTGGCTTGGACCCCCATCTGGAACTTCCACGGACAGAAGGGAGTTCTTGAAGGGGAGACCCCTGAATAATTAATGAATAACTCTATAAAATAATAAATGAAAATATGCTCTCGTCTTTAAAAAAGCAAAAAGGGCGTCTGATGTAATGTTGAAGCTGCAATGCGATAAGAAACCAGGCAGGCCTTCAGTGGGTGTGAGTCACAGATGTGTATTGATGGCAGACACGTTTCTATAAGGAAACTCCTTGCTGAATAGATAAGCAGACACACTGGGAAACTACCAGGGAGAAAGGGGAGGGGGGAAGTGAATCTGATAACTGTGAGGGCCGGCTCGCAGGCCTGGTTTGCTTAAAGGATGGTTTGAGAAGTGAGCGGGGGTTCATTATTTTTGGGAGCTTTGCTGCTCAAATGAACCTTGCTATTGGTGCCGAATAGTAAAATACCTCGTTTTCAGTCAGTAAGTGTGCGGCCTCGTTATTCGACTGTTACATTCTACCCAAGGAAAATGATGTCGCTGCAGGCCACGCTGGGCTTCTTCTGGGGGAACAATATGAAGGGGGAGTTGGAGGTTGGGAGGGGGGGATCCACCTGCCAGAAATCCTCTGCAAACACTACTTTGCAGGGATGGAGAGGTGAAGAGCACTCATTATCATTATGGAGAAACTCCACAGAGAAAAAGTACATAGCCAAGGGCTATCATCCACACTGCCTCCTGCCTCAGTTAACATCTACACGGTCATGGAAAATTTATTTATTACGTTATTCCCCTTCAGGGAAATAGCCGTCATCCGGGAATAGCTGGTTCCTTGGGAGATTTTACAAATATTTTTGAAGCCTCACCCTGTAGACAGAGTTAGGAATGCCGTGGGTGGGGGCACAGACCAGGGGCTGGGATTTAAGTGTCCCCCTCCCCCAAGGAGCAAGCTTAGAGTCTGTGGATGCAAGTAGATCCGGGCTTACAAAGAGAAGCAAATTTCCCCTTTCGTTCGCAAGAGTGTCCATCCCTCACTCGGTGCACAGTGGCCCTTTACTGACCTCTCTGTTGTGGGACTGAACTGGCTAGCACTTCCCAGGGGGCAGCCATGGGCTCTAAGGAACCACTCCCAGCAGGGCCTGGCCTCCCTAGTTATTTCTGTGGCCCCTGGAGGCTGTGTGCGCTGGGAGGCCTCTTGTGAGGCCACAGTAGCTCTGCAGCCCTTTCTGAGACTGGCTGACAGAACGGACACAGAGAAGACTTGGAGATGTGGCTGTCTCTGAGGTAAGACTGCTTTCAGCAGTGTGTTCAACATTCCTGGGCCTTCAGGTGGGAGCAAGGGAATCAGTCAATGGGAGGCCAGAGACGGTGACTGATGTGTGATGGGGCAATAGTGTGTTCTCACAGTAACTGCCAGAACTATGGTTGGTTGTTTTTTATCAGCTTTGCTAGCTAACAACAGCCACTCAGGCAGGAGCGAGGACCGGACTCAGCCAATGGCACGCAAGTACTCTTGATTGATAGTTTGACAGGCCAAAGGCTGATACCCCAGTCCCACCGAGCCCCAACCAATCAGGATGGTCAGATCTGCCACCATGACAGGAGAATTATTACTAAAAGATAGACAGAGCGAATAGAGAATTAAGATGTACCAGTTGTAGGTGAAAACTAAAATATAGTCTCCTTCCCCCCCTTTTTATTTTTCCTAATTGTATTTTCTTTTGTGTATTTTCATTAAATTTTAATATATATATTTTTAAAAAGAGAATAAAACAGCTGGTATTGTAATGCCCCGGTAGAGATCCATGGTGAGGTCTCATTTCGAATACTGTGTACAATTCTGATCACCGTATATCAAAAAGAATATTGCAGAGCCAGAGAAAGCACAGAGGGCGGGCAACCAAGATGGTTAGAGGGCTAGAGCACCGTCCCTATGAGAAAAGGCTGAAGAGTCTGGGACTTTTCAGTTTAGGAAAGAGATGACTAAGGGGGGGACATGATTGGTGTTTACAAAATTTTACACGGGGTGGAGAACACTGACAAAGAACTTTTTCTCCCTCTCCCACAAAACCAGAACTCGAGGGCACCCAGTGAAGCTGACGGGCAGGAGGTTCAGGATAGACAAAAGGAAATACTACGTTGCACAGAGAGTGATTGAAATGTGGAATTTGCTGCCAGTAGATGCAGTGATAACCACAGGAATGAACAGCTTTTAAAGAGGATTAGGTACGATTCACGGAGAATAAGTCTATCAATGGCTCCTAGCCATGGTGACTGAGGGGAACCTCCACATTCAGAGGAACTAAAGTCTCTGAATCCCAGAGCCAGGAGGCAACACTAGGGGAAGACCTCGGCCTCTCTGTCAATGGACAGCAGGGTTCTTCTTATGTTTGATCTGCACAGTGAGGTCATCTCCGTGGCTATTAGATCGCAAATGTGCAGCTCCAGGGGGCACAGAGCAAGGCTTGCACAGAAAGACGCCTGCGCAAAGCTTTCTTCCATGTCCAGATCACTGTCCTTGGGCTGCAGCGCAACCTTTTGCGAGTACAGGAATTTTGGCCCTCTGCACATGCCTCCCAAGCTGGCAGTGCATAAAACAAACTGAAAAGGCCTACCTTTCCGCAGCTCCTGCAATGGTGCTTTCTGCGAATGACAGTGAAGGGTGCCTTGCACGCGGTACAGCAGCTGCAGGCTTCGTCCGGCACCCAGTCAGGAGGATCTGGAGGGGAACAGAGCAACAAAAGATCTGGATTTCACATTAAACTGATGGTTTATGGAAACAGTCATCAGATTATTGCACATAAATAAGCTAATCTTAAAGAGGCAGTGGTTCGTCTGCTTTTTAAAAAGCCATCTTTAGACCTGGTTGTCTTGGCCAATTACCACCCAGTTTCGAATTTACCGTTCCTGGGTAAGGTAACTGAGAAAGCGGTGGCAGAGCAGTTCCAAGCTTTCCCGGAGGATGCCTCTATCCTCGGTCCCTTCTAAACTGACTTTCGTTCTGGCCATGGGATGGAGACTGCTTTGGTCACCCTCACAGACAACCTTAGAAGACAGCTGGATCAAGGTGGGTCAGTGCTGCTATTGCTGTTAGACCTTTCAGCAGCCTTTGACACAGTCGACTACAATCTAATGACCCACCACATTGCCGACATTGGAGTTCAGGGGGGAGCCTTTCAGCGGTTCTCCTCCTTTCTCCGTGGTCATGGACAAAGGGTGCCGGTCAGACTTCCCTGCGGCATCCACTTGAATGTGGTGTACCGCAGGGAGCCATTCTCTCGCCAATGATGTTTAACATCTACATGCGTCCCCTTGCCCAGATTGCCCGAGGTTTTGGGATGGGTTGCAGATGACCCCCAGCTCTATCGGTTGACGGATGGCCATCCAGACACTCGGACTATCTGACCAGGGCACTAGAAGCTGTGGCTGGATGGCTGCTGGCTGAACTTAATCCAACTAAACTGGCTGAAGCTTAATCCAACTAAGGAAGAGGTCCTGTACCTGAGTCAGGGGGATTAAGATTGGGCATCCAGCTTCCCACCCTGGATGGTGCTTCTTTGGTGCCAGCTCAGAAGGTGAGAAGTCTGGGAGTGATACTGGATGCCTCCCTTTCCATGGAGACCCAGATCACAGCAGTTGCGCGATCTGCCTTCTACTATCTTCGGCAGGTCAAATAACTAGCACCCTATCTGACCCCCCAGGATTTAGCTACAGCAATCCGTGCAATGGTCACTTCCAGGTTGGACTACTGTAACTCATTCTACGCAGGCTTGCCCTTGGGGTAGATCCGGAAACTCCAACTAGTGCAAAATGCGGCAGCACAGCTGTTAACTGGATTGCCTGTACGGGCAAGCAGTCGGTCGATGCAGTGCAAATTGCACTGGTTACCAACTGAGCACTGGACCTGTTTCAAGGTTCTAGTATTGAGATTTAAAGCCTTGCGCAGTCTCAGAAGGTGAGAAGTCTGGGACCAACATACCTGTGGGACCGCCTCTCCCCATATAAGCCCCGAAGACTGTTGCAATCCGCCAATCAAAATCTTCTGGCCATCCTCGGCCCAAAGGACATCCGTCTTGTCTCAACCAGGGCCAAGGCTTTTTTGGCCCTGGTCCCGACCTGGTGGAATCAGCTCCCCATGGAGATCCGGGCCCTACCAGTCTTGTTACCATTCCCTAGGGCCTGTAAAACGGAGCTGTTCCGCCAGGCCTTCGGTTGAGTCAAGCGGGAGTCCTCTTCTCTTATTGTCTAAACCAGGGGTCCTCAAACTACGGCCCGCGGGCCAGATGCAGCCCACTGAGGACGTTTATGCGGCCCGCCAGGTTATGGCAAAATCAGACCGGAAGTGACGTTCGACCTAAACTCGCGTTAGCAACGCACACTTCCGGCACTGGGCTGAGGCGGTGGAGACAGAGTGTGAGGCGATACCGAGGTGAGGTGAGTTCCCAGGCCAGGGTGTGTGGTGTGGGGAAGGGAGAGAGATGCAGAAGACGGAGAACTGACGGCCCGCGGCCTTGTACAGTAACGGCAGTCCGGCCCTTCAACAGTCTGAGGGACAGTGAACTGGCCCCCTATTTAAAAAGTTTGAGGACCCCTGGCCTAAACCATCTACTGCCTTCCCCCGCAATGACTTACCACCCGAAACCAATATTTGGGCCGATAACTGCGTTTAATCTGCAAAATGTACCCGGTCCTGCCTGTATTACATTTTTATTGAGTTATGGGGTGTTGCTTAATTGTAGAGTATTGATTTTATTGTTGTGTTTTAACTGTTTTTATGCCTGTGATCCGCCCTGAGCCCACATGGAGGGTGGAATATAAACCCGCTAAATAAACAAACAAACAGAACACTATGCGCAAGAAGCTACCAACATGGATAACACTCATTTAGCACTGAAACACTGTACTCAGCAGGCCCTCTGTTACTTCATAGGTGGGCTGGGGCTAGAGAATAGGGGAGGGGTGTGTTCCCAGAAGGGCAGTTCCCTGCACCCCAGACCTTTCCCTGTGCCCCAAGACTAGGGATGAGCACAAATCACATTTTCACAGATTGACTGGTTTGGGAGGAGATTGGTTCACAAACCACCCTGCTTGCAAACTGGGTTGTGAGCCATTTAAACTCCTGCTTCCTGCGGCCACAGCTCAGCTGTTCGAAGCTACTCAGAGCCATTTAAACCAAACAGCTGTTTTTCAGGAACAGCACAAAGTGCCATGAACTGCACCAA
Source organism: Heteronotia binoei (assembly GCF_032191835.1). Classification (NCBI taxonomy): domain Eukaryota; kingdom Metazoa; phylum Chordata; class Lepidosauria; order Squamata; family Gekkonidae; genus Heteronotia; species Heteronotia binoei. Next base: position 8,342,608 of record NC_083226.1, on the reverse strand, counting down.
ACGTCGTGGAAATTTTTGGTGGGTCTTCAGTTTGCTAACATAGCTTCGCAAGCAATGAACAGGCCAAACTGGGGCTCGTAGAATTGGACTCCCCTGGCCCAATCTTTATGAAACTTTGGGGGGGGGTGTTTTGAGGAGCACTGCATGTTATGCTGAAAATTTGGTGCCTCTATTTCAAAACACCCCTCCCCCAGATACCCACTGATCCATTCTCCATTATATCCATTCTCGATGGTGCGGTCTCATTTGGTGTACTGTGTGCAGTTCTGGTCGCCGCACCTCAAAAAGGATATTATAGCATTGGAGAAAGTCCAGAAAAGGGCAACTAGAATGATTAAAGGGCTGGAACACTTTCCCTATGAAGAAAGGTTGAAACACTTGGGACTCTTTAGCTTGGAGAAACGTCGACTGCGGGGTGACATGATAGAGGTTTACAAGATAATGCATGCTATGGAGAAAGTAGAGAAAGAAGTCCTTTTCTCCCTTTCTCACAATACAAGAACTCGTGGGCATTCGATGAAATTGCTGAGCAGACAGGTTAAAACGGATAAAAGGAAGTCCTTCTTCACCCAAAGGGTGATTAACATGTGGAATTCACTGCCACAGGAGGTGGTGGCGGCCACAAGCATAGCCACCTTCAAGAGGGGTTTAGATAAAAATACGGAGCAGAGGTCCATCAGTGGCTATTAGCCACAGTGTGTGCGTATATATAAAATTTTTTGCTTCACTTATGTTCTTATCCTACAGGGCTTCTCTTATGTTCTTATGTGACAGAGTGTTGGACTGGATGGGCCATTGGCCTGATCCAACATGGCTTCTCTTATGTTCTTATTATGCCCTATGGGAATCGGTCTCCCATAGGGCATAATAAGCAGGCATTCGACCCCTCCCCCTCCCTCCTCACTTTCTGATAACCCTGAAATGAGGAAAGGGCCTCCAGACTAGGGGATCTCCTGCCTCCAGCTGGGGATTGGCAACCCTAACCCAGGCTGGCAGTGGCTCTCCAAAGTCCTTAGGGAGAGGTCTTTCACATCATCTACTGACTAGTCCTTTTAACTGGAGATTGCAGGGACAGAGCCTGGGACCTTCTGTATGCCAAATCAACAACCTTTCTGGTATGCACAATGCAGTCCTTGTGCGTTTTCACAGAAACGATCAGGTACCTTCAAAGTCCCCGCCCCTAGGTTTTGCTGCAAATTCTGAAGATGACAAAGTCTCCTGACACAAAGCACAATCTTCTAGTGCTGCACTCCTTAAACAAGGATTGACTGGAAAACACAAGAAAATGAAGCCATTACCATTTGCACCAATAATGAACTGTTTCGTATTAATTTATTAGAATTCATACTATTACCATGCCTTATTGTACCACAGGTCATCAATTTTTAAAGCACCGTAATGTATCTAAAGAAGCAGAGTTTCATACCGTTATTATTTGGTTGGAGATGTACAATTAAGTTCAGTCACAATGCAAAAACACAGGTTAATTAAACAAATCACAGTCAACCATTTAGTCTATAGTTATTTACAAAACTGTAGTTATTCGTACTTCCGGTTTCCACCTCAATTCAACTAGATGCCTTTCAACTGTGCTCTGTCACAGATAAGTATTACTTTGATTGATTTGGTTTTAAAACAATTTATTAATAACATATGGTAACAATATCTAATTATATCATTACTATCCCTAACCCATATGATATTTTTCTAATCCCCCCTCCCTCCTTTACTAGACTTCCGCCAATGTTATATACTTAAGTTCACTTATAAAGGTACCCTTAAACCATCAAGGTTCAATTTCTCCCTTTTCTTAAATTCATTGTTAAAAAATTGCCCAATGTCCTTTCAAATTCCACTCTTTTTCTATATATCCTCTAAATTTCTTCCATTCCCTTTTAAACACTTCCAAATCATAGTCTCTTATTGTTAGTTTATCCATCTCACTCCATGATAAAACTTTCACAATCCAACCCCATTTTTCTGGTATTTTTTCTTGTTTCCATAACTGCGCATATAATGTCCTAGCAGCTGAGAGCAAGTACCAAATTAGAGTTCTATCTTCTTTTGGAAATTTTTCCATTTGTAATCCCAACAGAAAAGTCTCTGCTACTTTCTTAATTACTTTGATTGATTTGAATTGGTTTTTAATTGATTTCAGTTTCTCAGTGAAATAGTCTTCATATCTTGTTTTATTAACTCTCGCCCTCCACTGAACTTTGTTGTACAGACATGATGGCTTTAATTTCTGTATGCAAACGGAGGCTGAAACATGTTTGGTCCTGTTTTAATGTGGTTCAAGGTTATCAACTGAGATGTAATGGATTATTAGTCCTGTTTTATCAGTTCAGGGCTTTTAACCTAGAAATATCAAAATGTGTTAGGTTATACAGATTCAGAACTTCTTAATTCAAATATTCACCCCTTCCAAGGGGGGACTGTGCCAACCTTTTTAAAGTTCAGTTTCAGGGTACTTTGTAATAAATACATGTATTTTGTTTATTTCTCAAAAAAAAATTCTCACTCAAACTTTGTGTATTCAAAGATTTCAGGTTTTCACGGCTGGTAACATCATTAGGGTTTGTAGAATCTTTCGGGATCAAGTGCCGTGTTCTACTGGAGAAAGTTTTCCTTCCAGACGTTTCGTTCTCAGCTACGGAGAACATCCTCAGTGGCGTTGCAGCCAAAGCAGGCGCTCTGACCTTCTTGGCTGCTGTGCATTGAGTGGGGCCAGGGCTGCTGGAGAGCTGCTATTTCTAGGCTGGAGGGGGTGTGATGAAAGGGCAATTGGTTTGTGGATGTGCCCAAACAATAGGCACATCCACAAAACAATTGCCCTTTCATCACACCCCCTCCAGCCTAGAAATAGCAGCTCTCCAGCAGCCCTGGCCCCACTCAATGCACAGCAGCCAAGAAGGTCAGAGCGCCTGCTCCGGCTGCAATGCCACTGAGGATGTTCTCCGTAGCTGAGAACGAAACGTCTGGAAGGAAAACTTTCTCCAGTAGAACACGGCACTTGATCCCGAAAGATTCTACAAACCCTAATTTGTGTATTCAACTTTGTTGCTTCTTAAGGTTGGGTTTTCCCCCCTTCTGTTTTACTTTGCAAATGGTACCAGCACATTCAATAATATTCAGCTGCAGAATGACCAAACCTGACGATTGCCTAAGCATCGTAAAACAAAACAATAATAGGAGAAATTTATAAGGCAGTGATTTGGGCCCTGCTGTATGTTACATCGGCTGCATTTCTTTTGCCTAGTGAATCAATGACCTCATCAAAGAAAGACGAAACTTTTAAAAAACAACCACAGTTGCCTGCAAACAGTTGCACCTCTTCCCTGCACACCAGGAACGGCATGCCTCAAGTTATTTAAGCATAAAATATTGCCTTCATTCTTGCACACAACAGAGTTTAAAATCTCTTGAAACCAAGTGGATTTCAACAGCCTGTGTGTAAGATTGAAACCACTGGCACAAGTAGAGGTGTCCATTCTGTATGTATCTGAGTCAAAGGAATAACTGAACTCAGCTGGTTTTGCATTGGCCTGGAAACATGTGAAATAACACAAAACACTCCTGAAATTCCAGGCGTTTTTTTAAAAAAAATGTCTCCTAGGATTTCAGGAGTGTTTCAGGGAGGCCCAGAAGTGGGGAAGGAAAGCCAGAAACAGTTTAGGAAACAGCTATTAGTTGTCATCTCTCTTCCCAAGGGATGCCACCAACAGCTGATGGTCAGGTAGACTCAATCTTCACCTATGACTCTTTAAATGTCAACAGGGAAATGACCAAACTAGGCCCAGACTTATCATGCTGGCACCATGCCCATTGGAAGTTCCTCCCTGCTGCCAGCATTGGAGGTGGCAGAGCCCCCCACAGCCCACAAATCGAAGATGAGCTCACAGGGCACTGGCCTCTTGCGAGGCTTGGCAATCAGTGACCCTCTTCCCCTGCTATTGTGGGACTTGTTTTTTTAAAAAACAATTGGCGACAGAATAGTATTATATTGATATCACACTACAGCAACATATGAAGACAATGATATTGGATTTTGATTTGTTGATGTATATTATATTTTATGCTGTGAGCCGCCCTGAGCCTGCCCTGGCGGGGAGGGCGGGATACAAATAAAAAGTATTATTATTATTATTATTTATATCCCGCCCTATGCTCTGAATCTCAGAGTCTCGGAGCAGTCACAATCTCCTTTATCTTCCTCCCCCACAACAGACACCCTGTGAGGTGGGTGGGGCTGAGAGAGCTCTCCCAGAAGCTGCCCTTTCAAGGACAACTCTGTGAGAGCTCTGGCTGACCCAAGGCCATTCCAGCAGCTGCAAGTGGAGTGGGGAATCAAACCCATTTCTCCCAGATAAAGAGTCCACGCACTTAACCACACCAGGTTCTTCCTAGCTTTCATTTAAAAAAAATAAATAAAATAAAAAATGCACCAGGCTCTTACCAGATTTCATTTCTTTTTTTTTTTTTAAAGTCTCTAGATCCTTCCTTTTAGGACATATGCCTTTTCTCTGCAGCAGAAGGAGCTAGAAACTTTTTTTTATTTTTGCTTTAAAACGCCTGGGAAACAGCAGAGATGGTTGAATACATGAAAGACAGAGGCCCTGTGATGGTGTGGGGTGACCCAGGGTAGAGGTGCCAACTCCCAGCTCCGGATAGCATCCCACTAACACCAGCATCAGCCTTCAAGAGCCTGGTTGTGCTCCTGGATTCCTCCTTATCTATGGAGGCCCAGGCAGCAAATGTTTCCAGGCTGGATAGAAGTAGAAGATGATGATGATACTGGATTTCTATCCTGCCCTCCACTCCGAAGAGTCTCAGAGCGGCTCACAGTCTCCTTTCCCTTCCTCCCCCACAACAGACACCCTGTGAGGTAGATGAAGATATTGGATTTATATCCCGCCCTCCACTCCGAAGAGTCTCAGAGCGGCTCACAGTCTCCTTTCCCTTCCTCCCCCACAACAGACACCCTGTGAGGTAGATGAAGATATTGGATTTATATCCCGCCCTCCAATTCTCAGAGTAGCTCACAATCTCCTTTATCTTCCTCCCCCACAACAGACACCCTGTGAGGTGGGTGGGGCTGGAGAGGGCTCTCACAGCAGCTGCCCTTTCAAGGACAACCTCTGCCAGGGCTATGGCTGACCCAAGGCCATCTCAGCAGGTGCAAGTGGAGGAGTGGGGAATCAAACCCGGTTCTCCCAGATAAGAGTCCGCACACTTAACCACTACACCAAACTGGCTCTCCTGTTGGTGAGAGAGTCTGCCAAGACACACCATTTACTGTTGTCCGATGACTGAGAAGATCAACAGAAGACATGTAGACCACTGCTGCTTCTTATTTAGACTCCATAGATCTTGATGCCGCAAGAATGAATGGCAAGGGGGGGAGGGGGGTCACGTTCACCTTTCTTTTGTGCCTTCTGATCCTCGGCATCGGCTTTAGTCGCCATAACTTCAAACAAGGTTTTCAAAATACTTCGCAGATCACAGGCATAGTTGGTCTGGAGCTGGTCAGCTACACCTAACCGATTTGGGCAACAGAATATTTACTTAGAAAATGGAAACGCCTTCTCTCCAAAGACCTACTTGAAGTAGCTCGGAAAGTACAAATGACAGCAACACCCATAAAATTATCAACAAGCACCCAGGCTGTTAAAGACAGTATTAACAATCAAATAACAATCCTGAGCAGCGTCAACACCTTTCAGGAGATTTAAGTGTGTAACTCTGCTTAGCAATGCACAAACATATTTGTCACTAAACCCTCCCCCCCCCCGCCACCCAAGATCACAATGAAATTTTACAACTACTAAAGACTTTATGTCTTTAAAATGCTGTTTCATTAATATTAAAATGGCTAAACCTTTTGATCTGAATTTTATTAGAAACAATGCACAGTACACAGTGGTAACTATATTTCTTTTTTGTCCTGCTACTGAAAGTGTAATTGGTTTTACACCGTTTTCAAAATATGGTTTGGGTACTGCTCAGGAGAAAAAGACGTATTTGAAATAAATAAAAATATTTTCATTCAGACAACGCTATTCATTAATACTATGCTAATTAAATCAGTTCCCCGTTAGAAATGTTACTTTTACACTGGTTGCAAATGCGTGCTCCCCCAAAGATCCCATCATTTCATTTCAACTGGAAAGTATGATCCTCTAGTCTAGCATTAATTTCTTGCTCTCATTTCAAAACTTGTTTTACAAAGCATTACATTAAAAGCAGTCCAAACAAAAGAAAGCTTGACACCTGAGATGCAGACAAAGAGCCTATGAATGAGGTCGTTACTGCTCTGAAATCGAGATCGGATCTTTTCTCTCGTAGAAATTTCAGCTGCTTGTAAGGCAAGTTGGGTTTCTTCCGGACTGGTTTCATCGGACGAACGGGAACGTGCCATTAAATAGCTGGAGGGGGGAGCAAGGATTAAATCAGAAGTGAAATCTATTTTCACAGCATTTCAAGCCAGTGAAATATTGTGTGCTAGAATATTCTAAGGTACAGCACTAAACAGAGTATTTGTTGCACTAACTGAATTGGGCTTAAGTCCTTCTAAGTCAAGAGTCTCCAAAATTTTTGAGCCTATGGGCACATCTGGAATTCTGACATAGCCTGGGCACAGGCACAAAATAGCTGCCAAAGGAGGTGGAGCTGATCGCAAAATGGCTGCCAATATGTAGGGAAAGGACATGATTTCACCAATTTTAAATTTTTTGCCATATACTTGGGCAAAAATGATATGGAGGACGTTCAAAAGGTTCTACTCCAACAGGAACGTCCGTGGATACACAAATTAAATAGTGTCACCCCTATGGACTGAATTTATCGTTTGACTTGTGTTTTTTAGGAATTGCGATCTGATAGATAAGTTCCTATGTATAGTATTATTCTCAAATTGGCTCAACAAGTGAGTGATTAGGACTTTAAAACTTGTAAGACTGAGCCATTTGAGCGAGTTGCCTTTTGTAAAGTACATTTGGAGATCTCTGATCCCAGTCCAAATTTTATGAATCTTTAGCTTCAGCGCTTTATGTTTTATAATGGTGCTACTGTTTCTCTTTGATAATGGACAGTATAGTGCGTGGTTTTGCTTTTTGTAATCCTTTGTCTGATCAAAGAATACTGAAACAAGAACCATGCTGACACTCTTATAGCAACTATTTGGTGAACAATGCCATCCAGTGAAGTTGACCCTCACTTTTTTTGCTTTTAAAGTAGGTTTTTTTTTAAAAAAAATTATCTACTGAAGAACTAGAGTTTGAGTCCACCAAGGAGCACCTAGGAGACCAATGAGATTTTCAGAGTATGAGCTCTAAAGAGGCAAAACAATACAAGAGGATACAAGACAAAGGGATTCTTGTCTCTTGAAAGCTCTTAGTGTGGAAATCTTGTTGGTCTCTGTGGTGAAACGCCATTTTAGGCTAGGGTTATCTGTGAGCTGGCAGGAAGAGGCTGTCAAATTCAAAGAAGGCTTTGGCCTAGTCTATTTCTCCTTCCCCTTCTGTCTGGAACCAGCAATTCTGAGGAGGCCTCCTAGAGTGACAAGAAGTCTTTCAGGCTGGTTTCCCAGAAGGCTGCAGCAGGGTAAACCAGTTCCTCGGTGGAAACTGGGTTTTATATTGAAGATTTTGGGCGGGAAACCCTGAGTTTGAGTTCAGTCAGTTCAGTTGAGTTGGTGAGTCTGTCTGTTCTGGGAGGTATGGTCAAGGTAAGCATTAGAATAGGGAGAGAAGAAGCGTTTTTTCCTGCTTCTGTTCACTTTTTTAAAAATGCCTGTAAATAGTTATATAATGTAAATAAATGTTTGTTTATTATAGTCTTGAGTCCCTCTGTGCCACCTAGTTTCCCCAGCCGCCTTAGACCACGCTACTGCAAGAGCGGAGTCCAGGGAAGGGAGAAGGCATGCAGTTGGCCAGGGTGCCAATCCTCCAGGGGTCTCCCAAAGAAGGACTTTGGTCTCTGTGATCACCAGGTGCTGGGTTGGCAGAGGACCTTGAGGCCAGGCCTCAGCACTGGCAGGAAGGGGGATTGGGAGTCCTGTTCCTCTCACTCAGGAACCCCTAAATTGAGCAGGTGGTGGCAGCGCGCCCTAGTGGCCGGAAGAAGATAAGCTCCCTCCAGGAGTTGGCAACCCAAAAGGGAGTTGACGGGACTGGGTCTGACGGTCTAATCGGGCGCTTCCATCACAGTCTCTAAGGTACAACAGGACTCAACTCTAGATCTTCTCCTGCAGACCTCAGCAACCTTCAAAAACTATGTCCTGAAGCCGTAGAAAAGCGCCAGAGTCCAGTAGCACCTTGAAGACTAACAAAATCTGTGGCAGGGGAGGAGCTTTTGTGAGTCTTTAAGGGGCCACTGGACTCTTGCTCTTTTCTACTGCGACAGACAGACTAACACAACTACCCATCTTGATCCATCCCCGGAAAGACACCCATCTATGGTTTGCAGTCACAGAAAAAGCAAGGAAGCAAAGAGGAGGCAAAGGCTGGACAGTGGTTCTTCCTTACTTGACCATACTCCACTGGTTGTGACCAAAGGCTGGCTGTGAAGGAAGACAAAGAAAGAAACAAAAAACATAGTGCTGCTGCCCACCACCATCTCAGCCTGCCATCCTCACAGACAAACCCGCTCCAGGCTGTATTCATTCCTTCGCAGTGAAACTTGCCCTAGTCCACACTCATTGAAGAAATCCTTCTCGACTCCCCATGGCATCTTAGCCCAGATCCCAAGAGAAGCTGTGTGACTGCATTAAAGAAAGGATGTATTTGTGTAGGATTTCCACCCATCACAGTACTCAAATGAGGAGTAGCAGCACTTACCGATCTTTCCCTTACCTATCTCTTAAAGGTGCAATGAGGAGCAGATCCGGCAAACTTTAGTTCTCTGGCTCACATTCCTTTAGCTTCTTCTATCTTTGCTTTTCCAGCAGTGAGTTCATAACCCCCCTCCTAATTCTAGGCTGCAAAAGAGAAGACTTTGTCTGCAGCCCTCCCTTTTTCAACTCCAGGCCTCCTCCGTCTTGTTCACAAGTCCCTGCTTTTTCCCTACCTCCAAAGAGTTGGCCCTGGTTACCACTTGGAGGGGAGATCACCAAGGAAGTCCAGAGTTGCTAAGCAGAGCCAGGCAACTGGCAAACCACCTCTGAATATCTCTTCCTTTGAAAGCAGTACAGGACTACCATGTCGGCTATCACTTGACAGCACTTTCCAGCAACACCTCCCGTAGGCAAATCTGTAATCTTGTCCACTACAAGCCCACCGACTGTAATCTTGCTTTTTGGACTCTCTGCCTCCTACCCGAGACCGTTTCTCACTCAGCCCTTCTCCTTTACCCACACCACTGCTCACGTCAACTTTCCGAAGGCTTCAGTCCCAAAATGCCTTCTCACTTCCCTCAAAAGTTCCTCCGAGTAAACATTTCATGTGGTATGTTTTATTCTTCCAGTATTCTTCGTTCGGTTTAGTTATACCCCCCTTTTCTTCTCAATGAGGACCCCAAGTGGCTTACATGTCATTCTCCCCTTCCTCATTTTATCCTCACAAACACCACCCAGCAAGACAGATCAGGCTGAAAGGGAATGACTTGGCTAAGGTCACCCAGCAAGCTTCCACGGCACAGTAGTTTCCCCATCCTAGCCCAACACTGCCATTTTCACATATGCTGAATAACGCACTTTCAATCCACTTGGCAAAAGGATTTTCCTGTGCGGAATAGCAAAACAGTGCGGAAGTGCATTCTTCAGTGTGTGCGAAACCACCCTGTCTAGCCATTCTCTGCACCAGGGCGGCTCTTCAAGAACATTCCATAAACCTCTTAGTATGGATTCTTATGCATTGGCCGTGATGGCCAAGCTATCCCCATCTCATCAGATCTCAGAAACAAGCAAGATCAGCTCTGGTTTCTACTTGGACGGGAGACCACCAGGGAAGCTCAGGGTTGCTATGCAGAGACAAGCAATGGCAAACGAGCTCAGAACATCTCTTCCTTTGAAAACCCTACAGGACTGCCAAAAGTCAGCTGTCACTTGACATGACTTTCCACCACCTCCCATTGTTATAGGCAAAACTGTAATCTTGTCAGGTACAAGACCCCAACGATAGCATGTCTCACTGTATCCTCCTGCTGAACAATATATGGTATCTGCATCCTGAACTGTATTGCATTTCTAACAGTATTGCCTTTGCTTATGACGACTCTGGTTTTTTTGTACTCGTATTTAACAAGTGTGCTAATCCTTTATGTATTGATATAGTCTAGAGCAGGGCTTTTTTATAGCAGGAACTCCTTTGCATATTAGGCCACACCCTCCTGATGTAGCCAATCCTCCTGGAGCTTACAGCAGGCTGTGTACTAAGAGTCTTTAGCTTGGAGAAATGTCGACTGTGGGGTGACATGATAGAGGTTTACAAGATAATGCATGGGATGGAGAAAGCAGAGAAAGAAGTACTTTTCTCCCTTTCTCACAATACAAGAACTCGTGGGCATTCGATGAAATTGCTGAGCAGACAGGTTAAAACGGATAAAAGGAAGTACCGTATTTTTCGGACTATAAGACGCACTTTCCCCCCCAAAAAAAGTGTGGGGGGGTGCGTCTTATAGTCCGAAGGTACGTACCTTCAGGGTGGGGGGGCGATCTGCTGCCTCTTCCTCCGATCCGGCGCTTCCCCGCGCCTGCCTGCCTGGCTCCATCTTCTTCAGGCAAGCGCTGGGATCGCTCCACGTGGCCCCAGCGCTTTGCAAGCGCCGGCTGCGGAGGGGGCAGCGTGCTTCCTACTTGCCTGTGTCCCTGCCCTCAGCTGTGATGTTTAAAGCAAGCACTGGGATCGCTCCCTCCCCCCTCCAATCCCAGCGCTTTCTTTAAACATCACAGCTGAAGGCAGGAACACAGGGAAGTAGGAAGCACCCGCCCCCTCCGCAAACGCAGCGCTTTGCGAGCACCAGCTGTGGCAAGGGCAGCGTGCTTCCTACTTCCCTGTGTGCCTGCCTTCAGCTGTGATGTTTAAAGCAAGCGCTGGGATCGCTCCCTCCCCCCTCCGATCCCAGCGCTTGCTTTAAACATCACAGCTGAAGGCAGGCACACAGGGAAGTAGGAAGCACGCTGCCCCCTCCACAGCCGGCGCTTGCGAAGCGCTGGGGCCACGTGGAGCGATCCCAGTGCTGGCCTGAAGAAGATGGAGCCAGGCAAGCAGGCGCGGGGGAAGCGTCGGATCGGAGGAAGAGGCAGCGGATCGCCCCCCAGGAGGAAGGTGCGTCCTATCCTCCGGAGCGCCTTATGGTGCGAAAAATACGGCACTTCTTCACCCAAAGGGTGATTAACATGTGGAATTCACTGCCACAGGAGGTGGTGGCGGCCACAAGCATAGCCACCTTCAAGAGGGGTTTAGATAAAAATATGGAGCAGAGGTCCAACAGTGGCTATTAGCCACAGTGGGTGTATATATATATATATATAAAAAATTTTTGCCACTGTGTGACACAGAGTGTTGGACTGGATGGGCCACTGGCCTGATCCAACATGGCTTCTCTTATGTTCTTCTGTGACACAGAGTGTCGGGCTGGATTAGCCATTGGCCTGATCCAACATGGCTTCTCTTATGTTCTTATGTGACACAGAGTGTTGGACTGGATGGGCCATTGGCCTGATCCAACATGGCTTCACTTATGTTCTTATGTGTGACACAGAGTGTTGGACTGGATGGGCCATTGGCCTGATCCAACATGGCTTCACTTATGTTCTTATGTGTGACACAGAGTGTTGGACTGGATGGGCCATTGGCCTGATCTAACATGGCTTCTCTTATGTTAATAGCCTTGTTAGCTCCTGCAGGATTGCCTACATCAGGGGTGTGTGGCCTAATATGCAAAAGAGGTCCTGCTACAAAAGAAAAAGCCCTGGTCTAGAGTGTTAATTACCAATTGGTTGCATCATCACTTATAACTTCATACTGTTATCTTAGGCATATTAATTAGCATTGTCTGTTCACTTTGGAAAGAAAGAGACCCAGCTGCAGGGAGAGAGTCTGGCCTAATCTAGTCTCCCAGGTAACAAGGACTGATATCGACTGGAGATGTCTGAGCCATTGGAATGTGGCCTTGCGGGAGAGTGCCACTAAGGCCTGGGAATATAATTCAAAGCCTTTACATGGGAGTGGGTTAGGCAGGAAAAGGTGCTGAGCCCTTAAAGGGTAGGCTATATCTGACCTGGAACTTTTGCTTGTTTTTTAGTCTGGCAAGGCATAACCTTGCGAATGCATGCTAACAGTGTTTGCTACCTGATCTATTCATAAAAACTTCTTCAGCCTGCACTCAAGGAGTCTTATGATAGTATCTGGGCAAAACCTTACAAATCAGTTATTTTGTACTCCATTTCCGGGTCAGTAAAAACTGTAAGAAGTTCTTACTTTGAATTTGTTCTGGATTCTCCATCCTTTAATATTCTTTCATTCTTCTCTTTGCTAACCTCCGACGACTGTTTACATGCCTGTCTTCCTTCCTCACATTTAGGTTGCTGACCGAGGGTTTCTTTGTGTCCTTTGGGCCCATTCTCTGCTCTCAGATGGGAAGCTGAGGAGTATGCTGAGCCCTTAGAGGGGGTGGAAAGAGCTCGCTCCTCTCTAGGAGACTTCCTATCTGCTAGCAAAATGCAGGGTTCAGTTTTTGATACTTCTTGTACAGAGACTGTGCTGTCTGATTTATCCAGCTGATTTTTTTCTTTTAATGTCAGTAAACTGGAAGAGGAATTTATAATTTTCCCTGGGAAACTATTAGTCTTTAAAGCTCTGCTGTCTTCCCTGCCACCATCGCAACTCCCACAACACACACAGGAACTGACAAGGCAATTTGTGGCGGCCACGCTGGGCTGCTGCGACTCTCCCTCTTCATCAGCCAAATGCGAGTCCCCAAAAGAGCAAGTCTTAACTACTTTAGATGATTCGGAGGATTCCGAAGGGGGAGATTTTGGATTAAATATAACAGTAGCAGATATCTTCATTCCTCCAGTCCGGTGAGCGATAAGTTCCGCCGTTTCTGCGTCATGAGTATACGCATCCCAGCCATTGAGGTACAAGTGAGGATCGGGACCGTCAAAACAACTGCAGGAGTTTTGAAGTGAAGTATCAGCCAGCGGCTTGCCTTCTTTGATGTTGTTATTGTCGAGATCGCTCTCCCCTCTCCCCTTGAAGAATACGACTCGCTCAGGTTGGTGACCATACTCGTACAACGCAGGGTCGCCGCGCGAGGCTCTATGCTTCAAAGCAGGACAGGAATCACAGAACACGTCGCTCAATGAACCTGTCCCAGAGAGCGCTTCCACTTGCCCATCTAGGTCGTCGATGAGAAACACGCTCTCCTCTTCGTTACGCAAGCTGCTCAGGAGAACCATCTCTGGAGAGCCCCTTCTGCAGCCGCATGCGTTCCTCACACTAGGTCGGCAGTCCCTTGGCGGCGAGAGCAAGGAGGACATCTCATCCCCTGCTCTGTGAACCATCCTACTCAGCTGCTCCAGCTCTTGCTCATCGTACTGTATGGAACAGGCAAGCTCCACGTCACTATTTGGAGGTTTTTCTGAAAGCTCTTCCGATGGCAAAGCTGCCATAAAGTTTGGTATGATGACAGGTGGCACTTGAGTATCTGTTCTCTCAGGGAAGTCAAAATCCTGGGATATACAAAGGTTACACTCCAGAGTATACAGCTCCTCATCTGTGAGAGTTTGTAGTAGATCCCTAGGAAGTGAGCAAACAATGCGGAATGTTGTAAGAGCTACATTTATTTATTTAATTTATATCCCACCCTCCCCGCCAAAGGCAGGTTCAGGGCGGCTCACAGAGCGAGGGTCGACGCAAGCACGTTAGTGTGACCGACAAGATAAACAATAATAAAACATAAAAACAGTTTTCAAATATTTGCATGTGCTACTATCATGACTTCAGGCAGCGATTAAATTCTGGTGGTTAGCTGTACTCAGAGGTCTCAGGATCGCCACAGCGTGGCGAGGTAGGCCATTAGTGGTGTTCTTACGGGCCAGTCCCGTTGCTGCAGTTATTACCATCACGTAAATGCCTGGCGGAAGAGTGCTGTTTTGCAGGCCCTGCGGAACTGTGAAAGCTCTCGCTGGGCCCTAACCTCCTCCGGCAACTCATTCCACCAGCTAGGGGCAGCAACTGAAAAGGCCCCGGCTCTCGTGGTTTTGAGCCTCACTTCTCTGATGCTGGGGACTGTCAACAGGTTTTGAGACCCAGACCAAAGTGCTCGTTGGGGGATATGCAGGGAAAGGCGGTCCCTAAGGTATGCAGGGCCCTGGCCATATAGGGCTTTAAAGGTAATGACCAGCACCTTGAAGCGAATCCGGTACCCTACATGAGAATTCATATTGTTTACAACTCTTTAGCCACAATATAAAAGCAGTATTAAACCCAAATAGTGCAATAGTGCCACAACAATTCAAAAACTCTAGAAGCACAATTCACATGTGTTAATTACAAATGAGTGACATACAAAGTACACAAGAACATTATCTGGCACATTCCAAAGTTCGCATGAGAAATCCCAGGTCTTGTTCCGGTCACCTTCATCAGTGAACCCAGTAAGATGCAGTAGAAAATTAATAATATAATGCTGAATTCTGTGTAATTAATTCACAACTATGAATTACTGTCTTACACCATGTTGTAGCCTCCCGTGGTATAGCTTTATACTGAGGCTACACCACAGTTTAAGACAGGACTTCAGTTATGCGCAAATAATTGTGATAGTGCCCATGAGAAAGTAATTCACAGTTCTTGTAGAGCTGTACCTGGGATTTCTTGTGTGACGTTTGGAATGAAGTTTGTGAACTTTGGAATGGATTTTATGAACCTTGGAATGGGCTGAATATTTTTGAACCTGGCAAGAACTTAGAAATTTCCTATTTGTGTAATGTATAATGACTTATTAGTAACGACTTATTACACTTATTAGTTCCCACATAATCTGGAATGTCCTCCCATCTTCCACTACCACCACTCTCGCCCCACGGCAGAGTGTTTGGCAGTCAGCAAAGCCACTCAGGCCTGTCCCCCCACAGCTAGCCAGCCTTGAGGGGGAGGGGATTCCCACCCCAGAAAGGAGGAAATGGGGTGGAGATGGTCCAAGGGGGAAGCCCAGCTGCTACCGGGAAGGGAAGTTCCCAGTACCTTCTCTGCCTCTGAGCACTGTGGGAGGATCATGCGTTCAGCATGCCACCTGGTTCAGCTATACTCTGCAACGTCTGCAGACACATAGAACACAGGCTTCTTACACTCATGGTTTAACCGCATCTATCCTTGGTAAATTGCTAAGTTTGCATTAAATCTTGTAGACGTGACCTCCTGGTAACTGGGCAGAGGTTTCCTGTTTGAGTGACTTCAGTGCTGCCCTTGTGCCGAACCCGGCGGCTGCAGCTGGTGCAGAACGCGGCGGCTAGACTGTTTCTGGGGCTCCCAAGGTGGGAGCACATACAGCCGGGGCTACGCGGACTGCACTGGCTGCCAGTGGTATACCGAGTTCGCTACAAAGTGCTGGTTATCACCTTTAAAGCCCTATATGGCCGAGGACCTGCCTACCTGAGGGACCGTCTCTCCCCATATGAGCCCCAGAGAGCGCTGAGGTCAGCTGGAAAAAAACAGCTGAATGGCCCTGGGCCAAGGGAGGCCAGATTGAAGGCCACCCGGGATCGGCCCTTCTCTGTCGCAGCCCCGCTGCTGTGGAATCAACTCCCAGAGGAGGTGCGGGCCCTACGATGCTTAGATCAATTCTGTAGGGCCTGTAAGACCCACCTTTTCAAGATAGCCTTCAACTAATGACAAGCTAGGAAGTGCCGCTGGAAATGCTTTTACTTACTGAATTCTATTGAAGACCTAATGTTTATAGCACCATATTGTTAATGTTAATTTTAATAACCTGTAATTGTTTTAACCATGATTTTATAAGTATAACTGATGTATAATGTATTTTATGTTGTGAGCCGCCCTGAGCCTGCCTCGGCGGGGAGGGCGGGATAGAAATAAAAAATTATTATTATTATTATAGTGTGATTGCAGCATGTTTAAAAATAAAGGGACCTTGCTGACAGCGGAGAGGCTGCTTCTCCTCCGAGCAGGCTTTTCCTCTTGGAACGCATGTCGAGTGATCATTCCTACAGAGCACCTTCTCTGACTCCCCTCTGTCCCTCCTCCTCCTCTCTCGCCCTGGATGGCAGCCAAGTGAGCCTCCTGAGGACCATGGCGGGCAAGTGTGCCAGGGCAGGATGCACCAGCAGGTGGTTTGGGGGTGGTGGCACTGGCACTCTAGGCTGCCTCCCACCCAATCCACCTGGAAATTGGTGGGGTTGGGCCTCGATGTCTCCATGGTGGGGCCAGGACCCTGTGGGCCCCACCATGGCTACAGACCTGAACACGAGATGGATGGACTCTGTCAAGCACTCTGATTCAGTTAGAGGGAAATGGCTGAAGTAATAGCCCTGGGTATCGTTCCGTTAAAGCCCCCCTCTTCTCAAGTTCCTGGAGCCATCCGGCAAGTGATGTTGACTTGAAAGAAGTGTCTCGCTTTGTTCGCCCACACTCCCCCAAAGAATCCCAGGATCCGCTTGGTCTTATCTTGGCCACAGGCTGGCGTTAGAAGGCTACGGCTAGGTAGAGGGAAATGACTGCTTTGCCCTTTGAACTCTGAATTCCAAACGTGTCTGCCTGTATCTGTATAGCTGAATGTAACTGTGCCTTTTGTAGTCTTCTCAAAGACAAAGTCCTTTCTGCAACATGGAGTTTCAATAAAGACGTACTCTTGATTAAAAACAAAGGAGTCTATTTTTGAACTACCTGTGCTTGACAGACTCAGTCAAAACAATTCACAGCTCTCCGTTTGCAAGATCTGAGCGAGGCCGTTAACAGCAGGACATTGGGAAGGCCATTAATTCAGAGGGTCACCGTAAGTCAGAAGTGACTTGATGGCACTTAACACGGCAACATGAGACCTGCAACGCTTTTTAACACATTTCCGTTGTGAAAACAGAAATGTCTGTTTCTTTGTATTGATTTTGCCCATTCAAAATCCACTAATGGTCAGCTGAGAGACAGTGACTCACCCAAAGTAACACAGCAAGTTTATTTTATTTACTTCATTTACACCTTGTCTTTCTTTCCAACGGGGACCTAACATGGTGTACACTGTCTGCCTCTCCTCCATTTTCTCCTCACAACAACCCTGTGACACGGCAGCAGCAAGTTCTTCACCTAAGCAAGGATCTGAGCCGTTCAAATCCACCACTTTACTTATTATTCCACACTGGCTGTCCTATACATGCGTGTGAACTGATATTTCTTTAGAACAGAAAAACCACCCTGCTGGATCAGACCAATAGTCCATCTAGCCCAGAATCATTTCCCACACAGTAGCCAATCAGTTCCTCTGGAGGTCCAACAACAGGACACAGAAGCCAAGACCTTTCCCCGATGTTGCCTCCAGGCTCTGGGATTCAGAGGTTGAGTTCTTCTGCATATGGAAGTTCCTCTCACTCACCATGGCCAGAAGCCACTAAAAAGATTTATCTTCCATTAATCTATTATTCCTGTGGCCATCACTATATCTCCGACAATGAATTCCACATTTAACTACTCTCCGTAGAAAGTACTATTTCCTTTTGTCTGTCCTGAATCTACTGCCCATTAGCTTCATTGGATGCCCTTGAGTTCTAGTATTTTGGGCAAGGGAGGACAAATTCTTTGCTTAATGACATGCTGCTGAATGCGTAGGCAGGGCCGGTTCACCCACTAGGCAAACTAGGCGGTTGCCTAGGGTGCCGGCAGGGTGGGGGCACCAAATCTGGCCTTCTCTCCTCCCCCTAGGCAAACGCCTAGTTTGCCTGCTCCCCGGCCTCTTCCTCCCCCACCAGGTCTATTTCACTGCCCAGGAATGGGCGGTTGAGCGCAACGCTCCCAGGCTATTTAAAGGTGCTCCCCCTGCGAATCAGCTGATCGACAGGTAAAACCGTGCAGTGCGCTCACTGTCAGTGCTGGGAAGGACCATGAAGCCAGAAAGGGCGGCTGCAGCACTGCCACTTCCCCACTTCCTGAATGGGAAGGAAGTGGAGAAGAGGCAGTGCCATGGCCTCCCTTTCAGGCTTCGTGGTCCTTCCCACTGCTGCTTGTCTGCCCCGGCACTGACAGTGGGCATGCCGTGCGGTTTTACCTGCTGATCGACGGGGGGTGAGTGGCTTTAGATAGCCCAGGAGCGTGGCGTTTGACCGCCAGTTCCTGGGTGTTGAAATACACCTGGTGGGGGATGGAGGGAGGAGGTCCGGGTGGTGTGGGCTGCTAGTCTGCCTAGGGCGCCATGTGCATTAAGGCTGGTCCTTTGTGTAGGAATTGCCTTTTCTGAAAAACAGCATGCTTTGTGATGATATGAAAACTCTGCCTGCTATGTTTTATCTGAAATGGGTTTTTTAGATGTCGCCACCATTTGCTCTAAAGCAGGGGTGTCAAATATGCGGCCCAGGGGCTGAATCAGGCCCCCAGATGGCTCCTATCAGGCCCCCGAGCAACTCACTGTCATTTGCTTCCTTCCACATAACAGCTTGCTCTGCAAGGCTTGCTCAATTGCACAGGAGCTACAGAGCAAAAACCTCTGTTTTCTCCATTGGCTGAGGTTCCTGCCTTGGGAAGGAAGGGAGGGAGGAATAGCTTGCTTTGCCAAGCTCTCTCAATCGCACAGCAGAGCTACTGAGCTAAGCCTCTCTTCCTTCTATTGGCTGAGGCTCCTCCCCCTCCTGGGGAAGGAAGGAAAGAGCCAGAGCTTCCTTTGCCCTGTTCCCTGGATCCCATGGGAGAAATATCAAGAAAGCACCTTTAAGACTGAGTGCTAATGTTTTAAGGATTTTTTTTTTAAATCTTTCATTGTGTTTGAATGTGTCCTTTATAAAGTTTATATTTCTGCAACCTCTCTTAAATAGGTACACACATGGCCTGGCCTGACAAGGTCTCATTTATGTCAGATTCGGCCATCATAGCAAATGAGTTCGACACCCCTGCTCTAAAGGGATCCACAACTTGGGGCCTGTGGACAAATTTAAAATTCTAACACAGGGTGGTGGGCACAGTCACAAAATGGCTGTCAGAGAAGGGAATCACACACGCACAGAAAGCCCAGTTTAAAAAAAAATACACTGGGAACAAAGGGAAAGACAATAAAACCAACACTGTGTTGATAGCTTCTGCTGCAGCATTATTTTAATCTGCACAGCCAATCAGATTGCCACTGGCCAATCAGAAGCCTGGCTGGGCAGGAGCCCCGCCCTGTCATGCGTACTTTATAAAAGCACTTGTCTGGCACTAGGAAAGGTGTCTGCGGGTGCCTACAGGCACCGCTTTGATATGATTATGATATGATACTGGATTTATATCCTGTCCTCCACTCCAAATCTCAGCCTCAGAGCAGCTCACAATATCTTCCTCCCCCACAACAGACACCCTGGGAGGTGGGTGGGGCTGAGAGAGCTCTCACAGCAGCTGCCCTTTCAAGGACAACTCCTACAAAAGCTACGGCTGACCCAAGGCCATTCCAGCAGCTGCAAGTGGAGGAGTGGGGAATCAAAGCCAGTTCTCCCAGATAAGAGAGTTATGGCTGACCCAAGGCCATTCCAGCAGCTGCAAGGGAAGGAGTGGGGAATCAAAGCCAATTCTCCCAGATAAGAGAGTTATGGCTGAACCAAGGCCATTCCAGCAGCTGCAAGGGGAGGAGTGGGGAATCAAAGCTGGTTCTCCCAGATAAGAGAGCTATGGCTCACCCAAGGCCACTCCAGCAGCTGCCAGTGGAGGAGTGGGGAATCAAACCCGGTTCTCCCAGGTAAGAGTCCGCACACTTAACCACTACACCAAACTGACTTTGGGGACCCTAAAACATGAAGTCACAGCAAGTGACAGGCCACAACAGGCAAGAAGAAGAGTTGCTGCTATAAGCACTACCTCTTGCCTCCCCCTGTCCAGAGCAAAAGTGAAGGCTCCCGAGCTTTGTAAACATTCAGACCAATTTGCTGTTATGCCCATGTATACTGGAGTCTCTTTCCTCCCCATAAACTGGGGTGCCAAACCAGGATTAAACAATGGTTTAGAATCAAAGATTTCAGGTTTTCACGGCTGGTAACATCATTAAGGTTTGTAGAATCTTTCGGGCTTAAGTGCCATGTTCTACTGGAGAAAGTTTTCCTTCCAGACGTTTCGTTCTCAGCTGCGGAGAAATCCTCAGTGGCGTTGCAGCCGGAGCAGGCGCTCAGACCTTCTTGGCTGCTGTGCATTGAGCAGCCAAGAAGGTCTGAGCGCCAAGAAGGTCTGAGCGCCTGCTCCGGCTGCAACGCCACTGAGGATGTTCTCCGCAGCTGAGAACGAAACGTCTGGAAGGAAAACTTTCTCCAGTAGAACACGGCACTTGATCCCGAAAGATTCTACAAACCTTAATAATGGTTTAGAATTCCTGCTTATGGGGAAGAAACTATTTGCCCCCAAACAGCAAATGAGTTTGACAATTTCAGTAATCAGGAAGTCTTTGCCAGGACTCCACAGAGGATAAAGGTCTGTGTGAATGCAGAACAACCCATGTTCATGCCTGTCGTGATGCTTGAATGTAGCCAGCGTGGCTTAGAATCCTAGAATCACAGAGTTGGTAGGCCCATATAGGCTACCTCTGCTTAATGCAGGGTCAGCCTAGAGACTCCTTTTTTTTAAGTTTAAACAAAACTTTTATTGATAAAAAAACCCAAACCGCTAAAATCATGCAGCGATATCACATACATCATTAAAAATAGATCAAGCTAGAATATACAGGATTTTAAGGTAAAATATTTTTCTTAGTGAGATAAGTGACTCCAGGAAACCAAGGTACCACCACCTTTCCCCCCCCCATAAACTATAGGAGAAGTATGAGAGGAAGAATAAGCCACTTTTAATTAAAATAAAGTAGTCCCACATTTTGGTCTTCCAGCGCTTCCTTCCACTTTAAAGCCAGTTCAGTTTTTGCAACCGATAACTGCGACTGACCCGAGGCATTCAGCAGGTGCATGTGGACGAGTGGGTTCTTCCAGATTAGAGTCCGGGCACTTAACCACTACACCAAACTGGTTCTCAGTGAAAAGTCACGGCTCCTCTGTGAGTGGGGGGAGGCTGGGAGAGGGGGAGTCAGAAGAGGGCAAATTTGGTGAAGCTGTCGATTATGGCTCAGCCAGAGATACAGAGAAACTGAGACTGGACAAGGTATCATGCGTTAGGCAGGCCGGTCTGTCAAGCATTGTCTATTTCTTTGTCTATTTCTTTCTGATTATAGTTAACAAATTATAGGAATGTTACTAACCATGAACTGAGCTATGCACATCAAAGTAGCGAACCCACCTTTTGTTCCTTTCGCTTTAACTAACAAATGCAGGAATGTACTCTTTGAAGATAAAACCTCCTGGGACTAATTCCCATGCCAGCAAGGCTGGAACCCAGGAAGCGCCAACCGCAATAGAGATAAAGAAGTTTCAGTGTGAAGTTTCTCACATGAATGTAGAACTGTTTAGAGAATGTAGAATTGTTTATAGAACCTTTGATGTGCCATCTTTAAGTATGCCTTTCACTGTTACACTGTATCTGTTCCAATACCTTGCTGGGCTGAGCCACATGGATTATCAATAAACCAAAACTTTGTTTCAAAATCCAAGGTTTGGCTATTTTGAAATCTAATGCTTGACACAGTCAAGCTTAGGGAGGCAGTAGGGTAGGGACAGGGAAGAGGATCAAGGGAGTACCCTGAGACACTAGCTAGCCTTGTCTTCAGGGTCTGTGTCAAGGGGTGACCAGACTGGGGAACTGCACGGACTAAATGGATAAGGAGTATCCCTGTCAACGTGGTGAAGCCAGTAGCAAAAGGATCAGGGATCCCCAGTGCTTAATGAGCCCCTCTCAGATAAAACCACTCCATCTCTTTCACCAGGAGAAACAGCCTGCCTGGGGATTCTTACAAGAAGTGTGTCCCGGATTAAGTGTGAAAAAAGTTACACTTATCAACAAGAGAGGGAGGGGGGAGGGAGAGAGAGGAAGAGAGGGAGGGGGGAGGGAGCATAGCATTATGATTGAACAACTTGCCTTATCTTCCGTAGTAAGGTATGGAAAGGTCTGAAAAGCTCAGACATCTCTTCTTGTTTACGATCAAGATTCAAAGGTCCTTCTGAGTAAACAACAAGCCCACTGCAATGCAAAAGGTTACAAAAATCAAAGCTGACGTTAGGTATGTTTACAGTTCCAATGCTCTACAGGCCCTCTTCCTCCTTGATGAGGCCACAAAGCTGACAGGTCGGAACACCTCGTTCTTTTTTACGGTCCCGTAAGCAAATATAGACCAACGGTTCTTGAACTAAATTGCCTTACTATTAGCTAGGAATAACTGGGACAACTGCAGGTGATGTATGGAAAGAGCAAGCTTATCATGTATGCAGACTGATAAAACGCTTGCAGTGCAAGACTCACTACCAATCAATTCAATACAACACAACACATCTAAAGAGAAATTCAACAGGCAATAAATCAGAATTAACTGTGATCTGGTGGAAATCAAGCCCTCACTTTTCAGGTGAGCTGTTAAAACCCATGAAACATATTGAGTATGAGATTAATAGTGACCTGACTAAGTTCTTGTCTACCGCAGACATTAGCATGGACTCTCGGAGATATGGGGCAAAGATACCTGTATCTTTTGCAACTATCTCAGCAACCGAAACACTGATTTGTAACACTTCTACTAGTAATATCTGGAAAGAACAACTGACGAGCTCAAAAGTCATCTTAGCTAAAGGTTTAGAAGAGAGCAACTCCGCTCAGATGGACAGGGACAAACTCAAAGCTGGCTACTATTTTAAAATAAAGGAAGGAGAAGTCTCAAGGTCCCAAATATTCTTTCTAGTTATACTCCTACTCCAACTACTTGGATATATGAGTGGCTTCAATAGGAAGAACTTTCACAGCGTCTCTCAGAATAAAAGCTGACCTCTACTCCCTTGAAAAACTCTTCTTTGGCCAAAGGAGAAAGAAAAATAGTTCATTAAGGGTAAAATATTAACTACAAATTGGGGGGGTGAGAGGAAGAGCTCTTTCAATGGTCAGAAACAAGCAGTTGCTATCTGCTCAGACACAATCTTTTTATTAATTTCCACAGGGATTTCCCCCTTTTGAAATAATTCATAAAAGAAAAAAAAATTCCAAACTTTTTTAAAAAGAAGGAAAGAAACGTATAGGGGTAGTTTGTTGTTTGGTCATTCCCTTCTCTATGGTAAAAACGCTTCTACCACAGAGTTTTTGCTCAAACATCATAAGAACATAAGAGAAGCCATGTTGGATCAGGCCAATGGCCCATCCAGTCCAACACTCTGTGTCACAGAAGAACATAATAGAAGCCATGTTGGATCAGGCCAGTGGCCCATCCAGTCCAACACTCTGTATCACATAAGAACATAAGAGAAGCCATGCTGGATCAGGCTAATGGCCCATCCAGTCCAACACTCTGTGTCACATAAGAGAAGCCATGCTGGATCAGGCCAATGGCCCATCCAGTCCAACACTCTGTGTCACATAAGAACATAAGAGAAGCCATGTTGGATCAGGCCAATGGCGCATCCAGTCCAACACTCTGTGTCACATAAGAACCTAAGAGAAGCCATGTTGGATCAGGCCAATGACCCCTCCAGTCCAACACTCTGTGTCACATAAGAACATAAGAGAAGCCATGTTGGATCAAGCCAATGGCCCATCCAGTCCAACACTCTTGTGACACAAAGTGGCCAATATGTATATATTGTATATATACATATTGGCCACACACACACAAATATGCATACATACATATATACACACACACACACACACTGTGGCTAATAGCCACTGATGGACCTCTGCTCCATATTTTTATCCAATCCCCCCCTCTTAAAGCTGGCTATAAAAACAAGAGTGTCCCTGTGTCACTATGACATCACTTCCCGCATGCACCATCACTGGTGACATCACCGAGATACTAGGGTAGGCCTCCCCCTCTGCTGGTAAGCCCCTCCCATCCCTCTCTGGTTGTCAAGGGGTACCTGGCAACCCTATTCCCCACTCACTACTACACTGTGGTCTGGAAGGGAAATGAAACTAAATGCAAGAGTAACAAATGAAGAAAAGGAATATAAATTTCAGCCTCAAATTCTACCAAATTTAAGAGAAATGTAAAAAAACAAAGATGAACACAGTAGAATACAACGTACGACTTGGGAGACAGTGGCCAGGCCTCAATGGAAGTTGCTATGTGCATTTTTAAAATGGACTACTTACCAAACAATGGCTAATCTTGGAATAGTAAACATCAATGCCGGTTCATAGTCGTCAATCATGTCCTGTGTAAGGTATCCCAGTTTCAAAGCTCTAGGCAGAAAAGAATACTGAATCATTTATTTAAAATGCTTTGGAAAATCTCCATCTCCATAACAAGCACATGACACAAAGGTATCCCATGTATTGCATAAGACTTAGGACAAAAAAACTGTTCCACCATGCCTGAAAAGATGGGTGAAAATCCACAAGAAGTCAAAAAAGGTCCTTCGTCACAGCAACCTTCTCCAATCCTCTGGCTACATTTCCTAACCTTGTCTCTTGTCACCATAATAAAATATAATATTTTACATGATCAACTGAATACTGAAATTTGTAGTATAATTCCTATTATATTTTTATTCTGTAAGTTATCTTGGGCAGGTTCTCTGGAGATGCACTGAAATACTCTAAATATATGAATGAATAACGACAAGCAGAAAAAGAAACGTCGAGGGCAATGATTAAGAGGAAATGCCGACTGTTGCGCATGCATGACAGAAGCAACTGCACAAAATATTTGGCAATGTGCAGGACTAACAAATGCCAGTTCAGAGTTGCAGAAGTGGGATCCCCTCATTCTACTGAGGTGGACAAGTCTCTCCCCATCTTTGAGCAGGTTCTGCCCCTTGTCACTGAATTCCCTCAGGAAGTACTAAATGTCTGTGCAGAGGGACTTACCCCAGAACCAGCAGGCCTGTTGGGCAAAGGTGGATGATTATTATTTATTAAATTTATGAATCGCCTCATCCCGGCCGATGCTGGGCTGTAGGTGGTTATCTTCTTGAAACCTCGCTTCGTCCCACAATGCCTCGCGATTTGGGCTCTAAACCTCTGCCACCTCCCCAACCTCAAAAGGGAGATTTGGCTCTGTTGGCAGCTTCATCAGTTTCAGTTCCACAGGGCATAAGCCTGACAAGACCAAGAGGCCCTCCTCAGATTCATTCTCAAATCCTAAAAACTTTAAGAAACCTTGTCATCACTTGGCCACTCACTGAGGAAGTAATGTGCTTCCACACAAAAGCTTATACCTGGAATAAAACATTGTTGGTCTTAAAGCTGTTTTCTCTTTTTTTCTCCAAAAGAGAAGCAGCAGCCCCGGAGAAGGAAGCAGAATTTCTGTGTGAGACCGGGGGGGGGGGGGGAGGGAGGAGTTTGTCTTTGTATGTCTCCCACACAAAGCAGCCACAGAGCGCGCTCTCGCTCTCTGTGCCTCTATGTGTGTGTGTGAGAATGAGAAAAGAAATTGAGGGGGGGTGAGTGAGGCAAGAGGCAGGGAACAGAAAGGAATGAGCCACTGAGGGAGCTGGGGAAAAGGCAAGCTATGGTGCATTTGCAGTAGCACTTCTGGAAAAGGAAGAAGGAGAAGGAAGCTGATTAGGGAACGGATTTGAGTCCTGCGTGGGTGGGATTCAGCCCATGGGTCACATGTTTGACACCTTGTTCTAGTCTCTCTCCCCCACTTCTCTTCATGTATACAAGCTTAGGAAGGTTACCTTGAATTTTTTTCAGCAGCATCACAAAACAACTTGGCCTTGACTCACAAGTAAGAACTCGGGTCAAAAGCAAAGAATGAAAGATTGTTAAAAACCGCTTACCTCTCTACTGTTTCACAAAAAAGGACGATTACTTCTTGCTGCACATAGTACTCCTTTGGTGACTTTACAGGAACCATGGCGGACACGTAACTATGAAAGACAAAATGAAAGATAATATGCTTTTCAGTCCCTTTGGCAACTTGATTTTTAGTGAACTTGCTGCAATGGAGGGTTAAAAGCAAGCTGGGAAGTTCTCATTTAGTCACACATTGGGTTGATTAGGCGAGGCATGTCTTATGTTCTCTTCACTTCCAACCCCCTCTTCGGGAGAGCCAGTTTGGTGTAGTGGTTAAGTGCGTGGACTCTTATCTGGGAGAACCGGGTTGGAGTCCCCACTCCTCCACTTGCACCTGCTGGAATGGCCTTGGGTCAGCCATAGCTCTGGCAGAGGTTGTCCTTGAAAGGGCAGCTGCTGTGAGAGCCCTCTCCAGCCCCACCCACCTCACAGGGTGTCTGTTGTGGGGGAGGAAGGGAAAGGAGATTGTGAGCCGCTCTGAGACTCTTCGGAGTGGAGGGCGGGATATAAATCCAATATCTTCATTTACCTCACAGGGTGTCTGTTGTGGGGGAGGAAGGGAAAGGAGATCGTGAGCCACTCTGAGACTCTTCAGAGTGGAGGGCGGGATATAAATCCAATATCTTCATCTACCTCACAGGGTGTCTGTTGTGGTGGGGGGGGAAGGGAAAGGGGATTGTGAGCCACTCTGAGACTCTTCGGAGTGGAGGGTGGGATATAAATCCAATATCTTCATCTACCTCACAGGGTGTCTGTTGTGGGGGAGGAAGGGAAAGGAGATCATGAGCCACTCTGAGACTCTTCGGAGTGGAGGGCGGGATATAAATCCAATATCTTCATTTACCTCACAGGGTGTCTGTTGTGGGAGGGAGGAAGGGAAAGGAGATTGTGAGCCGCTGTGAGACTCTTCGGAGTGGAGGGCGGGATATAAATCAAATATCTTCATCTACCTCACAGGGCGTCCGTTGTGGGGGGGGGGGAGGGAAAGGAGATTGTGAGCCGCTGTGAGACTCTTCGGAGTGGAGGGCGGGATATAAATCAAATATCATCATCATCATCATCTGGCAATACAGGGATAAAAAAGAGACCACCTTCACAGGTGGCAGAAAGGATTCTTGAGATCATGTGAAATTTGGGAACGAGTTGTCTGTAATTGCTGTAAACACGATTACTTATTATGGAGCTGCAAGCAAAGCGCCATCAAATGGAGCACATTTTACCATTCTAATGCTGAACATTCTCTTTATACTACACCTTAAGACAATTTACACTATCAGTAGGCCTTTGAGCGGGAATGCACAGGAACACAGTTTTGGCTGGCTTGGTGTCACAGGCTGTGACCTAATAGGTAAATGAGTTCCTGCTGGGCTTTTTCTAAAAAAAAAAAAAAAAAGGTCTGGTGTAAAACCACGGAGCGATCAGGGGGTGTGGCCTAATATGCAAATTAGTTCCCGCTGGGCTTTTTCCTACTAAAAAGCCCTGGCTATCAGCATAACTTTGGCGCCATCAGTTGTAGATTGACACTTTACATACGAACATCTTTCGCCTGTCTTTAAGACACCACCCCAGACTACATGGCTACCCTCTGAAACGAGGTATTATGATGGTCGCAAGGCACCTGGCTTCAGGAAACGTTAAAAACAAGAACAACAAAACCTCAAGAAGCCCCACCAAGGGGGAGGGGCTTTCCGAAGGAAGGCAAAGGTGCCTTGACCTGAGTTGACCAGGGTCAAGGGGGAGGAGACACAGATTTGTTAAAACTGCCCTGTAAATGGAAGACAGCCTCTTTTTTTCCCTTGGGATGCTGAGCTATACAGACCTCGTCTGAGGGTGGGAGCAGGCCTCCATTTCGGATCACGCAGCTTGCCTAGAGAGGTAATGAAGGTTCGATAGACAGAGGTAACCTTGAGGTAATGAAGATTCAGTAGACAGTTGTAACTTACTACAGCTAAAGAACCTCTGTCTTTTTTGCCTTCCCTTAGCTGCTGGGCAGAATTAGCAGCGGTTACTGTGTGGGAGGACACCGTTTGAGGGTGGGTGGGTGTGTATAGCCTGCTGGAGAGCAGTGCCCGTTTGAGTAAGCCTTCTTTCTGTTTGTCTCTTTTACCTGGGTTGCAGCTGATTGCGGAAGGTGACTGCTGTGCCTGGGGCTGCTTGCTGGCCCCTCCGTCCGCTGGGTGAGCCCTGAACTGTGTAAGGCTCTTCTTTGCCAGAGGAGCAAGCCAAAGTGATCTGCCCTGTGATCCCTAGCTTGGGGGCCCTGTAAGAAGCTCAGTAGCTCTTACATGTTAAGCTTTTTTGCTTCTGCAAACCTTCTACAAGTAGCCTTGTGAGGCAGTTTGACTGGGGAATTGTCAGGGAAGTGCAAGATAAACTGAACCACTTCTGCAGTGGATTACAACAGCATGGCTGGAGAGAAGCCGAGGCAGTGACGTGCAAAGTCTGGGGCACATTTGTATTCTTACCTGAGGGTGACAGCAATTACACTTGCAGCAAGTGTAAGTAGGCAGCCCTACTGGAGAAGAAAATACAGGGACTTGAGGCACGCTTGTCCATGCTGTAGCGTATAAGGGAAGGTAAAGACTTCATGGACAGAACGCAAGAAGCACTCTTGAGAGAGCACCGGAAGGAGGAGGAAAAAGTACGCCAGCAAACGGAGGAGCACCCAATACATGAGGGCTCGTGGAAGAACGTAACCCAAGTAAAGAGTTCACTGGAACCTTATTATAGGTTGGAAGAAAACTCCACCCCCTGGACTATTATTTCATTATTTGTTGTATTTATATCCCAAATTGGCCCAGGGTGGGTAACATCAGAATATATAACATTAAAAACCAGTTAGTATGTAATTATTAAAACAGATAAAACGACTAAAAAGATGACAAAATAGGCGTTATAGTTCCAGATTCCGAATCCCACATGAAATGGACAGTTGAGAGCAGGAGTTACTCCAACTCACGCTACATCAGGACTCCGTATGGGCAGACAGTCAAGGCAGCTTCTATGCAGGCAGGCCAGGATGCCCACCACCTCAACCAAAAGCCTGCCCCCCCCAGCTTCAGTTTTTGTGTTAATGTGCAGTTCGTTGCAATAAAGCAGTGGTTACATTTAGCAATTTAGTTCATAACCGCCGTAAAATCACAAAAATCAGGAGACGTTCTGAGCCTCTGTTCCTTATCAATTGGTTCCAGGATCTCCCATAGATACTGATTCTGGACTACTGGAACAAGGATTGCTCCCCCCAGCCTCCCCAAAGCTTGGGAATTTCTCAGGCCCTCATGGATTGAAGGACTCAAGCTTCCGCTCCCCAAAATAGGAGGTGTGAGCTGGTAACTGGGGATTCCCTACTGAGAGGGGTAGAGCCCAGACTTGTCATCTTGAGAAATATGCTGTCTATTGGGTGCATGCATCACGGACACGACTGAAAGGGTAGGAAGACTCATCAAGCCCACAGATTATTATCCTTTCTTGCTCATCCATGTGGGAACAAATGGTCCAGCACAATCCAGAATGTATTAAAACAGACGTGGCTCTGGGTAAACAGCTGATGAACCTGGGAGCACAGGTTGTGTTTTTGTCAGTTCTTCCTGTCAAAGGCTGTGGCTTAGGAAGGGGAAGAAGAATGCTCCAAGTAAATGACCAGCTACATAGATGGTGTCATCAAAAAAAGTTTGGTTTTTTTGGATCAGAAATTAAGGTCTTCTCCCAGGAGATGGTTTGCACTTCACAAGGGCAGAAAAAATTTGATAAGAGTCTTACAAATCTGATAAGGAAGTTGTTAAACTAAATCTTATGGGGAAGCAAGACAAAAATGTAAAGCCTAGTATGATGCCAATAACCAGAGATAAGAACACTAAAGATCTAAGGGGAATGGAACATATGCTAGGAATCATTAACTCGCAGGTTTGGATCCTATTACGAAGACGGTGAAGGGTCCAGACACCAAGTCCTTTGAGGAAAGGTTGAAGGAGCTGGGCATGTTTAGCCTGGAGAGGAGGCGGCTGAGAGGTGATAGGATCACCAGCTTCTAGCGCATTAAGGCAGGGGTGTCAAACTCAGGACATAAATGAGACCTCGATGGGCCAGATTGGGCCAGGCCATGTGTGTACCTATTTAAGACAGCAGAGATATAAACTTTAGGTAGCAGAAATATAAACTTTATAAAGGACACTGACAAACACAATTTAAAAAAAAAACATGCTTAAAACATCAGCACTCATTGGTCTTAAATGTGCTTTCTTTGTATTTCTTCCATGCGATCCAGGGAACTGGGCAAAGGAAGCTATGGCTCTTTCCCTCTCTCCCCAGAGGACCAGGAGGAGGAAGGAGAGGCTTGCCTCAGTAGCTCTGCTGTGCGACTGAAAGAGCCAGGCAAAGCAGCCTCTGCCTCCCCCGTAAGAGAGGAGCCTCAGCCAATGGAGAACAAGTTCTGTGAACTTGTTTTGTTCTGTGATTCCGAGCAAGTCTGGCAAAGCAAGCTGTGATGCAGAAGGAAGCAAGAGAGAGGGAGAAAGAAGCAGACGACAGCCAGTTGCTTGAGGGCCTGATAGGAGCCCTCCAGTGGCCTGATTCGGCCCCCGGGTCGCATGTTTGACACCCCTGCTCTAAGGGCTGTCATACAGAGAATGGTGCAGAGTTGTTTTCTGCTGCCCCAGGAGGTCGGGCCAGAACCAGTGGGTTGAAATTAAACCAAGAGTTATCACCTAAACATTAAGAAGAACTTCCTGACAGAGCGGCTCCTCAGTGGAAAAGGCTTCCTAAAAAAGTGGTAGGCTTTCCTTCCTTGGAGGTTTTTAAATAGAAGCTGGATAGCTATCTAACAGCAATGCTGATTCTGTGAACTTAGGCAACTCATTTTCCCATGTCTCCCCCTCCCCATTTCTTTTAAAGTTCTGCTGTCAATTCCTGTCAAGTGCATGTGTGTTTTTTAAAAAAAATATTTTCCCATGATCTAACAAAGTAGTAAAAGGATGCTTCCCTCCATCCTTTACATGCATAGCAATGACACATGAATCTGTTTTAGTGGTTATATATGTGGAACAGAAGTTAGAACTCACAGTTCAGGTCCTGGGTGATTATTAATACGCGATAGTGGAAGATCTAATAAGCCTTTTGCGAAATCTACTTTGCTATACAAAGGTGACAATATTTTTAATGTCACTGAAAATTAGATTAGGAGAGCCAGTTTGGTGTAGTGGTTAAGTGTGCAGACTCTTATCTGGGAGAACCGGGTTTGATTCCCCACTCCTCCACTTGCACCTGCTGGCATGGCCTTCGGTCAGCCATAGCTCTGGCAGAGGTTGTCCTTGAAAGGGCAGCTGCTGTGAGAGCCCTCTCCAGCCCCACCCACCTCACAGGGTGTCTGTTGCGGGGGAGGAAGGTAAAGGAGATTGTGAGCCGCTCTGAGACTCTTCAGAGTGGAGGGCGGGATATAAATCCAATATCTTCATCTACCTCACAGGGTGTCTGTTGTGGGGGGAGGAAGGTAAAGGAGATTGTGAGCCGCTCTGAGACTCTTCAGAGTGGAGGGCGGGATATAAATCCAATATCTTCATCTACCTCACAGGGTGTCTGTTGTGGGGGAGGAAGGGAAAGGAGATCGTGAGCCGCTCTGAGACTCTTCAGAGTGGAGGGCGGGATATAAATCCAATATCTTCTTCTAGATTCATAACAAGTGCCCCAACGGGGACCCAAACCTGCATTGTTCTTCTGTCCTCCATTTATTCTCAGAACGACCCTGTGAGGTACGTCTGACTAAAAGTAGGTCACCCAGCAACCTTCTACAGCAGACTGGGGATCTGAGTATTAGAGACACACGCCAAGTTGCTTAAAAACTCTCTTATCACGTGTTGCCTGTCATGAAGAAAATCTGGTTCACAGTGTTCTAAATCCCTTCATTTTTGGCACTGTAATTTTGGTCATCATTCTGGTGTTGGTGGCTAGTTTTCAAATGTGTAGCATAATTTACTGATAAGTTATGCCTGCCACAAACAGGGACTCTTTGCTTCCATTGCAAACAGCATGGTGCGGTTGTGGTTTTTCTCACCTGGGCCAGGATTTTCATATGCTTTTTAATTTGGGCCCGAGAACTTCAACAATTATCCAGAAACTGGCGGCCAGTTTTGAGTATCCTAGCGTTATTCTCTTTATGAGTTATGCCTGCCATAAATGGACAGATGGACAAGAGAGGCCAATTCTTTAATTACTTTAGGTTTATCGTAACGACATGCAAAGTGATTTGTTGCGTTATGATATTTGGTTTGTATCAGGGACTTGTGGGGGGGGGGGGCGGAGGTAGAATCTTTGTCCAGGGACCTCAGCTGTGAGTTAAGCAAAAATCACTGGATACCAGATTCTTAGGAACAGAAATGGATCTGCCAAAGTTTGTTAACCATCGCTCAGTGGGATGCTGTCACAGACATACCAACACATGCTGAAACAGGAATTGTATTGATGTTAGTTACTGTAAAGCACAGACTTAAGACTCTAGAGAGCAGACTCCATATTTTTAGTTCTTGTACTTTATACAGGGGAATGGGGATCTCCGCATGAATTAGCTTACAAGAAAATTGTTATAATATATGCAAGAGTTGATCCTTCCTTGTCTTTCCCAAGCAGCCTGCCGCTTGTCCCAAAACTCCTCTGAGGATCTTGAGAAGCCTGTAAGTAAAACTGCACCATAGTACAGGGTGCTGTTGCCCTGAGGGAGAATCCAGCAAAACTGTCTCTCTCCCACTCATGGCTTCCATTAGTGGAGGAGGGATCAAATTGTAAATGCCTTCCCACCTTTTTGTTCGCTACGAATTCCTCTGTCCAAAGACTATTTTTACTTCATGGCTATAAGTATGAGTCAACTCCTGTGACTGCATTTGAAAGTCAATTTTTGCTGGAAAACAGGGATGAAAATTGAGGGCTGAATTCAGCTAACCTCTCCACTGGCACCAGGAGCAACAAGAAAAAGAAGAAGATATTGGATTTATATACTGCCCACCACTCCGAAGAGTCTCAGAGTGGCCTACAATCTCCTTTCCCTTCCTCCCCCACAAGAGACACCCTGTAAGGTGGGTGGGGCTGAGAGGGCTCTCACAGCAGCTGCCCTTTCAAGGACAGAGTCTCAGAACAGCCTACAATCTCGTTTCCCTTCCTCCCCCACAACAGACACCCTGTGAGGTAGGTGGGGCTGAGAGGGCTCTCACAGCAACTGCCCTTCCAAGGACAGAGTCTCAGAGCAGCTCACAATCTCCTTTCCCTTCCTCCCCCACAACAGACACCCTGTGAGGTAGGTGGGGCTGAGAGGGCTCTCACAGCAACTGCCCTTCCAAGGACAGAGTCTCAGAGCAGCTCACAATCTCCTTTACCTTCCTCCCCCACAACAGACACCCTGTGAGGTGGGTGGGGCTGAAGAGGGCTCTCACAGCAGCTGCCCTTTCAAGGACAACCTCTGCCAGAGCTCTGGCTGACCCAAGCCCATGCCAGCAGGTGCAAATGGAGGAGTGGGGAATCAAACCCGGTTCTCCCAGATAAGAGTCCGCACACTTATCCACTACACCAAACTGGCTCTCCAAACAAACCAAACAAGGGCAATCCTGCCCTATTTCTCTTCTCACTGTAGATACATCTCCTATAACTTTTTGACCACATAGATCACACAATCTGGGCGGGGCCCTCCCACCCTGCTGGGCCAATTAAAACATATTATGTCATAAAGCCGTCACAAATAACTTTAAAAAGCACCTTTGTTTGGTGAACTGGCCGCAGAACTGAAGAAGCAGCGATGAAGTTAAAAGAAAAACCTGAGGGATTTTTCTGCATCAAAACATGTAACGTTCATGAAAGATATATTTCAGCTACGTTACCTCAGCTCAAATTCTGCAAAGAGGACATCGAACTGTTTGAGTGCTTCTTTCATCTTTCCTGTGTAGAGGTTCAGATCCCGAAGGGCCTGGTCACGGATTATGTTCCTGACTTCTTCCAGGCTGTGAGTCAGATTCTTGGCCAGCGGTCTCATTGCCATGCTTTCTATTTCACGGTTCATAATAATCGAACCTGCAGCCAAGCACTAGAAAGAGGTTTTAAAAGATGTTAGATTTATGCTTTAAAACAAGCTTCAGGATGCAATATTACACGCTGCTGGCTTCAGTAAGGTACCAGACCTGAACGGTACTACTCTGAAAGCTCAAATCAACAGGATAGTTAAAAGGGCCAAGGCAAAGAACATATACAGCTTTGTCCCACTTTCCACTATGAAAGCACTAAGGAAAGAGGAAGTTTAAAGGGAAGTCCAACTACAGAAAAGCAAATGGAAAAACCAGAAAATCCGAAGTTATATACTTACCTTCCTGTTATAATCAAGGTTTTTAAATTAATCTTTTTATTAAAACAAACAAATAAAATAATGCACTATTACAATAGATACAGATTTAGCAACCTACATTTGGAGGGGATCTCCCCACCTTTATGACATTTCATCATTCCCTCCAAATATGAAATAAGAGTCATCCACTTGTCCAAAAAATGAGATAACTCTGCAGATTCAGATTCGAGGTTAACTATTAAACAGATCTCCTCCCAAACCATAAGATCCCAAGTTTTAAGACGACGATTATATTGGATTTATACCCTGTCCTAGAGAGCCAATTTGGTGTAGTGGTTAAGTGTGCAGACTCTTATCTGGGAGAATCGGGTTTGATTCCCCACTCCTCCACTTGCACCTGCTAGCATGGCCTTGGGTCAGCCATAGCTCTGGCAGAGGTTATCTTTGAAAGGGCAGCTGCTGTGAGAGCCCTCTCCAGCCCCACCCACCTCACAGGGTGTCTGTTGTGGGGGAGGAAGGGAAAGGAGATTGTGAGCTGCTCTGAGACTCTGCCCTTGAAAGGGCAGCTGCTGTGAGAGCCCTCTCCAGCCCCAATCACCTCACAGGGTGTCTGTTGTGGGGGAGGGAGATAAAGGAGATTGTAGGCCGCTCTGAGACTCTTCGGAGTGGAGGGCGGGATATAAATCCAATATCATCATCATCATCATGTCCTACACTCTGAATCTCAGAGTGGCTTACAATCTCCTTTACCTTCCCCCTCCCAACAGACACCCTATGAGGTAGATGAACATAAGAACATAAGAGAAGCCATGTTGGATCAGGCCAATGGCCCCTCCAGTCCAACACTCCGTGTCACAGAAGGACATAAGAGAAGCCATGCTGGATCAGGCCAATGGCCCATCCAGTCCAACACTCTGTGTCACAGAAGGACATAAGAGAAGCCATGTTGGATCAGGCCAATGGCCCATCCAGTCCAACACTCTGTGTCACACAGTGGCCAAAAAACCCAGGTACCATCAGGAGGTCCATCAGTGGGCCAAGACACTAGAAGTCCTTACACTGTTGCCCCTCCCAAGCACCAAGAATACAGAGCATCACTTGCCCCAGACAGAGAGTTCCAACAATACGCTGTGGCTAATAGCCACTGATGGACCTCCGCTCCATATGTTTATCCAATCCCCTCTTGAAGCTGGCTATGCCTGTAGCCGCCACCACCTCCTGTGGCAGTGAATTCCACGTGCCCCTTTGGGTGAAGAAGTGCTTCCTTTTATCCGTTCTAATCCGACTGCGATTTTATACTTTATTCTCTTTCTACTATGTAATTTTATCTAGATTTTTGTTACATTTTCTATTTCTATTTTAACTGGAGCTTAACTTGGATACCCACGTACCTGATAATGTTCTTGTCAGTCGGTTCTGGTCACTGACCACAATAAAATCAATTCAATTCCACTGAGTACCCGCGAGTTAAAATTCTAGATTTCCCCCCTCACGCTGGCTTTTACACTGGCCAGATGTGATGCCATGCTGACCATGATTTTGGAAGGGAGACATAAGAAGACTGCATACTCTGAGAGGATTTGCCCCTGCTCTTAGCACAGGTGGAAACAACAGGACATGTTTTTTTTTCTGCTGCCCCCTCTATAAACAAATTCAAGAGGAGACAATTTTTTTTCCTTGTAGACAGTTCTGTGGTAGAGGACGACCAGATATGCTTAGATAAATTATTAACAGATGAAACCTCAATTATTACCAAGCTAACTGCTAGATTCTGTGCACAGGTGATCAAAGTGCACAATAAATTTCAGTCTTGCCCTTCTGAGCCTTGTCTTAGATTTCATCATGACGTCTATTATATAGCATTTGATTTTTAGAATCCAGATTCAAATGTTTTTATTTATTTTATTTCTATTTGATTTGGTTTATATCCCGCCCTTCCCGTCGAGGCAGGCTCAGGGCGGGATTTTAAATTATTTTATTTTAAATATGGCTACCTATTGTGTTATTTTATGTATTTTATACACCAAAGAGCCAGTTTGGTGAAGTGGTTAAGTGTGCGGGCTCTTATCTGGGAGAACCGGGTTTGATTCCCCACTCCTCCACTTGCAGCTGCTGGAATGGCCTTGGGTCAGCCACAACTCTGGCAGAGGTTGTCCTTGAAAGGGCAGCTGCTGTGAGAGCCCTCTCAGCCCCACCCACCTCACAGGGTGTCTGTTGTGGGGGAGGAAGGGAAAGGAGATTGTGTGCCACTCTGAGACTCTATCCTTGAAAGGGCAGCTGCTGTGAGAGCCCTCTCAGCCCCACCCACCTCACAGGGTGTCTGTTGTGGGGAAGGAAGGGAAAGGAGATTGTGTGCCACTCTGAGACTCTGTCCTTGAAAGGGCAGCTGCTGTGAGAGCCCTCTCAGCCCCACCCACCTCACAGGATGTCTGTTGTGGGGGAGGAAGGGAAAGGAGATTGTGTGCCGCTCTGAGACTCTGTCCTTGAAAGGGCAGCTGCTGTGAGAGCCCTCTCAGCCCCACCCACCTCACAGGATGTCTGTTGTGGGGGAGGAAGGGAAAGGAGATTGTGGGCCGCTCTGTGACTCTTCAGAGTGGAGGGCGGGATATAAATCCAATATCTTCTTCTTCTTCTTTCTACTATGTATCTAGATTTTTGTTAAATTTTCTATTTCTATTTTAACTGGAGCTTAACTTGGATACCCATGTACCTGATAGTGTTCCTTTCAGTCGGTTCTGGTCACTGACCATAATAAAATCAAAACTGAATAAAACATTAAAAATATACCTCTGCTCCAAACCAAAGTTGTCCTGCAAGGTTGTCGTGTCTTATTTCCTCTGGAAATTTAACATAAAAATCACGGTTGGCTCGCTCGTGTGGAATACATTCATCCATTATTTGGTTTATAATGTTTAAAACATTATCCTAGAATACAAATGCCATAGATTAACACTAAACAAATATTTACACAATAGCATATTAGAAATTCCTGAACACATCCCGCACTTTATCTCTTTAAAACATCTGTTCACTGCCTTTCTCCCTTGTGAAACTCAAGGTGGCTTATGATACAAATAAAACATTCAAAAAACCCCAATAAAAACTGTAATTTTAAAGCCACAGACTAAAAATGCCATTTGGGACTGCAAATAATAAAAGCTAAATCAATCAAAATGAAGTCCTAGATAGAAATGTCTTCATCTGCCTCCTGAAGACCTGCAAAGAGGGGGCCAAATCCACTTCCCTGAGGTGGTAGTTCCATAATTGTGGGGCTGCCACTGAGAAGGCCCTCACTCATGTTCCCACCAAATAAGAGTCTTTAATTGTGAGACAGTATGGAGGGCAAACGTAATCTTTGCAGCATTTACCATTGTTCACTGAAATGCAGCCTTTCCTTGACCTTATTTTTCTGCAAGAAATGCCTTAGCGTCTCCTCCCCACGCAAAAAAAGTCATTCAAGAAAACAAGGACGAGACTGGAGAAATGGCAACTTTTGAAAGGAGGTGTCTCCCTCTTTACTGCTCCTTAGGCCCCAGGAATTTCCCAAACCAGAGCTGGCAACCTTAGCAGCAGCTGGGATAAGGCAAGCTCGTCCTCTAGCCTCAGTCCCTCATTTGTAATATTGGACTAACCCTGGGCTATTGGAAGGGCTTCATGGATCATGCATACTAAGTGCTTTGAACACTAACAGCACTGTGTGCATGCTAAGTATTACACTACCATAACCAGCCACAATCGGTCGGTTGGATCCAATCAACTTTCTTCCCAGTGAAGAAGCCTAGCTGGTGACAAAGCCTTTCTTTCCTAACTGCCAAACACATAAGACTGAAACTTAAATCGCAGTTTAGGATTGCTTTAATCAAAAGCAGTTAAAACTAAAACCACTTTCAGCTGCCTCCTAAAATACCCAACAAAAAATGCAAGCTAGTGACCAGTTTACTAAGAAATATATGGAAACCAGTCCAAATGTCCAAAACGTGTACATCTGTGCCTTTGAAGTTAGCCTGCCCAAGGCGACCAGTGGGTAGTTTCCTGGGAGCCAGATAAGGGAGGTATGGGAAGCGCCGACTGTCTCTGAGAGTGTGAAAACGCTGTATTGTTTCCCTCCTTTGAAATGTACAAAAAGGCAAGGCCCGGCCTTGAAAGTTATCAAACTCAACTTGCCTCTTTACTAGACTGATTGTTCTCAAATAAATGGCTTAATTTTGAAATACTATGATCCGTCTTTGTTTGAAGTTCCTCGTCTGACATTCAAGTCCAAAGTAGTGTGGTGACAAGCCAATCAATTAAGTACTTGTTTCTTTCCAGTCTTCGTCAGACCCGGCACCAATATTGATTCAATTATATAGATTCTTTACATGATTTTTAAAAAAGGGGACGCAGAGCGTCTCCAACAGCAATTTCACATCGGCTGCAGCTCAGTATGAGGTATTTGGGAGTAACGTCCAGCTAGCAAAGCTATCAGCATAGTTTGAAAGCAAACGGACATAAAGGCTATTCTGAGGTTATGGAGGGAGATATTAACAGGTAGGAGGCTCTAGCATGTTCCCTTTTAATTAGTTTGAAACAGGTAAGCCACCAAATGCCCTGACCAACTGACATTCCACCTTAGGAGACAAAAGCTTTAAAGAAAGTTACCTTCCCTCCAAAAGGCATCATTCCTTTGCATAAATACAAGAGTTGCAATGAAAAGGTGCACCAATTACCTGACATGAGCGAAACTGGTTGACCAACAGAGTGCATTTTTGTGGATCCTTCCTTCCATCCAGGCTGTCCAGTTCAGCGGCAATTTGATTGAGTTCTTCGTCTGCATAGTAGAATTGAGCAAGAAGCTGTGGGTCTGTCCTCTGCAATGGAAACGCATGCACACATAAGACACGTAAGGCTGAGAGGCCTCCCAGCAACATATGCTTCACAATGACGGCACTGTGGGAGAAAAAGACAAGGAGCAAGGCATGACAGATAAGTGAAAAATTTAGTGTCATCTGCAAACTTGGCCACTTCACTGCTCACTCCCAACTCCAAATAATTTATGAACAAGTTAAAGAGCATGGGGCCCAGTACTGAGCCCTGCGGCACCCCACTGCTTATTGTCCTCCACTGCGAAGACTGCCCATTTATTCTCACTCTCTGCTTCCTATTAATTAGCCAGTTTTTGATCCACAAGAGGACCTGTCCTTTTACTCCATGACTCTCAAGCTTCTAAGGAGCCTTTGATGAGGAACTTTATCAAAAGCTTTCTGGAAGTCAAGGTAAACAACATCTATTGGGTCACCTTTGTCCACATGTTTGTTCACCCCCTCAAAGAAATGTAACAGGTTAGTGAGGCAAGATCTTCCCTTAACAGAACCCATGCTGAGTCTTCCTCAATAACTCGTGTTCATCAATGTGCCTACTCATTCTGTCCTTGATAATGGTTTCTACCAACTTTCCCGGTATTGAAGTCAGACTGACTGGCCTGTAATTTCCGGGATCTCCTCTGGAACCATTTTTAAAGACGGGGGTGACATTTGCTACCTTCCAGTCCTCAGGAATGGAGGCAATGAAAGATTATATATTTCAATGAAAGATTTTTTTTTCAGAAGATCCACGAGTTCAACTTCGAGTTCTTTCAGAACTCTTGGATGTATGCCATCCGGACCTGGTGACTTATTAGTTTTTAATTTGTCTATCAGTTGTAGGACCTCCTCTCTTGTCACTTCAATCTAACTCAGGTCTTTCAACACCCCTTCCAAAATAAGTGGTTCTGGAGCAGGCAAACTCTTCTCATCTTCCACAGTGAAGTCGGAGGCAAAAAATGCATTCAGCTTCTCAGCCATTTCCCTATCCTCCTTCAGTAATCCTTTGACCCTTTGGACATCCAAGGGCCCCACTGCCTCCCTGGCTGGTTTCCTGCTTCTAATATATTTGAAGAAATTTTTATGGTTGGTCTTTATGTTTTCTGCAATACGCTCCTCATAGTCCCTTTTTGCCTCCCTGATCACACTCTTGCATTTGATTTGCCACAGCCTGTATTCCCTTTTATTAATCTCACTCGGACTAGCTTTCCACCGCTTAAAGGAGTCCTTCTTACCTTTTACAGCTTCCATTACTTTGTTTGTCAACCATGCAGGCCTTTTCTTATACCTGTTTGTGCCTTTCCTAACTTGTGGTATATATTTTATCTGAGCTTCTAGGATTGTAGTTTTAAATAGCCTCCAAGCTTCCCCAAGTGTTTTGACTGTATTTACCTTTCCTTTCAGTTTCCTCTTCACATGCCTCCTCATCTCAGAGAATTTACCCCTTTTAAAGTTAAATGTGATTGTGCTGGTCTTTTGGGGCAACTCTCTATTTATACAAATGGTGAAATCAATAACGTTATGGTCACTGCTCCCAAGTGGTGCGATCACTTTTACATCTCTGGTCTCTCATTCAAGTGATAACCAGGGCTGACCCTACTTAGCTTCCAAGATCTGACTGACATGAGCTTTCCAAATCAGGGCTGTGTATTTCTACACCAATCAAAATTCAACATGCAAAAGAAGTCCTACGTGTTTGTGACGGCAGAGGCCAACGTCTTTCATAACACTAAAACATTCAGAGCTTGAAAGCATATTTTGACCAGTGTTTCCTCTGAGTTAGTTTTTTGTGTGTGAGGATAGCATGGAGGAGAGAAGTGTGAGCTAGATCACAGTTTTTTAGCCTCCAGCTCACACATTTTTGTCTTAGCTCAGGAAGGATGGCCCCAGAACAAACTAATTTATGCAGTTGCCAATTTGCTCACTCATAACTTTAATACTGGTAGTTCATGAGGTAGATTTGTTGGTCACAAGACTCCATGCCTCAGAGGGAATGCTGATTTTGACTCAGTTTCTTTTGAACAGATTTAACCCTCCTCTTTTGCATAGTGAGTAACACACACCAGTATGGCTCCTCCCTGCTTACTAAGAGGAAATGTATTTAATTCATTTGTACCCAGAAATTCTCCCCAGCGGGAACCCATAGCTGCTTAAACCATTCTCTTCTCCTCCATTCCATCTTCATAAGAACATAAGAGAAGCCATGTTGGATCAGGCCAATGGCCCCTCCAGTCCAACACTCTGGGTCACAGAAGAACATAAGAGAAGCCATGTTGTATCAGGCCAATGGCCCATCCAGTCCAACACTCTTGTGTCACATAGTGGCCAATATATGTGTGTGTATACACACACACATATATACTGTGGCTAATAGCCACTGATGGACCTCTGCTCCATATTTTTATCCAATCCCCTCTTAAAGCTGGCTATGCTTGTAGCCGCCACCACCTCCTGTGGCAGTGACTTCCACATGTTAATCACCCTTTAGATGAAGAAAGACTTCCTTTTATCCATTTTAACCTGACTGCTCAGCAATTTCATCGAATGCCCACAAGTTCTTGTATTGTGAAAAGGGAGAAAAGTACTTCTTTCTCTGCTTTCTCCATCCCATGCATAATCTTGTAAACCTCTATCATGTCACCCTGCAGTCGAGGTTTCTCCAAGCTAAAGAGCCCCAAGCGTTTCAACCTTTCTTCATAGGGAAAGTGTTCCAGACCTTTAATCATTCTAGTTGCCCTTTTCTGCACTTTTTCCAATGCTATAATATCCTTTTTGAGGTGTGGTGACCAGAATTGTACACAGTATTCCAAATGAGACCGCACCATCGATTTATACAGGGGCATCGTGATACTGACTGATTTGTTTTCAATTCCCTTCCTAATAATTCCCAGCATGGCGTTGGCCTTTTTTATTTTATTTGAGATTTATATCCCGCCCTTCCCACGAATGGCTCAGGGCGGCTTCCAACAATTTTAATCAAACATAAAATTTAAACAATATTAAGTATAAAACAATTAAATATTTAAACAGTTAAAACTTTAAAACAGAATATTGCAATCGCACACTGTCTTGACATTTTCAGTGAGTTATCTACCACGACCCCAAGATCTCTCTCTTGGTCAGTCTCTGCCAGTTCACCCCCCATCAACTTGTATTTGTAGCTGGGATTCTTCGCACCAATGTGCATTACTTTGCACTTGGCCACATTGAACCTCATCTGCCACGTTGACGCTCACTCACCCAGCCTCAACAGATCCCTTTGGGGTGCCTCACAATCCTCTCTGGTTCTCACCACCCTGAACAATTTAGTGTCATCTGCAAACTTGGCCACTTCACTGCTTACTCCCAACTCCAGATCATTCACAACAACACTGTCAGGCAAGTTAGCCTGAGAGTGTGACTGACCCAGGTCTCCCAGACACTAGTCCAGATCTCTCTCTCGCTCTTGGCTTGACTTCGTGAACGAAGATTTAAGAAAGGTGCAGTAGTCCACGTCTGCTGCAGGCTCGCTGGTGGCTGACAAGACCAATGCAGGACAGGCAGGTCCGGCCACAGTGGCTGCAGGGAAAAGTATTTTTCGACCGCAAGTAAGGAAGCCCGTTGACCGCGGCTAGCCAACTGGGGGGGGAGGAGACGAGCTTTGTTTAGGCCACCTTTTCTAGGCCCCTCTCCATACAGAGCAAGCAGTGCTGTCCCTAAATAAGGCTGCTTGGTCGTTCAGGGTGCTGCCAAAAAATGCTTTCGTCTCCGGGTCAGCATCAGGCGACCAATACCCTGAACCGCCTACATGCAGGATCGGGACTGCGGCTTCCAGTGGCATCTTCCACCTGCCATTTCGCCCCTTGCCCATCGCTGCAGGACTTGGTATGTTGTGGGTTGTGGATGTGGATACCCTTCAGGCCTCCGCAGAGGAATTTTTAGGTGAAGCGCAGTGTGCGCAGTACTGGCTCCACCCTTTCACCTTGGGGTCATCTGCCATGGCCCAGTAAGCCGGGACGCCGGCAGCGAGTCCTCCAGGTGGTAGGTGTTACATTAACGAGCTCTGTCTGCCCGGGACTAGTCCAGATACTTAACCACTATACCACTCTGGCTCATGGTACAAAAATGTGTGGCCACTTTTCTGTGAATTCTTACTCCCCCCCCCCCACCCAAAAAAAATCACAATGGTTATACCTAATACAAACCAAGGACTAGCAGATGGTGAAAAAAAAAAATTATCTTCCTGCTCCTGTGATTCTGGAGGAAAAAAGTAAAAAGGAGGAGAGGTTGTGACTTC
Organism: Heteronotia binoei; assembly: GCF_032191835.1. Taxonomy (NCBI): domain Eukaryota; kingdom Metazoa; phylum Chordata; class Lepidosauria; order Squamata; family Gekkonidae; genus Heteronotia; species Heteronotia binoei. The sequence goes on along the minus strand of NC_083226.1, from coordinate 8,299,174 downwards.
ACTGCAAGTATTAGTGGCTGCGAAGAATCCATGCTAGTGCTCCATGGTGAGACCATGGTTTATCAGCATTCCCCTTAACAGAAGTAGCCAAATGACCCCAGTGGCTGAAGTGGTCAGTCAAGGTGCTGCTGTGCTCTCCATCAGGTGCTCTTCCTTGTCATTTTCTTGCTTCCGTTTGTTGAATCATGTCTGACCACTTCTGGGAATATCCCCAAGAAAATGGCTCTGTGCATACAGTTTTGAAACAGGAAATGGGTGTAAGAAACCCCTGAAGAGTCTCATGGTGGAGTCTTCAATGTCAACAAGAAGCCCGTTAATTATTTCACTTTGGGCTTTCATGATTACGGAAGACCAACAAGACACCAAAGGACCTGAGGCCAGAAGAGAACGGGGGTGGGGGAACGCCCTCTGTTTGGACCCCAGCTGATATGCTCACAGTCTGGAGGAAGTGTAGACATCAAAGATTTCAGGTTTTCACGGCTGGTAACATCATTAGGGTTTGTAGAATCTTTCGGGCTCAAGTGCCGTGTTCTACTGGAGAAAGTTTTCCTTCCAGACGTTTCGTTCTCAGCTGCGGAGAACATCCTCAGTGGCGTTGCAGCCGGAGCAGGCGCTCTGACCTTCTTGGCTGCTGTGCATTGAGTGGGGCCAGGGCTGCTGGAGAGCTGCTATTTGTAGGCTGGAGGGGGTGTGATGAAAGGGCAATTAGTTTGTGGATGTGCCCATTGTTTGGTGGGGCTTCCTGGAAGGGTAGTGATAAGGAAACTGGCTGTTGAATGTGACCATTGTTCTGTGTTAATTGCTGGGAAGGTTGGAAGGGGTTTGAAGATAAGGAAGATGGTTGTTGACTGCGCTGATTGTCCTGTGGAATTTGCTGGTTGTTCTGAGACTTTCACAAACCAATCCACAAACCAATTGCCCTTTCATCACACACCCTCCAGCCTACAAATAGCACCTCTCCAGCAGCCCTGGCCCCACTCAATGCACAGCAGCCAAGAAGGTCTGAGCACCTGCTCCGGCTGCAACGCCACTGAGGATGTTCTCCGCAGCTGAGAACGAAACATCTGGAAGGAAAACTTTCTCCAGTAGAACACGGCACTTGAGCCCGAAAGATTCTACAAACCCTAATGAAGTGTAGACAGATTAAGTCACTGAGTCCAACTTGTGTTGTTCCCCAAGACATCTCTGGGAGGATTGGAGACTCCTCCCCACAAAGTTTACATCCATTTCATGAAAGGGAAAAACCTGCCAATATGCTCCTTTTCCTTCCCTTGAGGGCCAGTGAGGTTCAGTAGTTCACCCACTCTACCTCGGAAGCTGGCTGGGTGACCTTGGGCCAGTCACACGCTTACCCTCACACACCTCACAGGGTTGCTATGAGGATAAAACCAAGGAGAGAGGAGAATGTTGTAAGGCTTGCTATGTCCCTATTGTGGAGAAAAGGGAGGGAGGGTGTTTGATTGAAACAAGTAACTGAATATTCTTTGGAGGAACAGTGGCTCAGTGGTAGAGCATCTGCTTGGTAAGCAGAAGATCCCAGATTCAATCCCCGGCATCTCCAACTAAAAAGGGTCCAGGCAAGTCAGCGTGAAAAACCTCAGCTTGAGACCCTGGAGAGCCGCTGCCAGTCTGAGTAGACAAGACTGACTTTAGGGAGGGCCGGTGGCTCAGTGGTAGAGCATCTGCTTGGTAAGCAGAAGGTCCCAGGTTCAATCCCTGGCATCTCCAACTAAAAAGGGTCCAGGCAAGTAGGCATGAAAAACCTCAGCTTGAGACCCTGGAGAGCCGCTGCCAGTCTGAGTAGACAAGACTGACTTTAGGGAAGGCCGGTGGCTCAGTGGTAGAGCATCTGCTTGGTAAGCAGAAGGTCCCAGGTTCAATCCCTGGCATCTCCAACTAAAAAGGGTCCAGGCAAATAGGTGTGAAAAACCTCAGCTTGAGACCCTGGAGAGCCGCTGCCAGTCTGAGAATACTGACTTTGATGGACTGAGGGTCTGATTCAGTAGAAGGCGGCTTCATATGTTCATACTGGAGAGGGATGGTGGCTCAGTGGCAGAGCATCTGCTTGCCAAGCAGAAGGTCCCAGGTTCAATCCCTGGCATCTCCAACTAAAAAAGGGTCCAGGCAAATAGGTGTGAAAAACCTCAGCTTGAGACCCGCTGCCAGTCTTAGTAGACAACACTGACTTTGATGGACCGAGGGTCTGATTCAGTAGAAGGCAGCTTCATATGTTCATATTCTTGACTTCTACTCATTCTCTCTCCTGCTGTGAGCCACCACTGATGCAGGAGGCCATGAGCAAGCTCTAGGCCCTTCACTTCCCTCACCTGCACCACTACGAGCTTGTCGATCCATAATGATGGATCCCAAAAAGGAGAGTAAGTTCAGGAGTTAGTTCTGCTTTTAAAAACTTAAAAGAGAATCAACGCATTACGTTCATCTAACTTGAGCGAAGCAGCCCCGTGGTGCAAAGCGGTAAAGCTGCAGTCCTGCAGTTAAAGCTCTCTGCTCACGACCTGAGTTCGATCCCGGCGAAAGCTGGGTTCAGGTAGCCGGTTCAAGGTTGACTCAGCCTTCCATCCTTCCGAGGTCGGTAAAATGAGCACCCAGCTTGCTGGGGGGGGGGGGAGTGTAGAGGACTGGGGAAGGCAATGGCAAACCACCCCATCAAAAAATCTGTCATGAAAACGTCGCGATGTGGCATCACCCCAGAGTCGGAAACGACTGGCGCTTGCACTTTTTAACCTGAACAAAGTTTGAGTCGAGTGACACTTTGAAGACCAAAAAGTTTAACTCCAGGTATAAACTTTCATGTACACTAAAGAAGTGTATCTGAATTAGCGCGCATGCACACAAAAGCTTCTACCCAGAATTAAACGTTTTGGTCTTCAAGGTGTCACGGGACTTAAAACTTTGTTGTGTCGCTTCAGACCAACATGGCTGCCCACCTGAATTCATCTAATCTGGCATGAGTCATCCCAAGCTTGTTTTTATCTCATATATATATATATATATATATATATATATATATATATATATATATATACACACACACACACACACATACACACACACACTGTCACTGTCAGATTAAGCCATAAAAATTTTAATTATATTGACTGGTTTTTAAATGATGTTAAACTTAAAGTTTTATATTTGTTAAATTTAAAGTTTATATTTATCATTGTATGTTTTATGAAATGCTGTTAGCCACCCTGAGCCTGCCTAGGCGGGGAGGGCGGGATACAAATAAAATTTTATTATTATTATTATACTGTATTTGCCGGCGTATAAGACGACCCCCCCAACATTTCCACTCAAAATATAGAGTTTGTTATATACTCGCCGTATAAGACTACCCCCTCTTCCGCACACCATTGTACGGCCGCAGCGCGACCGCAGCACCTCCAGCCCGCCCCTGCATCTCCCCGTGACCGGCACTAGTGCGCATGTGCGAGCTCTGAGTAGACAAGGGGCGGGTCGGAGTGCCGCTGCTTCCCGCCGATCAGAACGGGCCGGTCACGCCGAAAAGGCTGGCACCCCTCTTCTCACTGCTGATGCTCGCCGCAGCCACGCTGATGACCCGCCGTGGCCGCGCTGGATACCGCGCGATACTGGACGGTATGTAGAATGAGGTGGGCGGGCATCGGGAGGCCACTATGGGTAGCTATGTCTATCCCAACTGAAGTGCACCCGGCGTATAAGACGACCCCCCCCCACACTTGGAGGCATGTTTTTCAGGGCAAAAAAGTAGTCTTATACGCCAGCAAATAGGGTATATAGATGTGCTGTCCAAATGGGTGCATTCTGAATATTATATGAACTTTTTATTTCCCAAGGAGCTAGCTTCCTAAGTAATGGCACGCAACCAAACACTCCAGAGATATGCACTGCGAAGAAAAAGAGGAAAAGGAGGAAGGAGGAAGCACCTTTCTTGGGATAAGCCAGCTGCTGCAAGCTCCACAAGACGGGCCTTTTTCTTTCCCCATCCCACGGGCACCCCGAGGCAGACACCTGACCTGGTGGGGCGAGGAGGGAGAGGGGGAGAAACCACCTCCCTCGGAAGGGGCGAGGATTGGGTCTAAAAATACTGGTTGCCAGGAGACATAGGGGGCCCACCCACAGCTATAAGGCTATCCTTTCATTTGTGTGAGAAATAAAATAAAATTAAACCAAAAAAATAAGTGTGGGGGGGGGGGGAAGGTACAATTAAAACTTTTGCAATATATATTTTTAGCAACAACAGTGCGGCACATATTACTGGCAGTCTGCAGTAGACACTAAATGTAAATACAGCCTGCATTTTCTCCAGGGGAGCTGACCGCTGCCAGCTGGAGGTCAGCTGCAAAAGAGGGAGATCCCCAGGCCCCACCTGGAGGCTGGCAAGCCTAAACACCATGCAAATTTTAGCTGCATTGCAAGGAACATCCCTGGGACTTCTATTACATTTCCGAGCTCATTCACATCTTTTTAACACGCCGCCTAATGATTAAGGGGGCCCCACTCCACCAGGGGCCTGCAGGGTCCACTTGCCACCGGGCAAGCTGACACCCTGGCCGGTCCACCGTGACTCGGCCTCTGCCGCAGCGGGCTGGACCCTGCTGCACCACCCGCCAGCCCCGGGCCGCTCCTCCCGCCGGCAGGGCAACGAGGCCCGGCTCTTCTGCCAGGCTCAGCCCGCGGCGGACAAGGCCCCGCTCCCGCCGCGAGACTCACCTTCGGCCTGTAAAGCCACCTCCGCAGCCGGCTCATCATCATCATCGTGAGCGTCGGCGCAGGCCGCCCTTTCCCGCCGGCTCCGGGCGCCGGACTGCTGAGGAGAGAGAGCCCGAGAGCGCCGCCTCCCTCCCGCCCCTTCTCTTCGCGCCGATTGGCGCAGCCCCAGGACACGGCCCGCCTCCTCGGCCTCTCCCCTCTTGCGATTGGACGCGCCTCCGTCTTTGCGCGCTTAGAGGCGGGGCTGCGGGAAGCGAGACCCCGCCCCGGAAATCGGAGGGACTGTGCAGTTGCCAGCCGCCAGGTGCCACCGGGAGATCTCCTGGAATTCCAAGACATCTCCAGACGACAGAGCCGTTTACCTGGAGGGCTACAGCGTTGCCAGCTTCCAAGGTGAAGAACTTCCTGACCGTGAGAGTGGTTCCTCAGTGGAAGAGGCTTCCTCGGGAGGTGGTGGGCTCTCCTGCCTTGGAGGTTTTTCAACAGAGGCTAGATGGCCACCTGACAGCAATGAGGATCCTGTGAATTTAGGGGGAGGGGTTTGTGAGTTTCCTGCATTGTGCAGGGGGTTGGACTAGATGACCCTGGAGGTCCCTTTCAACTCAGGAGGTGGTGGGCTCTCCTGCCTTGGAGGTTTTTCAACAGAGGCTAGATGGCCATCTGGCAGCAATGCGGATCCTGTGAATTTAGGGGGAGGGGTTTGTGAGTTTCCTGCATTGTGCAGGGGGTTGGACTAGATGACCCTGGAGGTCCCTTTCAACTCAGGAGGTGGTGGGCTCTCCTGCCTTGGAGGTTTTTCAACAGAGGCTAGATGGCCATCTGGCAGCAATGAGGATCCTGTGAATTTAGGGGGAGGGGTTTGTGAGTTTCCTGCATTGTGCAGGGGGTTGGACTAGATGACCCTGGAGGTCCATTCCAACTCTAGGATTTTTCAGGAGGTGGTGGGCTCTCCTTCCTTGGAGGTTTTTAAGCAGAGGCTGGATGGCCGTCTGACAGCAATGCAGATTCTGTGAATTTAGGGGGAGGTGTTTGTGAGTTTCCTGCATTGTGCAGGGGGTTGGACTAGATGACCCTGCAGGGCCCTTCCAACTCTATAACTCCTGACCGTTAGAGCGGTTCCTCAGTGGAAGAGGCTTCCTCGGGAGGTGGTGGGCTGTCCTTCCTTGGAGGTTTTTAAACAGAGGCTAGATGGCCATCTGACAGCAATGAAAATCCTGTGAATTTAGGGGGGAGGTATTTGTGAATTTCCTGCATTGTGCAGGGGGTTGGACTAGATGACCCTGGAGGTCCCTTCCGACTAACGCCTCAGGGAACCAGTTCCCTAAACCTAGTTGCTGGGTTGATGCCAATGGCTTCCATAGTGGTTGAACTCATACCCAGTAACCTACTTAAGCTTTTAAACTGGAGAGCCAGTTTGGTGTAGTGGTTAAGTGTGCGGACTCTTATCTGGGAGAACCGGGTTTGATTCCCCACTCCTCCACTTGCACCTGCTAGCATGGCCTTGGGTCAGCCATAGCTCTGGCAGAGGTTGTCCTTTAAAGGGCAGCTGCTGGGAGAGCCCTCTCCAGCCCCACCCACCTCACAGGGTGTCTGTTGTGGGGGAGGAAGGGAAAGGAGATTGTGAGCCACTCTGAGACTCTTCGTAGTGGAGGGCGGGATATAAATCCAATATCTAAATCTAAGTGGGAGCTGGAGTTCTGGTATTACAATGTTTTATTTAGAACACAGTTTTACTCCAGTGGTACCTTGAAGACCAACAAAGTTTAATTCAAAGTACAGCTTCCATATGCAGTACTTCAGATAACATTGAAATGGAAGCTACCCGTCCATACGTAGGACTGTGAGCAGAAAATCAGCATGCACTCCACTGCTGTTAATGTTGGCACTCATTAAAAAAGACCCCTAGATGGTTAAATCGTTGGGTTGCCCTTGTGCCTTCTTAGCATGCTTGGGAAGAAGAGCTCTTTCATACAATATGGGCAACCACCAAAAGGTTTCAGGCATGCTGAGCATCTGAGTGAACCGGTTTACAAGGTTACGGAGGCAGCTCTTCTGTGATGGGGCAGCGTAGGAGACATATCACACGAAGCAATTCTTTCTCCCATTTTGAAAAGGATCCAGAGAAATCCAGGGACTTAAAGCTAAGTTAGCCTGACATCTGTTCTCTGAGTAAATTGATTGATACTGTTTTTAAAGGAAGAATTATTAAGCAAATAGAATTATTAGGCCATCCTGAGACAGAGTCCTCGTGGCTTCTGAAAAGGCTTTTGAAGTTCTTCAGGTTTTTCGGAAATGCAGAAATGAGCTATCCAGTAGAAGACATTACATAATTGAGGACCAGGCCCTCCTGCTGATATTAATCCTACTCTGACCATCTATCAGCAATTGGGAGTGGTGCTCATCCACTTTGATTGGTTCCCTCTTTCTGTGGGAATAGATGCCCCCCCCCAGGTTCTTCATTAGTCTTTTCCAGGTGAATATGGAGAGGAATGAAGACTGTGGGGATTTCAGGGTGCTCAGGTGGGAGCTGCTGGATCAGGCATCCTCCATTGCACTTTAAGGTCACTTTTGAATTTGCTATCGGTATTTTCTAGGTGAAATGGGGTTTTGACCCATCATTTGTAATCCTCTTTTACTTTAAACACTGTTTTTGAAATTGATTTTTAGATAATATTTTGAATATCTTGAATAAGTGTGTAGTTGGTTCTTTGGGTTACACATTTACCATGTGTTCTTTCTTTGGGTTGCAGAATCTCCAGGTGGAGCCTAGCAATCTCCTGGAATTAGGACAGGTCTCCAGTCCACAAAAATCAGTTCTCCAGGAGAAAATGGCTGCTTTGGAGGATAGAACTGGGGCTGATCTGTTTTCCCATCTGTTAGCTCCTGCCATCACAGAATTCCTTAAAGCATGAACTACATCTCCAAAGTTTTTTTTAGGGGAGGGGTGGTTTCCTGTCAGCTTGACTTCCACAGAACTTGTCCCAAATCCAATCCCCTTCCACTCAAGTGTATGGCTCACCATAATTGCCTCGTCATGCTGATGGTGGGCATAGGCAAATCACACAGCATCCTTATGGCGATCTCTTGAAGAACGTTGCAGTAGAAGCAGTCTTTCTCTGTTTTGTTCTGGAACTGGCAAGAGTCAGGCTTAGTTGGGGAGGAATGGTTCTGTCCCTGGCCTGCAATAAGCCAGTGACCTTGAATTTACCCATCACAACATGGGCATCCAGCATCCCCCAGGACATATCCTGTTACATCTCAGACTGCAGAACCAAGAAGGTGATTTAGTTATTTGACTTTATACCTCATTTTTGTCGCCAAGGGGAGAGCCCAGAAGTGGCTTCCATCTAGGACTGCCAATCTGTGGACGTTGGGAGGAAGAGGATCCTCCGGTTTGGAGGCCCTCCCCCTGGTTCACGGTCATCAGAAAGCAGGGGGAGGAGGGAAATGTCTACTGGGTACTCCATTATTCCCTATGGAGACTGATTCCTGTAGGGCATAATGGAAAATTGATCTGTGGGGTTCTGGGGGGCTGTTTTTTTGAAGTAGAGGCACCAAATTTTCAACATAGTATCTGGTGCCTCTCCTCAAAATACCCCCCAAGTTTCAAAAATATTGGACTGGGGAGTCCAATCTATGAGCCCCGAAAGAAGGTGCCCCTATCCTTCATTATTGCAAATGGAGGGAAGCATTTAAAAGGAGTGTGGTCCTTTGAAACGTGATGGCCAGAACTCCCTTCAGAGTTCAGTTGTGCTTGCCGCACCCTTGCTCCAGCTCCAGAGTCCCCAGATATTTCTTGAGTCGGACTTAGCAACCCTACATCCATCCTTCTCTTCACCTTCATTTTATTCTCACAGCCAGCACTCTGTTGGGATGAGAGGTTGTGACTGGCCCAAGTTCACCTAGCAAGCTTCCATGGCAGCATGAGAATTTGAACTTGGAGCTCTCAGACCCTAGACCACGGATCCCCGATCTTTTTGAGCCTGTGGGCACCTTAGAAAATCTGACACTGGATGGTGAGCGCAATCACAAAATGGTCACTGAGGGGAGGCAGAGCCAATCATGACCACAGAGGAAGTCAAAGCTGAGGGGACAACACTGTAGCAGCAGCTGAGGGCAGCCAATCAGATTTCAATCTAAAGCCTTACTGGGCAGGAGACCACCTGCCCCCCCCCCTACTTTCTAAAAAAATGTCAGCAGGCACCACAGTGCTCCCGGGCACCATGTTGGGGACATCTACCCTAGTCCAACATTCTAACCACTACACCACGTTGCTCGTGGCAGCCAAAGGGGTGCTCTGGTGTTCCATTGGGCAAACCCTCCCAAGGAAAGGGTCCTGTCAGAGAAGTAAGTAAGTAAAATTTTATTTGTATCCCGTCCTCCCCCACCGGAGCAGGCTCAGGGCGGAGCCTCTGCAGAGGCATCTTTACCTGTCTGGCAATTGCAGGAGGCTTGACAGCAGGTGCTTATTCCGGGTTGAAAGCTGAAAGGAAGATAAAGGACCACCAAGAATGTGGTGAGAGAAACTCCAGCCTGTTTTATGACCTCCCCGCCCTCCCTCCCTCCCAGGAGATTTTGGCATTTTACTCCTCCTCCATTGTTAGCCATACAACCACACTGTGAGGTAGGTTACACAGAGAGTGACAGTGTGTGTGACCGACTCACAGTCACCAGAGAGCTTCCATGGCACAGTGGGGATTCGAACCTGGGTCCCCTGGATCCTGGTCTGATAGCTGTTACGGCATGCTGGCTCTCAGTGGGTCTTTCTCCATGAGGAGAAACGGTAAGCCCCAGAGCGCAGCTGCCCGTTCAAATGATCCACCCATCCCTCCATCTCCACCAGCCTCCGTCTCCTCATCAGCAGGGTGCACTTTGTGCTGCCTGAAGCCGCCCAGGCGGTTTCTTATCTGCGGGAGCCTCTTTCCTGCCATGTCAAGATTTTTTACTCCTTCCCCGTCAGTCTCCAAGCCGTCAAAGGCTGGGTGTTCTTCACGAAGCATCCCTTGAGGTTTTTCACAAGTCGGAGCCCAGAACAGGAAGCAGGTCAGTCAGAGATGGGATACCCCCTCCTGTTTTATGTGCTCAAGCCTCCTCCACACACACCCCAGACTCTGCAGAGATTCAGTGTTCTGGAAAAAGGAGTATCCTAGGCTTGGTTGCCAGTTCTGGTTCAGGACATACCTGGAGATTTGTGGGGGGTGGGGAGGGGGACCTGCTTGCTGAATATGTCTATAACAATAGCATGCATAGTTCACAGTTCTCACTAGCCCCTTTCAGGCAATAAATGGATACCAAGGCAAACTGTTCCCTGAGCTACCAGAGGAGGGGAGGACTCACCCTAACCCACAGAATTTCTGGACTGGTGGTGCAAAACTGCAAACGGCTGGGAAGCCATTCAACAAAATTTGAATCAAGGCTCAAGCAACGTATAAAGAACAGTATGACAAAAAACACAGCAAAGTCAACCCCTTTGAACCCAGGGACGTTGTCTACGTCTCCACGTTTCCTAGGACTCCCATTCCCACCGGGTTCAGTAAGGGGTGTGGGGAAGAGACTGGCAAGAACCCCATAATTTAAGGGGGGGGGGGGGAGAAAAACCGGTCCCAAAGTTAAAACCATTTATTAAAACCATAATGCAGAAACCTCCCAAACATATTAGAATTCTGGTATGCAGCATACAACAGTAATTCAGAATTTACTACTTAAACACTGTGCACAGTATTTTATAAAGAATATCCTCGGATGCTTTCATCATAGCCCAGAGAAGCAGGATTTTGGCAAGAACAGTAATGAAGAAAAATAAAATCCTACATTAAATACTTTTTTCTACCCATAGGAGCGAATGTAACTGTCGGCCAGCATACCTGAGCATCTGGCATACCTGACAAAACCCAACCCCTGTCATAGAGTTTGGCGTGAACTTTGACTTACTGAAAAGAATTTCTGTGAGGTCAAGAAACCCCGTCTCTCTGCCAAGTTCCACACTATTCTCTGTATCGGTTTGATGGAACCTAATGGGATGTGTGCCTAGGTTGCTTAGTCTTCTGGAGAAACGAAAGTTCACTTGCTTGCCTCCTAAGAGCTACTTGGTAGCAAGGTCACCCCTCCCCTCCTGGGATGATTAGGTAGAAGGCTTGGTAGTGTGTGTGTGTGTGTGTGTTGTAGCTGCTAGATTTGATCTGTTTTCGCGCCCTAAAATAAGGTGTGCTTTTAACAACCCTTGCAAAGGTATATACACTGCCTATGTGTCAGTGCCAATATAGCCCGCCTTACAAATCCAAAACATGGAGAGTCATCTTCATTGAAGGTAATCTGGGAACTCGACATTCTTCCGCTAACAATCTGCATCTTATTCGTTAGTGGCGCTCTCTGTGTCAAGGGCAAACCATAGATATTATGGTTCCAAGGCTGAAACTACAAGATGCCAACAATTTTTCTAGCGCAGGGTGTACTGACGGAACAGGCCATGCTGGAGAGAGATGCCAACTTTAGGGGCAAAAGAACCAACCAGACCTGGCTACCAGACAGGAATTGGCCCAGTCTTGCTTGGAATGGGTCGTTAAGGCACGTTGGACTCTTGCTTCAGACCACCATGACTACCCATCTCGATGATCATTGTTGTCCTCTTCAGGACAGGGATAGGTGACTCCATTCTATAAGACAAAATAATGGTAAAAAACATTTATCTTCTTGTTCTTCTTCTTTTCTTCTAAAACGACCAACAATGGGTTCTCTCCAGAACGCTTTGAAACGGTTGTATCAGTTACTGGGAACACAACCAGGCTGTTTGCTCTTAGATGTAATTTTTTCCTTTAAATGCACATTCACATCTTTAGTGCTTTTGCTTTAGGGTTGCCAGGTCTGTGTTGGGAAATACCTGGAGACTTTAGGGGTGGGTCTGGAAGAGAGCGTGGTTTGGGCAGGGGAGGGGCCTCAGCAGGGGAGAATGTCATAGAGTCCACCCTTCCGAGCAGCTATTTTCTCCAGAGGAGCTGAGCTCTGCTAGCTGGAGATCAGTTGTAAAAGCAGGAAATCTCCAGGCCTCGCCTGGGGGCTGGCAACCGTGAAGAAGAATTGAAGAATATAGCATGTCAAGTGGCCCATGACCTGTTCAATACTCTTACTCTACCATTTACACACACCCCTCCTCCGCACAGTGTCCTTCAGCACTGTGGTTGTGGCAACTCACACCTATGCACTTTATTTTAGAAAATCTTTTCGGCTTTAAGAAGCTACATTTATTCCAAACAAACCAGACCCATACATCGAATTACCTCTGGCCCTATAGGGACTTTAACATTGCAGATCCATCAATTCATTGCCCAATAATGACTGCTATAGACCACCAAGTCACTCAGAGGACTTGGGTGAGATACTTCTACAGCAGATTGCAAAGTTCTCCAAAAGAAGGGATACAGTAATCATGGGAGATTTCAATTACCCAGACATCTGTTGGAAGTCCAACTCTGATAAAATGAAAAGTCAAATAGATTCCTGACTTGTCTTGCTGACAACTTCCTTTTCCAGAAAGTGAAGACGGAAACAAGGGGATCTGCTAACTTGGATTTGATTCTCACCAACAAGGAAGAATTGATTGAAGAAGTGGAAATAGTAGGCACCCTGGGCAGTAGTGACCATGTGATTTTAGAATTCACAGTCTTAGGGAAGGGGAAAGCTATACGTAGTCAGACTTATAGGTTGGACTTCAGAAAGGCAAACTTTGATAAACTTAGAACTATACTGAGTAAAACCCTATGGTCAGAAATACTTAGGAGGAAGGGGGTTCAGGAGGGGTGGGAGTTTCTTAAAAGCGAAATACTGAAAGTGCAATCACAGACGATTCCTATGAGAAGAAAAAATGGAAAAAGCCTAAAGAAGCCGAAGTGGCTCCATAAACAGCTCTCTAAAGACTTGAGAAATAAAAAAGACTCCTTTAGGAATTGGAAGGAGGGCCTTATAACCAAGCATTAATATAAACAAATCACCAATGCTTGTAGAGAAAAAGAAAAGCTAAAGTTCAGCATGAGCTTAGGCTGGCCAAGATGCTAAAAACAACAAAAAAGGGTTATTTTCTTATGTTCAGAGTAAGAAAAAGAGCAAGGACACGGTGGACCCATTGCGAGGGCAAGAAAGTGAAATTGTAACAGGTAATGAAGAGAGGGTGGAACTGCTCAATTCCTATTTTTCCTCAGTCTTCTCTTCTGAGGGAAACGGTGCTCAACATGGCAAAAACAGAACATATAAGGAGGGTATGAAGTTCCAACCTAGGATCAGCATAGGGGTAGTACATAAACACCTAGTTTCTTTAAATGAAACTAAGTCCTCAGGGCCAGATGAATTGCATCCAAGGGTTATAAAAGAGCTTGTGGATGTAATTTCTGAGCCTCTGGCTATTATTTTTGAGAATTCTTGGAGAACAGGAGAGATGCCAGAAGACTGGAGGCGGGTGAATGTTATCCCCATCTTCAAGAAGGGGAAAAAAGACGATCCGGGTAACTACCGACCCGTCAGCTTGACGTCTATACCTAGAAAAGTTTTAGAACAAATCATCAAACAGTCAGTCCTGGAACATTTAGAAAGAATGGGTGTGATTACTAAGAGCCAGCATGGATTTCTCAAGAACAAGTCATGTCAGACTAACCTGATCTCTTTTTTTTGAGAAAGTGACTACCTTGCTGGATTGGGGGAATGCTGTAGACATCGTTTATCTTGATTTCAGTGAGGCTTTTTATAAGGTTCCACATACTATCCTTGTTGACAAGTTGGTAAAATGTGATTTGGATCCTGTTACGTTAAGTGGATCTGTAACTGGTTGACAGATCGCACCCAAAGAGTGCTTGTGAATTATTCCTCATCCTCTTGGAGAGGAGTGACAAGTGGAGTGCCTCAAGGATCTGTCCTGGAACCTGTTTTGTTCAACATCCTTATCAATGATTTGGATGAAGGAATAGAGGGAATGCTTATTAAATTTGCAGATGATACTAAATTGGGAGAGGTTGCAAACACAGAAGAAGACAGAAACAGGATACAGGATGACCTTGACAGGCTGGAAAACTGGGCTAAAACCAATAAAATGAATTTTAACAGGGATAAATGTAAAGTTCTGCATTTAGGTAGGAAAAATCCAGTGCATGGTTATAGGATGGGGAGACTTGACTTAGCAGTAGTATATGCGAAAAGGAACTAGGGGCCTTAGTGGATCATATGCTGAACATGAGCCAACAGTGTGATGTGGTAGCTGAAAAGGCAAATGCAATTTTGGGCTGTATCAACAGAAGTATAGTGTCCAGATCACGCGATGTGATGGTATCGCTTTACTCTGCTCTGGTAAGACCTCACCTAGAGTATTGTGTTGTTTTGGACACCACATTTTAAGAAGGATATAGATAAGCTGGAACGGGTCCAGAGGAGAGCGACAAAGATGGTGAGGGGTCTGGAGACCAAGTCCTATGAGGAAAGGTTGAAGGAGCTGGGGATATTTAGCTTGGAGAGGAGGCGGCTGAGAGGTAATATGATCACCATCTTCAAGTACTTGAAGGGCTGTCATATAGAGGATGGTGTGGAATTGTTTTCTGTGGCCCTGGAAGGTACTGTAGGACCAGAACCAACGGGTTGAAATTAAATCAAAAGAGTTTCCGGCTCAACATTAGAAAGAACTTCCTGACTGTTAGAGCGATTCCTCAGTGGAACAGGCTTCCTCGGGAGGTGGTGGGTTCTCCTTCCTTGGAGGTTTTTAAACAGAGGCTAGATGGCCATCTGACAGCAATGAAGATCCTGTGAATGTAGGGGGCAGTGTTTGTGAATTTCCTGCATTGTGCAGGGGGTTGGACTAGAGGTCACTTCCAACTCTATGATTCTATAATGCACAGGAACGTAGTTCCAGCTAGCTTGGCATCAGCGGTATGTGGCCTAATATGCAAATGATTCCTGCTGGGCTTTTGCTACAAAAAACGTCCTATGTGAAACAATAGTGATGTCAGAGGTGTGTGGCCTAATATGCAAATGAGGTCCTGCTGGGCTTTTGCTGCAAGTCGATTAAATTTTAAATGGTTTGAGTCAATGCTTTACTGTATTGTTTATTTAATTATGTAAGAGCCCCGTGGTGCTCCTTAATTATGTAAGAGCCCCTGAGTTCGATCCCCAGCAGAAGCTGGGTTTTCAAGTAGCCAGCTCGAGGTTGACTCAGCCTTCCATCCTTATGAGGTCGGTAAAATGAGTACCCAGATTGCTGAGGGGAAAGTGTAGATGACTGGGGACGGCAATGGCAAACCACCCCGTAAAAAGTCTACCGTGAAAACCTTGTGAAACCAACATCACCCCAGAGTCGGAAACGACTTGTGCTTGCACAGGGGACCTTTCCTTTTCCTCTGAAAAGAGCCCCGTGGCACAAAGTGTTAAAGCTGCAGTACTGCAGTCCTAAGCTCTGCTCAGGACCTGAGTTCGATCCCCAGTGGAAGCTGGAGTTTCAGGTAGCCGGCTCCAGGTTGACTCAGCCTTCCACCCTTCTGAGGTCGGTAAAATGAGTACCCAGATTGCTGGGGGAAAGTGTAGATGACCGGGGAAGGCAATGGCGAGCAACGTCACCCCAGAGTTGGAAACGATGGGTGCCTGCACAGGGGACCTTTCCTTTTTTGAGTGAGACGAGTCCTGCAGAAGAGAGCAGTGAGTCAGGAAAGCTCAGACACACTCTCTCTACCATGAACTCTGTGAAGTCCTTTAAGGAGCTACTTAGGATTGCCAATCCCCAGGTGGGTGCAGGGGATCCCCCGGTATGGAGGTCCTCCCCCTGCGTCAGGGTCATCAGAAAGCGGGGGGAGGGGAGGGAAATGTCTGCTGGGCACTCATGATTCCCTATGGAGACATTCCCTTAGGAAATAATGGAGAATTGATCTGCGGGTATCTGGGGCTCTGCAGGCCCTGTTTTTTGAGGTAGAAGCACCAAATTTTCAGCATAGCATCCAGCGGCTCTCCCCAAAACACGCCCTAAGTTTCAAAAAGATTGGACCAGGGGGTCTAATCCTATGAGCCCCCAAAGAAGGTGACCCTCTCCTTCATGATTTCCTATGGAAGGAAGGCATTGAAAAGTCCCTTGATATGTGATGGCCAGAACTCCCTTTGGAGTTCAATGATGCTTGTCCCCCCCTTGCTCCTGTCTCCACCCCCAATGTCTCCTGGCTCCACCCCAAAGTCCCCAGCTATTTCTTGAATTGGATTTGGCAACCCTAGGGCTACTGGATTCTTTTGTGTTAGTTAGGGTTGCCAATCCCCAGGTGGGGGCAGGGGATCCCCCGGTTTGGAGGCCCTCTCCCTGCTTCAGGGTAATCAGAAAGTGGGGGAGGGGAGGGAAATGTCTGCTGGGTACTCATGATTCCTATGGAGACTTATTTCCATAGAAAATAATGAAGAATTTATCCACGGGTATCTGGGGGCCCTGTTTTTTGAGGTAGAGGCACCAGATTTTCAGTATAGTATCCAGTGGCTCTCCTCAAAATACTCCTTAAGTTTCAAAAAGATTGGACCATGGGGTCCAATTCTATGAGCCCCCAAAGAAGGTGCCCCTATCCTTCATTATTTCCTATGGGAGGAAGGCATTTAAAAGGTGTGCCGTCCCTTGAAATGTGATGACCAAAACTCCCTTTGGAGTTCAATGCTGCTTTTCACAGCCTTGCTCTTGGCTCCACCCCCAATGTCTCCTGGCTCCACCCCCAAAGTCCCCAGATATTTCTTGAATTGGACTTGGCAACCCTTGTTCCTGGCTCCACCCCAATGTCTCCTGGCTCCACCCCCAAAGTCCCCAGATATTTCTTGAATTGGACTTGGCAACCCTTGTTCCTGGCTCCACCCCAATGTCTCCTGGCTCCACCCCCAATGTCTCCTGGCTCCACCCCCAAAGTCCCCAGCTATTTCTTGAATTGCATTTGGCAACCCTTGTTCCTGGCTCCACCCCAATGTCTCCTGGCTCCACCCCCAAAGTCCCCAGATATTTCTTGATTTGCATTTGGCAACCCTTGTTCCTGGCTCCACCCCAATGTCTCCTGGCTCCACCCCCAATGTCTCCTGGCTCCAACCCCAAAGTCCCCAGATATTTCTTGAATTGGACTTGGCAACCCTTGTTCCTGGCTCCACCCCAATGTCTCCTGGCTCCACCCCCAATGTCTCCTGGCTCCACCCCCAAAGTCCCCAGCTATTTCTTGAATTGCATTTGGCAACCCTTGTTCCTGGCTCCACCCCAATGTCTCCTGGCTCCACCCCCAAAGTCCCCAGATATTTCTTGATTTGCATTTGGCAACCCTTGTTCCTGGCTCCACCCCAATGTCTCCTGGCTCCACCCCCAATGTCTCCTGGCTCCAACCCCAAAGTCCCCAGATATTTCTTGAATTGGACTTGGCAACCCTTGTTCCTGGCTCCACCCCAATGTCTCCTGGCTCCACCCCCAATGTCTCTTGGCTCCACCCCCAAAGTCCCCAGATATTTCTTGACTTGGACTTGGCAACCCTTGTTCCTGGCTCCACCCCAATGTCTCTTGGCTCCACCCCCAAAGTCCCCAGATATTTCTTGAATTGGACTTGGCAACCCTTGTTCCTGGCTCCACCCCAATGTCTCCTGGCTCCACCCCCAATGTCTCTTGGCTCCACCCCCAAAGTCCCCAGATATTTCTTGACTTGGACTTGGCAACCCTTGTTCCTGGCTCCACCCCAATGTCTCCTGGCTCCACCCCCAAAGTCCCCAGCTATTTCTTGAATTGGACTTGGCAACCCTTGTTCCTGGCTCCACCCCAATGTCTCCTGGCTCCACCCCCAATGTCTCCTGGCTCCACCCCCAAAGTCCCCAGCTATTTCTTGAATTGCATTTGGCAACCCTTGTTCCTGGCTCCACCCCAATGTCTCCTGGCTCCACCCCCAAAGTCCCCAGATATTTCTTGATTTGCATTTGGCAACCCTTGTTCCTGGCTCCACCCCAATGTCTCCTGGCTCCACCCCCAATGTCTCCTGGCTCCACCCCCAAAGTCCCCAGATATTTCTTGAATTGGACTTGGCAACCCTTGTTCCTGGCTCCACCCCAATGTCTCCTGGCTCCACCCCCAAAGTCCCCAGCTATTTCTTGAATTGGACTTGGCAACCCTTGTTCCTGGCTCCACCCCAATGTCTCCTGGCTCCACCCCCAATGTCTCCTGGCTCCACCCCCAAAGTCCCCAGATATTTCTTGAATTGGCCTTGGCAACCCTTGTTCCTGGCTCCACCCCAATGTCTCCTGGCTCCACCCCCAAAGTCCCCAGATATTTCTTGAATTGGACTTGGCAACCCTTGTTCCTGGCTCCACCCCAATGTCTCCTGGCTCCACCCCCAATGTCTCTTGGCTCCACCCCCAAAGTCCCCAGATATTTCTTGAATTGGCCTTGGCAACCCTTGTTCCTGGCTCCACCCCAATGTCTCCTGGCTCCACCCCCAATGTCTCCTGGCTCCACCCCCAAAGTCCCCAGCCATTTCTTGAATTGCATTTGGTAACCCTAGGGCTACCGGATTCTTTGTGTTAGTGCATATTCTTAAGCTCGTCCGCGGAGCAGGTGGGCAGCTGGCGATCTTTAGCCGTCCCTGCTAGCGAACTGGCAGAGGCCTGCCCTGCCCAGCCAGGCGCCGCCCCGGTTGCTAGGCGACGCGAAGCCAACGGGCGCCGCCATCTTGTCTCGCTCGCGGGGTCCCTCCGAAGGGGGAGCGGCAGAGCGGACGGAGAGCAGCCCGCGGGGCTGGCGGGAAGGAGCCGGGGAACCGGGAGCGGCATGGCCCGCGCTCGCTGTCCGCCGTGCCGGCGCTTTGCAGAGCACAGTTGACACAGCTCGTGAGTCAGTCCTCCTGCCTGCAAAGCGACCTTTCCGCGGGGGGTGACAGCCCAACAAAATGTAATGGGGGGCATGAGCTCTCGTGGGCCCGCTTTTCTTCACACACCTGAGCAGAGGCTGCATCCGGTGGCACCTTGGAGACCAGCAGTGTTAGGGTTGCCAATCCCCAGGTGGGGGCAGGGGATCCCCCGGTTTGGAGGCCCTCCTCCCGCTTCAGGGTCGTCAGAAAGCAGGGGGAGGGGAGGGAAATGTCTGCTGGGAACTCTGTTATTCCCTATGGAGATTTATTCCTAGAGAAAATCATGGAGAATTGATCCGCAGGTATCTGGGGCTCTGGGGGGGGCTGTTTTTTGAGGTAGAGGCACCAAATTTTCAGCATAGCATCTGGAGCCTCTCCCCAAAATATCCCCCAAGTTTCAAAACTATTGGACCAGGGGGTCCAATTCTATGAGCCCCAAAAGAAGGTGCCCCTATCCTTCATCATTTCCTATGGAAGGAAGGCATTGAAAAGGTGTGCCGTCCCTTTAAATGTGATGGCCAGAACTCCCTTTGGAGTTCAATGATGCTTGTCACAGCCTTGATCTTGGCTCCACCCCTAATGTCTCCTGGCTCCACCCCCAAAGTCCCCAGATATTTCTTGAATTGGACTTGGCAAGCCTAAACAGTGTAATTCTGGGTATTTCTGTCTGGAACAGATCCAAGCGTGCAGCCGTGTTGGTCTGAAGCAACAGAACAAAGCAGGAGACAAGTGGGCACCTTTAAGACCAACAAAGTTTTATTCAGAAGGCAAGCTCATCAGACAAAACTGGAATGGCGAGCCATCTTTAAGTGTAGAGAAAGGGGGCAGTGAGCTGGTATGTAGAGCCATGGGAATGTGTTTTAGCAGATTAAAAGAATTGCAAATTGGGGGTCTGTGTTTGTTTGTTTAGTATAGTTAATTGGGCTGCAACAGCAGTGGAGGGTGATAAAAAGCAGACATGTCATAGGTCTGAAGTGCCTGGGTGTCATTCTGGCTTCTTAGTTTTGGGTTTAAATGGAGGGCGTTAGTATCTCAAGAAGTTATAGCAACATTATAGTTTGCCATTAGAAGAAAAGAATGCATTAGGATATAGTGGAAGATGGGTTAGTATATGTAATAATATATGTTGCTATAACTTCTTGAGATACTAATGCCCTCCATTTAAATACTAATACTAATGCCCTCCATTTAAACCCACAACTAAGAAGCCAGAATTATACCCAGATTTATGGCACTTCAGACCTATGACATGTCTGCTTTTTATCAGCCTCCACTGCTGTTACAGCCCAGTTAACTATACTAAACAAACAAACACAGACCCCAATTTGTGACATGTCATAAGTCTGAAGTGCCATAAATCTGGGTATCATTCTGGCTTCTTAGTTGTGGGTTTAAATGGAGGGCATTAGTATCTCAAGAAGTTTTAGCAACATATCTTATTACATATACTAACCCATTTTCCACTATATTCTAATGTAATCTTTTCTTCTAATGGCAAACTATAGTGTTGCTATAACTTCTTGAGATACTAATGCC
This sequence comes from Heteronotia binoei, assembly GCF_032191835.1. NCBI lineage: Eukaryota > Metazoa > Chordata > Lepidosauria > Squamata > Gekkonidae > Heteronotia > Heteronotia binoei. The sequence continues at coordinate 8,279,066 of NC_083226.1, read as the reverse complement.
CTCCATTTAAACCCACTACTAAGAAGCCAGAATGACACCCAGATTTATGGCACTTCAGACCTATGACATGTCTGCTTTTTATCACCCTCCACTGCTGTTGCAGCCCAGTTAACTATACTAAACAAACAAACACAGACCCCAATTTGTGATTCTTTTAATCTGCTGAGAACATTCCCATGACTCTACATACCAACTCACTGCCCACTTTCTCTATACTTAAAGATGGCTTGCCATTCCCATTTTGTCTGATGAAGTCTGCTTAAGAGCATACGAAAGCTTACATTCGGAATAAAACTTAGTTGGTCTTAAAGGTGCAACCTGTCTATCTGGAACAGTAATTACATTTATCCACTGAAACAATAAGGCTATTACATTTATATACACAAATTAATACTTGTATTTTCTTCACTTGCAGTTTAATGGTTTACAAAACTCTGCAAAGAAAAGATGGCTGGCCAGTTGAAACATATTGTAATAGTGATCCAACAGCTTAATCAATTCAGTCCTGAAAATGCGTGTGTTCAGGATTTCTTGGATAAATCAGCAAAGGATTTAAAAGTAAGTTAGCATCACCCTTTTTGGGGAGGGGGGGCTTTCCTTTACTTCTGATGTTTTTAGTCCTCAAGCATTGGAGTTGGTTTAGGCATGGTTCTTCTGCTAATCTGCACTCCCTCTGTATTTTCACAGTTGTGGAGTCTTTTCTTCCAGAGGATTTTCAAGGGAGTCGTCATCAGTGGTCTCATCAGTGGCATCAGAGCACCTCCCCTTTAAAAACAGAATTAAAATATAGCTATATCAAGAGCATTGTAACAAGTAATAATAGGTTAAGCAGATTTTCTGAGCTTCTAGCTTTCATTTCAAAAGACAAGCCTCTTCCCTTGCAGAGATGTGAGAAAAAGACATTTCTGTGAAGGAGCTAGAGATACACTCTTTTTAAAAAGCTGGGAATTCAGAGAATCTGCTAAGTCTGTTGTTTACAGCACAGTAGTGCTATATTGATATTTGAGTACCTTTGGGGAAAAAGAAAAGCCACTCAGCTTCAGGACTGGGGAGAGGAGAGGTAGTGGTTTGGCCTCTACAGTACAGTCATCAAAAAGTAGGCTGGAGGTCTGTGGTGGGCAGGGCTTTTTTGTATCAGGAACTCCTTTGCATATTAGGCCACACATCCCGATGTAGCCAATCCTCCAAGAGCTTACAGGGCTCTTGGTACAGGGGTTACTGTAAGCTCCAGGAGGATTGGCTACATCAGGGTGTGTGTGGTCTAATATGCAAAGGAGTTCCTGCTACAAAAAAAAGCCCCGGTGGTGGGATTAGTTAGGGGAAAGAAAAATATACAGGAGGGAACAAGCAACTCAGAATCAGCCTCTCCTAAAAAACCAGGGTAAAAGTCTCAAAAGAAGGGGAGGGGGAAAAGGAAAAGCAAAAAGACAAAACCGAAGGACAAAAATGTATGTGGAAACTGGGGGATAAACCAAAGCAGTGTGGGGCCAGAACTGACAAAAAGAAATGCGGCAAACCTCTTGGTTTGTTTGGAATTCTAAAATTGTAATACACATTGGCAGACTTCCTGTAGCAGACTTCCCACTCAGAGATGGGAAGGAACCAGGAACTTTAGCAAAAACAGGTTTTTTTCCTGAGGCCCCTAAGAAGCTCCTGTGATATATTTACGCCATGAGAATGAGTAAAATGCTTCTTAAAGCAAGTATTTTTACACTCAAAATGTACAGCATGAACAAAGTCTGATGACTTTTTAAATTTTTCCAACAAATAGATAGGGAAACTGTGAGGAGCACTGAAAAAAAAAACCTGGTATGAAATATTTGTTGCAGTAGAGCAATGTCTTGTATACAAAGAAGAAGCCCTGCAGGGGGCAGCAAGCTCTAGATAGGCAGGTGTGAAGTGGAGTATCTTGCTAAAGGGGGTCTTTCTGTCAAGCATAGGTATTTCAAGTAATCAAGCAGTTGTTGGATACAAAGACTTGGTTTATTGATAATCCATTGTTGCTCAAGGTGCAGCACCTTGAGAGTGATACAGAGTTGCTCATGGCATGGTGTTTTAAGCATTACATCAAAGGGTATAGGAAAGATAGCTTCAAGGCATAATAAACATGTGTGAATCGTTACAGCTATGCAAAACTATTATCTGCGGTTGAAACTTTCCTCGGACTCGCACATTCTTGTCCCTGTTGATAAACAATGAATGGGAACTGTTCAGGGGGGGGGGGAGGCACCTCCTTTCTTTCTATCATCAAAGTTATAGCATTCCTACATTTGCTACCCAGAGGTGGGAAAGAGGAAAGGGAGGTGAGAAGGCAAGAGTGCGCGGGGGGGGGGGGCGGTTGAGCTTTGATATGCAGCTATGAGAAAGGACAGTTGTCAGGACTATAGAGGAAGAAATCAGAATCCAATAATGCACAGAAATAGCATGCTTGACAGTATACAAAGAAGAAGTCCTGCAGGGGGCAGCAAGCTCTAGATAGGCAGGTGTGAAGTGGAGATCTTGCTAAAGGGGGTCTGCCTGGTCTGTCTGTAGAATACCAGTCTTATGCTTTTCTTCTAGGAACTCTCTGCACTAGTAAGGCAGCTAGGTTTGTCTCCTATCTTTCCTATCCACTTCATTAGTTCCTAAATAAAGCTTTCTAAACCTTTAATCAGTTCTGTGTCCTGAGTGTTGCACAGGCATTCTGTCAATGATATCTTCTCCGTTGGAATGAAAAAACAACCTTGTGTTACAAAGCATTAACTCGTTCCAAATGCACAGCGTGAAAAAAGTGTAAAGGACTTGCTCAGGTTTTTTTTTTCAATGCAGTGTTGGGGAGCCCTGAAAAAAGAATAAACTACTTATATTGTAGACGTATACAATATGTTAAGGTTTTTAGTGTAATAATTTGTGCAACAATTAATATGCTAAATCATGTTAAGTGATAATACGTAGAGTTCCGTGTTTTAATATCCGGACAGGCTGGTAATCCTGCATATTGTGAGTCTATGGCAGATTTTCTGTCCAAATAATGCACTTCCTTTTGTTTATTGCAAAACATGTTTTCTATCTTTTCTTATCTCCCAGATGACAAAAACTAAAGATACATGTACTTTGATAGCACAGGGTGCAACAGCTCTTTCTCAGGTTTCCGGTATACTTGTGATTTTTCTTGTAGAGAATTGATATATTTATATTTTAAATTCTAAAAATAACAAAATTAGTGCAATTCAATATGCCAAATTATAAATGGTGGCTTTTGTGTTAAATTAGTAAAAAAAAGTTTAGCCCTGATCGGAAAGTAAGTATTGCACATATTTTGTTTTTTTTCCCAAATGTCCATGTTTTTTTGCCCTGCGGCTTGAAAATTTCCAGAAATTTGATCTCTGTTCTCCCACTCCCTCCTCATGCTGTTCTTTAGGGGCCATTATTCTCCAGCTCCTAGCAGCCCCGTGGCACAAGTTGTAAAGCTGCAGTACCTCAGTCCTAAGCTCTCTGCTCATGACTTGAGTTCAGTCCCTGCGGAAGCTAGATTCAGGTAGCCAGCTCAGAAAATTGATCTGAGATCAAAAAAGAGATCAAATTTCCAGAAATGTGATATCTCTTCTCCCACTCTCTCCTCATGCTGTTCTTTAGGGACCCTTATCCTTCAGCTCCTAGCTGCCCCATGGTACAGAGTGGTAAAGCTGCAGTACTGTTAATGTTGAGCGTTTTTTTTCAGACTTGCTGGTTTTTTGTTTTGTTTTTTTTGCCATCAAGTCGCAGCAGACTTGTCGTGATGCTGCTGCAAGGGTTTTCAAGGCAAGAGATATTTAGAGGTGGTTTACCGTTGACTTCCTCCGTGTCACAATCCTGGTGTTCCTTGGACGTCTCCCATCTCCTGTCCAAATACTAACCAAGGTTGAGCCTGCTTAGCTTCCAAGATCTGATGACAAGATTGGGCTTGCCTGTTATAGCAGAACGATAATAGCTGATCACGTGCGTTCATATTGCTTACGTTAATGTTTTATCTCTACAGAGCTTTAATGTCGACGATGAAACCTTTTTGATGGAGATTTTGTCTGGTTGTATAGAATATAAACCTTTATTGGATGTGGTAGTCAATGCATTTTATATCCGTGATGGAAAACATTGTATGTTGTCTGATCGTAATCTGTATGTTGGTAAGTATTATTATTATTGCTTTGTTGCTTTTATTGTTTTATGAATTTATGTTTTTATGGATTTTATGTTGTAAGGTGCCCTGAGCCCACCCACAGGATAGGGAATAATAATAATAACAGTAATAATAACAATTCTCAGCTTTATGCATACGTACTGTTTCATTTTAAGTGCTGCTCTGTAAACAACTTTGATAAGTTATGACTGAGGTGCTAAGCTCCCCCCCGCCTTCCTCAAGCTCCGCCCCCAAATCTCCAGGAGTTTCTCAGCACAGAGCTGGAAACTCTATTTTCAACTCATTTAAAAAAAAAAATGGCCGCTATACTGAAGTACTACAAAAGATAGGAGTTCCTTTTCAAAATACTGTTGCCAAAGCCTTTGTTCTCAGTAGTTCATAGAGTAGATTGCAAAAGCTGCCAGGGGTGGAAAGTGCCTTCATATCACAGCCAATGTAGGGCAGGATGTTCAAGGCAAGGGACCATTGCCTGTCTCTCTGTAGTAACTCTGGACTTCCTGTGGTCCCCGACCCTTAAATAAGCTTGTTTTACCTTCCTTGCTGTAAATCTGCAAGGAACTGAGTAGGGCGCAATCCAAAATTACTCGGCAAACTTCTTCTACAGTATATATAGTCAGAATATTTATTTATTTACGTTATATTTATATCCCACCCATTCGATGCAGACTCAAGGCAGCGAACATAAAATACACAATAACAATAAGCAATATTAAAACAGCAAAACAATAACTCAATCAAAATTACAATGGTGCTACTTCAGCTGTTCAGGCGGATCATATAATATTTTCCTTTCTCAACGCGTACAGATTCCAGGCAGTTGGTACTGAAACGTGATGGATCCAGATGCAGTAGCAGCCCTCTCCCGTTAGATGTTACATGGCCAGGGGTGGCCAATGGTAGCTCTCCAGATGTTTTTTTTTGCCTACAACTCCCATCAGCCCCAGCCATTGGCTGTAGTGGCTGGGGCTGATGGGAGTTGTAGGCAAAAAGCATCTGGAGAGCTACCATCGGCCACCCCTGTTATATACCATCCAAAACAGTTCAGTCTTGCAGGCCCTGCGGAACTGATGGCTTTTGGGAAGGGTGTTCCAGAGTATTGGGGCTGCAACCAAGAAGATTTTTGCTCTGGTGGAATTAAGCCTAGCCACTTTTAGCCCAGGGACAGTCAAAAGATTTGGAGAACTTGATCGAAGTGCTCTTTGGGGGACATGTGGGGCAAGATGGTCCCGCAGCTAGGTAGGTCCTAGGCCATATAGGGCTTTGAAGGTTAATACCAGGACCTTGAAACGGATTCGGTATGCAACAGTCAGTCAGTGCAGCGCTCTCAGCACAGGCTGAATGTGCTCCTGCCGAGGAAGCCCCATTAGTAGCCGCATTCTGCACCAGCTGCAGCTTCTGAATCTGAGTCAAGGGCAGCCCCATGTCGAGAGCGTTACAGTAATTGATTCTCGAGGTGGCCGAGGCGTGGCTCACCATTTCTAAGTCGCCGCGCCCAAGGTAGGTGGTAAAAGGTGGTAAAAGGGTGGTAAAAAGTGACTCTAGCAGTGGCTGCTACTTGGGCCTCCATAGTTAAGGAGGACTCCAGGAGCGCTCCCAAGCTCTTAACCCTCAGTGCTGGCATTAGTGGCACCCCATCAAAGGTTGTTAAAGGGATCACCCTTCTCGAGCTGCTGTGACTTAGAGAACCTCCATCTTCATTTAATTCCGTCTTTGTTTAATTCAAGTCATTTTAAGCTTAACGTTTATTCTGACTATATTTATACACTGTAGTGTAGAAGAAGTTTGTTGAGTAATTTTGGATTGTGCCCTACTCACAGTTCCTTGTTCTGTCTTGGTTTCTATTGGCTGTGATTTTCCTGTTTTGTAAATCTGCAAGAACCGTTTTACAATAACAAAGCACGCTATCTTCTTAAGCTGCTTTGCACCCACCAATGAGTCTCGCTCAAGGGGAAGGGGAGGCAGCAGCCTTCCCAGCAGGCCTTGGGAGGTGGCAGTCAAGCTGCTGAGGCCACGGGTGTGACACAGCGACTCAGTGGCTGGTGGGACATGGCACCAGCAAGTCATCACACTCCAGCTGCTCCATGTTCCAATATCTGCACGCCTGCTTGGTGCTGCTGCGGCTGTGGCCCTGACACCTCCTTTCTTCAGTTTAGTAGACTGTGCACCTTGTGTTTCTAAACCTACAGGAGAGGGGGAAAAAATCAAGTGTAACGCACATGGTGCTCATGTATTGGTCAGGATAAGGTGATGCACACTGGGACAAAAAAACCCCCCAGTTTCAAGTGTAGGCTAATAGAGTATGAACTTGTTAATTCACTGCCACAGGAGGTGGTGGCGGCCACAAGCATAGCCACCTTCAAGAGGGGTTTAGATAAAAATATGGAGCAGAGGTCCATAAGTGGCTATTAGCCACAGTGTGTGTGTATGTATAAAAAAATTTGCCACTGTGTGACACAGAGTGTTGGACTGGATGGGCCATTGGGCTGATCCAACATGGTTTCTCTTATGTTCTTATGTGACGCAGAGTGTTGGACTGGATGGGCCACTGGCCTGATCCAACAGGGCTTCTCTTATGTTCTTCTGTGACACAGAGTGTTGGACTGGATGGGCCACTGGCCTGATCCAACAGGGCTTCTCTTATGTTCTTATGTGACCCAGAGTGTTGGACTGGATGGGCCACTGGCCTGATCCAACATGGCTTCTCTTATGTTCTTATGTGACACAGAGTGTTGCACTGGAGGGGCCATTGGCCTGATCCAACATGGCTTCTCTTATGTTCTTCTGTGACACAGAGTGTTGGACTGGATGGGCCATTGGCCTGATCCAACATGGCTTCACTTATGTTCTTATATGACTCAGAGTGTAGGACTGGATGGGCCACTGGCCTGATCCAACAGGGCTTCTCTTATGTTCTTATGTGACACAGAGTGCTGGACTGGATGGGCCACTGGCCTGATCCAACATGGCTTCTCTTATGTTCTTCTGTGACACAGAGTGTTGGACTGGATGGGCCATTGGCCTGATCCAACATGGCTTCTCTTATGTTCTTATGTGACCCAGAGTGTTGGACTGGATGGGCCATTGGCCTGATCCAACATGGCTTCTCTTATGTTCTTAGACTGAGAGGGAGAAAGTTCTTGGGGTCATAATGGATAGCTCCATGAAAGCGCCCACGCAATGTGCTCCAGCAGTGAAAAAGGCAAACTCTAGCAGGGATTAGTAGAAAAGGGACTGAGAATAAAACGGCTGATATTGTAATGCCCCTGTATAGATCTGTGGTGTGGCCTCATTTGGAATATTGTGTACAGCGCAGAAAGGACATTGCAGAGCTGGGAGAAGTGCAGAGGAGGGCAGCCAAGATTATTCGGGGGCCTGGAGCACCTTCCCTCTGAGGAAAGGGGGAAGAGCCGGGGCTTTTCAGTTTAGAAAAGAGGTGACTAAGGGAGGGCATGGCAGAGGGTTTACAGAATTATGCATGGGGTGGGAAGGGTTGACAAAAAGAACTTTTTCTTCCTCTCCCAAAGTGCTGCACCAAAATGCTAGAAAATGTGGGATTTGCTGCCAGAGAATGTAGTGATAGCCACAGGAATGAACAGCTTTAAAAGGGGATCAGATAGATTTATGGAGGATAAAGTCTATCTGTGGCTCCTAGCCATGGTGGCTGAGTGGAACCTCTGCATTCAGAGGCACTAACAGCCCAATCCAGACATAAGCGGCGGCCAGCCATGGTGTAGCTGCCGCGCCGCTAATAGACTTCCTGAGGACTTCGGCACGCTGGAGCGTGGGGAGGGGAGAGGCGTAGCTTGCCGTGAGGGAGACGGTTGCCATGGCAACGCCGCTGGCATAGGCACGCAAGGGAGGCGGAGGCAGCCAGAGGAGAGGGCCAGCCCACCCTCCCCCATTGGGCAGTCCTGGTGCATGCACCGCAGCTTGTGACGGTCAGGAATGGGGAGAGCCCCAGAGAGGCTGATAGCCATCCCCAACCTGCCCCCAAACAGAGAATGGAGCCAATGATGGGCAGACCATCAAAGGAAAAGGAGAGACGTCCCACCAGCATGGGGAGTGAACAGGAGTGAGACTGGGCATGCCTGCACGAGAAACCTGCTTGGTGGCGAGGCAGGGGTGGAGATGAGGGCGAGACAGGCCCGCATGGCACCACGGAGAAGCCATCAGTCACCTCACACCCTCCGCTGTCAGAGACTCTGCCAATGGCAGGCAGACAAGCAGGAAGTACCAAGTGCAGGAGTTCACTGTCATAGACAGTGGCTGGAATGTGTGTCTGGGAGCCCAGCAGCAGACACCCCCCACCTAGAGATCCCCTGTGCTGCCCTGACGCTCCCTGCCATGTGCTCGAAATACCTCCCCTGCGGGCTGCAGAACTCAGAGTGCGAGTGCATCAGCCACAGAACTCTGAGTCCACTTCATCAGCCCCCCCTTAGTGCCCTGCGCACAACAGCCCTGCGGGGTTGGGTAGGCTGTCAGCCCAGGCAGGCTGAGGGGCGGCACTCCCCTCCCTTGTCCAGCCACATGGGGTGCAGTGTGGCAGCTCATAGAGCGTTCCCCCCCCCCCAAAACCAAGTCTGCCCACCCTCCCAGGCATTCCCTCGGAGAGGCCACTAACAGAGGGGGGGTTGCCCAGGGAACGCGCAGCAGTTGCCAAGCAGGAGAGACAACAGAGGGCACAGCTCACACACACAGAAGCCTCTGTGTTGCAGTCCCACCTGCAATACAGATACAGAGTTCAAAAGCACCTGCAGGGGCGGCAGCTGGAAGAGCAGAGTGTGTTGCAGCCGGGCGCTCTCTTAAAGGGACAGTCTCTGACCCACCTCCCCGCATCGGGGCAGTTGCCACACACACACACCCTGCCCTTCCAGGGGTTAGGAATGCAGCAGAGGGCAGACCAAGGGAAGGGAGCAGGCGGCAGCACAGGGCAGTGGGGTCAGCAAATGCTCCCTGCCGGAGCCCACTGGCTAGTTCAAGTGCCAGAGACGCTCGCACACCAAGCGGTCGAGAGCGAGGAGAGGGGGAGGCCAGGGGGGCAGTGGAACTTACCCAGCCATGGGCGACAATCCTCGCATGCAGAGCCTCCAGGAGCCCAGAACCCGTGGAGACCTGGAAACAAGAGCAGTTAGTCCCAGGGGAGAGACCTCTCTCCCCCTTGCAAGTCAAAGATACTGTCAAATCAACCGCGCAGTGCAAAACCAGTCACCAACGTGCCTGCCTGTCCCTCACTCTAAGTCTGTATGGTGGGGAGCTCGCCGGCAGAGCTTTCCGCCATGCGAACCTGTCCCTAACAACTGAGTTGTGCGAGGCCAGAGCTGAAGTATTTCTAGCAGGGGGTCACGATTGGGCGCCGGTGAGGAGGCTTGCCAGGCCGAGGTGCGAGGGGATTGGTGAGGCAATCACGCCGCTCCCCAAGGGGTTTGCGAGCTTCCACGGTGGCGGAGGTGATCTTTGTTTTTGGTTTCAACAAGTGTCTATGGGACATGCCGCTATTTTTGCCGGCGTGACGTTGCACCTCTCGGGGTGGGGGGGCGTGTCATGAGCCAAACTGCTCAGGAAGCCGCCTAAGCCTGGCCACACCCCCAACTCCACTCCCTCCTCCACCCTAACAGCGCGCTCTGCCTCACTTCCGCCCACGCTTGGGCGCAGCCCTCAGACGCCGCTGCCCTTGTGCGGCCCCCCGCCCACGTAACTCCCCTCCACTGTGGCGCCGCCGGTCGTACACACCCTTCCTGCGCCCACGTAGTGGCTCGTCTGCTCCCAAAAGACTTTTCGCACCACCTCTCTGGATTGTGCTGTAAATCTCTGAATCCAAGAGCCAGGAGGCAACATTAGGGGAAGGCCCGAGCCTCTGTGCCCTGTTGTTGACTGTCTAAAAGAACTGCTTGGCTGCTGTATGAGACAGGACGCTGGACTAGATGGTTCTGATTCATCAGGGCTCCTCTCATGTTCTTATTCATATTGCTCTGGCCAGTATAATTCTAACGCATTTCTCTTTCCATAGTTGTCTGTTATCTGGCCACTTTTCAGCTGGAGGGGCTTGGGCTTCAGCAGTTCAGCAGAATGGTCAAGTCACTGAATGCTGCTAAGATATGTAAGGTAATTAAAGTCATTTCAAGCAAAATTTGAAACAAAAACGTGCCACTATTATTTAAGCCTCTGCGCACACGTGTGTGTGAGCAAGAAATCTGATTAGATTTTAAATTATATGTTTCACTTTTGTAAACCATGTAATGCACCTTGAGTCTCAAGTAGAAAATTGGTAAATAACTAATAAAATATAAATAAACAAAAAAAGAAGATACCACCTCTGTACCCCTTTGCCCCCCCCCCCTTCATAAAATTTTTCTGGCTATGGGCCGGGGTGGCTTCCTTTGGCACTTCCAGGGGCTGGAAGGGATAGGGCAGGGCAAGTTGTAACTGCTCTTCCCTCAAGGAAAGCAGCCTTCCCCCCAGGGCATCTTTCTTTCTCCTTTCTCTTTTTTCTATTGCCTTCTGCAGGATTTTTGCCATCACTAGTTTGCAGAAGTCTGGGATGACAGGGCTTTAATAGTGCATGCGCAGCACACAACACAACAGACTTGAACGACAGATGTCTCCAGGTGGGGAGACATACTGTCAGTCAGTTTAGAGATATCATGCCCTGGGTGGTGTTTTCCAACTCAACTGGGCACACCACCTCATTTACATCTTTTTGCCTGTTCCACTCATCACCAGAGTGTTCAACAGAATAGCCCAGAAGGACACAAATTCTGGTCCCTTCCTTTTGACTGTAAGCAGGCTTCGAATTCAGCAGGAGCTCACAGGAGCATACCTCCTGAATCTTTCTGAGGGTTCCCCCTCCTCCTCCACACCTACCTTGTCCATTGAATAGGAGGTGCAGCTGCATAACAATCCCTGGATTAGGAGAGCAGGCAGCCAACCAGCTAGCAGGAGCTTTGCCACGCCCCCAGCAGCCCTCATTAACCCCTGGAGAAGCCCATGCCACCCTTTCTCCACTTCTTATGTGATTTTGGGCGGCTTGCTGGCCTTTTGACTGGGGCGGGAGCAGCCCAGGAGAGCCCCAAGAGAGCGAGGCCTGCTCGGGCTGGCTGGATCTCTAGCCAGCCCAAGCAGGCCTTGCTCGCCCAGGGTTCTCCTTTCTTGCTTTTGGCTGGGGGTGGCGGCGTATGCTAATGAGTTATGCTAATGAGCTCCACCACCTGTTTTTCTACAAAACGACCCCGACTGTAAGCAAGGTTGGTTTACAAAGGTACTGCCGTTTGCTGAGGGCCTTCAGTTCCTCGTTAAGCATACAAGTTCCTGTTGCATAATCATAGCATAATTCTACATACAGAATTGCCCAAGCTGAATCTGATTGCAAAATTGCTTGATAATTACCTCCCATCAGTAGTAGAAGAAGAAGAGCAGGATTTTACACCCTTCTTTTCTCTGCCCTAACTTTAGTCTCAAAGTGGCTTACAATTCCCTTACCTTCCTCTTCCCACAACAGGCACCTTGGTGGCTAATAGCACTGATGGACCTCTGCTCCATATTTTTATCCATTCCCCTCTTAAAGCTGGCTATGCTTGTAGCTGCCACTACCTCCTGTGGCAGTGAATTCCACATGATAATCACCCTTTGGGTGAAGAAGGACTTCCTTTTATCCATTCTAACCCGACTGCTCAGCAATTTCATTGAATGCCCACAAGTTCTTGTATTGTAAGGGAGAAAAGTACTTCTTTCTCTACCTTCTCCATCCCATGCATAATCTTGTAAACCTCTATCATGTCACCCCGCAGTCGACGTTTCCCCAAGCTAAAGAGCCCCAAGCGTTTTAACCTTTCTTCATAGGGAAAGTGTTCATGGGTGGGGTTTGTTCATGGGTGGGGTTTTCTCTCATCCCCATAACCTCGGTCCTAGAATGCTTGCTGCATTTAGATTCTTTAGGTTAGAAATATTCTTTCCTGAGAGAAATCCTAGCTGTGGCATATAGTGCCACTGACCAACTGGTTTGTATAGTGACTGATTAGAACAATGGTCAAGCGCTGTGCTACCAGCTTAGAAAAATCAAAAGGCAAGCAAAAAAGAATCAGTATCCTGTTGTACTGAACGGTGTGATAATATCATAGTCCACAGTCTCAAAAAGCTCCAAGAGATCCAGATGTACGTAAACTTGTAAAAATGTCCTTGTCACTGTTCAGTTAAATTTTGTCCCTCTTACTGCTGTTATCCATTTTTGTTATTGGTAAACTCCGTCATTCATAAGAACATAAGAACATAAGAGAAGCCATGTTAGATCAGGCCAATGGCCCATCCAGTCCAACATTCTGTGTCACACAGCGGCCAAATATATATATATATATATATATATATACACACACACACACACACACACACACACACACACACTGTGGCTAATAGCCACTGATGGACCTCTGCTCCATATTTTTATCTAACCCCTTCTTGAAGCTGGCTATGCTTGTGGACGCCACCACCTCCTGTGGCAGTGAATTCGTACACGGTAACCTGTGAACACAACATAATTTGAATGTTTACATGGTAACCTGTGAGCACAACATAATTTGGACTTGTTTGTACATTGACAATACAAGTATCAATGTGAAGCACGATCAGTTAATGATCAGCTACTGTTTTATCTTTTTTGTGCAGTTCAGATAATCAGTCCCTTACCATTTCAACCGTGTCTAGTTTCTCAGGTTCTTTTTCAATCTCATGAATCTGAGCACATGGATAAAGGACGAGTGGAGCCAGATATATGATTCTGCTTATGTAACAACTACTTGGATGGAACCACTGCTGAGGCAAGTGATAATATGTGTTATATGTTTAGCAGTTGGACAAAATTCACCATTGTAGCCCGACACTGTAACTACCGAAATGGCTGTGGCATTGCCATATTAATTCTGACATTCATATGAACAAAGTCCAGAGTGGTGGCAGTTTCAATAAAACAAACTTCTGTAAGATATAATCTATTTCTTCAGTTATTACAAGCTCTCCGTAAAAACTCTTTTCACATCTACTGGGTTCATACAGTAAGTTAAGCCCGTGGTCAACCAACTAAATTTGCCAGTGGTCTTATTATTTAGTGCCAGTTATAGTTTTGAGAGGCCAGTCTTCACACTCTTAACCCTTGCCAGTGCACTGCCGGTATCACCAGCATTACTCATTTGAGTTTTAATTATCCACAGGGTCGGCCCTAGGGTGCATAGCCCCCCAGGCAGCCTCGCTGCCCCCGCTGCCCCTCTTGTTGTGCCACCTCCTTCTTCCTCCCTTCCTCACAATTTTAATGCCCGGGAACTGGCAGTAAAGGGCTGCGTTCCTTGGGCTCTTTAAAGGTCTCTCCTCCTGCTGATCAGCTGATTGGCAGGGGGGCGGCCTTTAAAGAGCTCGGCGCTTCACCACCGGTTCCTGGGCATTAAAATCGAGAGGAAGGAAGAGGCTGGGGAGGCAAATAGGCATTTGCCTAGGGGGCGGGGCAGGGGGGAGGCCGAATTTGGCGCCCCTGCCCTGCTGGCGCCCTAGGCAATTGCCTAGTTTGCCTAGTGGGCGAGCTGGCCCTGATTATCCATTTGATTCTTATCCTGCCCTTCCTCACACATGGAGTGGCCTTCTACTGAATCAGACCCTTGGTCCATCAAGGTCAGTATTGTCTACCCGGACTGGCAGCATCTGAGGTTGAGATCTTTCACATCACCTATTGCCTGCTCTTTTTTTAAATGGAAGATGCTGGAGATTGAGCCTGGGACCTTCTGCGTGCCAAGCAGAGGCTCTTCCACTGAGCCACAGCCACAGCCCCTCCTGCAAGCCGATCAATGTGAGGAAGGGGGCTTGCAGTCTCCCATTCATCATCCTGTCTTCTTTGCGCTCCCGCATTAGAACTCCACCTGCGCAGACCAACCATGAACATTCCAACAGCACCTGACAATGCAAGGAAGTCTCCTGCTACCCTTCAGAGCTATTTCCTGCCAGCAGCACCTATAATGGGGAGGTGTCAGTCCATTTGTGCAACTTTGGCTAAAGCCCAGTGTGGTTACGTAAAAGATGATGGTTACGAGAGAGCATTTTGAAATGGGCGAGTTAAGTACTTGCTGATTCCCACTGTTGAAATCAGTGGCGTTTAAAAGTGCTCCATTCTGGCTGGATGATGCACAGATTCTCATCACAATGCATGCTGCTTTGGAAACCCCGCTGAACCTAAGCGCCTGTATCCCTTAGGATAGTTTCAGGTGGGTAGCCATGTAGGTCTTCAGCAGAACAGCTCGATTTGAGTCCACTGGCACCTTTGAGACAAACAAGGTTTTTTGAGGGTGTGAGCTTTTGAGTCAAAGCTCCCTTCATCAGATATCTGACAAAGCTTATGCCCCCAAAATCTTGTTTTCTAATGGACTCAAATCTAGCTGTAGCTTCCTCAAATTATTCAGTCTGTACAGAGTTTATGCTCGTTTCAACCGAAGGCAGAGGTTTTTTTAGGAAAGCATCTAGGAAATAAAACAAAAATACTATTATCTATTTTTTTTAAAGATGGCAACCCAAAGTGCAACAACTTATTGATCAACTTGATGAAAAACTAGCAAATGATATTTCTTCATCGTTAAAGACAACTGAGCCAAAGGATTTTAACTTGACAGTCCCTAATCCACGACCTGTGCTGATCCCTGAGCTAATTACACAAACAAAATATACTAAGCATGTGAGTGACTTCTGTTTTTACAAAGTAATTTATAATTTGATTTGTCTGATTTGACAGTATCTGAATCCGAGATTATTGTAATAAGTGTCAAGCCCAGGTAGTTGCAATAATAAAGTCCTTTATTATGTTTCAAATGAACTTCTTTATTAAACTCCAAGGTGCATACAGAACATTGTCTTTGAGAAGACTGAGATATTAGAGGCTACAAGATGCTATATAGGGTATCATAAAACGTTACAAAAACACAGCATTCAAATCTGGGGTTCAAAGGGCACAGCAGTTAATTTCCTCTACCTAGCAATAGCATTCTCTCACCAACCCGTGAACTGATAAGGCCTGTGAAGTGCCTGGAATTGCAGGGGAGTTTGGGCATTGGACATAGCAAGACAGTTTCCGTTAGGTAAACACCCTTTACCAGATGGCAGAAGGGACGTGTGTCAAGCATGCGATTTCAAAATAACCAGTCCTTGGATTTTGAAACAAAGTTTGGTTTATTGATAATCCATGTGGCTCAGCCGAGCTAGGTATTGGAACTGATACCTTGTAACAACAGATTACATGCTTTAAAATGGCACATCAAAGGTTCTATAAACAATTCTACATTCATGTGTGAAATTCACACTCTAACTTCCTTATCTATGTTACGGCTGGCGCATCCCAGGTCCAGGCCTGGCTGGGCCTGAGAACAAGTCCCAGGAGGTCTTATCTTCAAAGAGGACATTCCTGCATTTGTTAGTAAAAGCGAAAGGAGTAAAGGAGGGAGTTTACTACTTTGATGTGCCTAAATTTAATTCATGGTTAGTAACAATTCTATGATTTAGCCATTGCAATAAAAATTGAATATACAATGCTTGACAACGTGGGAAAGGGGGGGTGTAGGGAATGGAGGAAAAGCAGGATTCCTGCTTGACATTACTTCAGCCATCTTAAAGGGGAAAATAGCTGGGCTTGACAATAAGTAAAACCTCAGTTGTTGAAGAAGCAATTACATTTTAATTCAATTTCATATTAGTGACAAAGCTTGTAAAAAGAAAATCAAGCCGTTATTCCTGTGTCCTCTTCAGTATTTTTTAATACAAGTGAGCTTGCACAGCACCTTTACCTTTTCCTGCTCTGTAAAGAGAATGCCCTTGGGTTGGATCTGGGAGGGGGGGGAGTAATGCCACCAAGGAAGAAAATTCAAGAATCAGAGGCAGGAAAAATATCTTTCCTAATTTCTGGCTTGATGGCTCTCTGATCCTAGAGTGGCAACCTGCAGGGGATGGGGTTGGCTTACCAGGACTGGGAGGGAGGTCCAGGCGACATAATTGGTGACATATACAGTACTCCCTCTAAGCTGTTGAGTCGTGTGAGCAAAAATTCTACTTCATGATCTACTGGCATTAAAGTTTGAACCTTTCAGTTGCCTGGTACAGGGATCTGCCAAGCCCTGTTGGAATCCCTCCTGCAGCAAAGCCTCTTTCAAACAAGTATACCAGGCGTGCCCCGATGGTTTCAATCCGTATAATGCTTTGTGCAATCGTAACACAGCATGCTCAGTATTGTCCTCGAAACCTGGAATTTGCTGCATATACAGCTCCTCTGAAATAGGAGCATTTAAGTAAGCTGTTTCGAAGTCTATATGGTGCACACTTTTGTTTAGTGACATTAGATGATCTACCATGCTTAACTTGTAAGCTATCCAGTCACTAAAGTTTGAGCTGCTGCATAAATTAGTTTGCTCTGGGGTCATTTATCCTGAGCTGAGACAAAAAGGTGTGCGCCAGAGGCTAAAAAACTGTGAGCTAGCTCACACTAATTCAGCTTAAACGGAACATTGGACCTATGTACATCATTTCCCATGTGCAGCGGAAGTGACATCATCCTGTTGCACCATCGCAGCAACACTCTGGTATTTGGGCAAAAACTCTATGGTTCAAATAGTTCCTTAAAGAAAAACAAAGAAGGGAAAGAAACTTCACCCAAAAACTGGAGTAAGAAACCTAAAAGGTTAATATGCAATTAAAGGGCCAAACATTAAAAACAAAGTGTAAAAAATCATAAATCAACATACATGTAGTTATTGTTGAAAGCTAAAACCTTTTAAGGGCCCATCATAAGCCTCTATCCTATGTACAATCATAACACCTCAATGGGAACCCACTCAACTTGACCTGACGCGTTTCGACCTAAATTGGTCTTCTTCAGAGATCAGAAAGGTAAGTACACATATTGTCTCATAATACCTCTCGGCTTGACTTCGCAAACGAAGATTTAAGAAAGGTGCAGTAGTCCACGTCTGCCGCAGGCTCGCTGGTGGCTGACAAGACCAATGCGGGACAGGCAGGTCTGGCCACAGTGGCTGCAGGGAAAAGTCTGGTTTGGGGTTGGTGCTGTAGCAGTGCGATTCTTCCTCAATCTCCTTTTGTCCTCAAGACCAGCTATGCGTGCGTTCTCAAAGAATGCTCATAATACAGAACATAACAAAACATTAGAACAATGCTGGACCACAAGGAAATATAGTGAAGTGACAAAGGCTTAGAGATATTCTTGAGGCCTCTTGTTCTATAGCCTTAGGTCTTAATCAAGAGCATCCCTATAGCAGTCAGTGTTTCTTTGTATGCCTCGTGGTCCAGAACTGATCAAGTAAAGTCAGAGCCTATGTGCCAAGAGCTGCACACACAACTCACGGCCTCAAGAACAAGAGGCCTCAAGAATATCTCTAAGCCTTTGTCACTTCACTAAATTTCCTTGTGGTCCAGCATTGTTCTGTTGTTTTGTTCTGTTCTGTATTATGAGCCAATATGTGTACTTCCCTTTCTGACCTCTGAAGAAGACCAATTTAGGTCGAAACACGTCAGGTCAAGTTGAGTGGGTTCCCATTGAGGTTTTATGATTTTACATAGGATAGAGGCTTATGATGGGCCCTCAAATAGTTTCTTACCATAGAAGTTTTGCCCAAATACCAGAGTGTCAGCCAGACATTGCTGGCATGATGATGTCACTTCCTGTGTGTGCTGAAATTGACACCACCACATTGCTAGCAATGTTACCTGGGCCTTCCTCTTTCTCCTGCAATGCCCCTCCACTGGCCAGCTGATCAGCGATGAGCAGTGGGGCCTGGCAGCAGGGGACCCCCATCTCCACTGGGGGGCTGGCAACCCTATCTGACCCCCTTAACAGGAAGTGACTTTGAGAGCTCTCTTGCCCTGCACCTTCATAGTGCCGCATAGAGACGGTATAGTGTGCTTTGTAAGAATTCCTTTAAAAATGAAATGTAGAATGTCAGACCCATGATATAGCTTCCCAAGTCTCCCTAGGCCAGCAGCCCCATCCTACAAAAACTTCCCAATAGCACCTTGAACATTAACAAAAAAAGGAATGTTTGAGAGTTGGGCAGCTCATCAGGAGGGAACTGCAGAACTGACTAAACGGCACCAGGGAAGGGCAACAGAAAGGGAAGTTCTTGATTGAATTCTAATTGAAGATTACGGAGATGAAGACATGAAGCTGCGTTGTACATTCAGTCAACCCAGGAGTGGGATTGGGCTGGGTTGTCATCACCAGTATGCTATATCTGCTAATGGACTGCCAGCCGCACTCCGGCCTGGACATTTTGGTTAGGGCAGTGGGGGCTGGGGCTGAATGGTTACAGTTAGAACCGGCTGAAACTTAATCCATCTAAGGCAGAGGTCCTGTTCCGAAGACATGGGGGGGGATCTGCCACCCTTCCCTTGGCGGGGCACCACTGACACCAGCACCAACAGTGGCGAGCTTGGGAGTGACTCTGGATGCCTCCCTTTTCACGGAGGCCCAGGCTGCTAATGTTGCCAGGTCAGCCTTTTATCACCTTTGGCTCCCTACCTTTCCTCTCATGACTTGGCAACACTGGCCACTTCCAGGCTTGATTGCTGCTACTTGCTCTAAACAGGCCTGTTCTTAAACTTGACCTGGAAGTTCCTGCTGACTGTGATGTCTGTGTGGGCGCACATTCAGCCAGTGTTGCGCCAGCTGCATTGGTTGCTGGTTGAGTTCTGAGTCAGGCTTAAAGTTACGGTGCTAACTTTAAAGGCCGTTTGGTGCCTGGGGCCAGCATACCTGTGGGACCGCCTCTCCCCGTATGTGCCCGAAGACCCTTGTGCTCTTCAGACCTACACCATTTAGCAGTCCCTGGCCTTGCCTCGACCAGGGTCAGGGCCTTTTCAGCCCTGGCCCCACCTGGTGGAATGCACGCTGGATTGAGATAAGGGCCCTGCAGGATTTATTGCAATCCCACAGGGCCTGCAAAATGGAGCTGTTCCACCAGGCCTTTGGTTGAGGTGGCAAATGTCAAATAACATCGGCCTCCCCTATTCGAGTGACCGTAGCATGATCACCACCTTGGGTACCTAGAGTGACCGATCTGTTTAAGCAGAACACACCCTGCCTCCCCTGGCATAAGCCCAGCGGGCACTGAAAGAAGAAGAGACTATTAACTGAGCTGCCAGTCGATTAAATTTAAAATGGTTCGAGTCAATGTTTTAGTGCATTGTTTATTTAATTATTGAAGAGCCCCGTGGCGCAGAGTGTTAAAGCTGCAGTACTGCAGTCCTAAGCTCTGCTCACGACCTGAGTTCGATCCCCGGCAGAAGCTGGGTTTTCAGGTAGCCGGCTCGAGGTTGACTCAGCCTTCCTTCCTCCCGAGGTCGGTCAAATGAGTACCCAGCTTGCTGGGGGGAAAGTGTAGATGACTGGGGAAGGCAGTGGCAAACCACCCCGTAAAAAGTCTGCCCTGAACACGTGAAAGCAACATCACCCCAGTGTCGGAAACGACTGGTGTTTGCACAGGGGACCTTTCCTTTCCTTATTTAATTGTATTATATTGTATTGTGTTTGTATTTAATTTAATTGTATTGTATTTAATTGTATTAGTTTGTTTAATGGATGTATGGTTTAATTGTTGGGTCTGCTTGTGGGGTAAGGTGGGATTAAACCCCCCCCCCAAAAAAAATAAAAATAAATACATAGATGAAATATCCTGGTCCCCGGCCATTTGGTGGTAGTGGAAAGTGCCATCAAGTCACAGCTGACTTCTGGTGATCCCGAAGGGTTCAAAGGAAGAGACTTTCAGAGGCTGTTTGCTGTGGCCTGTCTCTGCACAGTGACCCTGGTTTTCCTTCATGGCATCCCATCCAGATAATAGGCGGGGCTGCCCTTCCTTAGCTTCTGAGAGCTGAGGGGACGGGGCCATCCAGGTCAGGGGCCTCAGCCATTTAGGACTTGGGAAATCAGGACCTGCAAGGATTCCTTTTAATAATGTCGCTCACAGCGCTGTGGACAAAGTGTTGGAAGATATGATTTCCACGTACCTTCTCGCTTTTTTTTTTTTTAAGTAATACTTTAAATTGAATTAGGTTCATTTAAATAACTGTAAATTATTGGGTTTCATTAAAGGTTCCTGAGGCCATTTATAAACCTCCTAAACTGGAGCAGTACCTCAAAGAAATCAAACTGAAGAATCGCCAGAAAGCAGAGGCAAGTTCAGTATTAGCTGTTTGTAGCCTATTTTCTGAATTCTGTCTATGACAGTATTGTGTTAGCTAGCTTAGTATGCCTTCTGTTCTTATGGTTTTTGTAATTGCCTGTTTTGCAGTTGCCTGTGGCTCTTCAAAAATCTGCCAAAATCCAGATGCTTTAGGTCTGTTCTTCCTGATTCTGTTCTTTTGTCTTCAGATTTAGGTCTGCTCTTCCTGATTCTGTTCTTTTGTCTTCAGATTTAGGTCTGCTCTTCCTGATTCTGTTCTTTTGTCTTCAGATTTAGGTCTGCTCTTCCTGATTCTGTTCTTTTGTCTTCAGATTTAGGTCTGCTCTTCCTGATTCTGTTCTTTTGTCTTCAGATTTAGGTCTGCTCTTCCTGATTCTGTTCTTTTGTCTTCAGATTTAGGTCTGCTCTTCCTGATTCTGTTCTTTTGTCTTCAGATTTAGGTCTGCTCTTCCTGATTCTGTTCTTTTGTCTTCAGATTTAGGTCTGCTCTTCCTGATTCTGTTCTTTTGTCTTCAGATTTAGGTCTGCTCTTCCTGATTCTGTTCTTTTGTCTTCAGATTTAGGTCTGCTCTTCCTGATTCTGTTCTTTTGTCTTCAGATTTAGGTCTGCTCTTCCTGATTCTCTTCTTTTGTCTTCAGATTAAGCAGCTGCTCTTATGGAGTTGTGTTCTGAGGCAAAGAATAATGCTCAAATATGTTGGGTCCAAAATAACTCTGACTACGAAATCTCCAGGTCATAATAGTCAGCTCGTTGAAAACATCAACTCTTAGGCAGTGATGTTAAGGCAAAATAGATGACAAGAAAAACAGGTTGCTTTCCTGTAACTGATGATCTTCGAGTGATCATCTGTGCATTCACACTGTTGGGATGATCGGCGCCTGCGCCGACCCCGACGGTGATCTAAAGCTTCTAGTTCTTTCTGCGTTCTCCTACTGGGCATGCCCAGGAACTCCACTGCGCATGTCCAGAGGAGGGCGTCATTATACCGCCAGTTTCCTTCTTACCGCCAACCAACCAGATACAAGACGGCTGACAGCAGAGGGGAAGGAGGGCGGGTAGTGTGACTGCACAGATGACCACTCGAAGATCATCAGTTACAGGTAAGCAACCTGTTTATCTTCTTCATGGTCTCTGTGCTTCACACTGTTGGGAGAGTAGCAAGCTAGGTCCTACCTGGAGGAGGGTGCTGCCAGGCTTTCTTATCGAGTAGATGACAGAACCGACCGACCCGTTATGGCCCTTTGCTTGGCACGGGTATCCAGAGCGTAATGTCTGACAAAGGAGTTGGGAGAAGCCCACGTAGCAGCATTGCATATGTCCTGCAGTGGAACTCACTGTAAGAAAGCCGGCGCTGCGGCCATCGCTCTAGTTGAATGTGCCCTCTCTGGGCCAGGAAGAGGTCTCTTAGTTAAGGCGTAGCACAGTTTCATTTTCTCGACAATCCACTTGGAGAGCCTCTGTGCTGAGATCGTAGCTCCCTTCTTATCCTGTGCATAAGATACAAAAAGATGGCTGGATTACCGTAAGGGTTTAGTCCTGTCAAATAGGACAAGAGCGCTCATCTAACGTCCAAGGAATGCCATCTCCTATCTGCCACAGCCTTAGGATTCGAAAAGAAGGTGGGAAGGTGGATAACCGACCGAAGATGGAAGGAAGAAACCACCTTAGGAAGAAATGTGATGTCAGGCCTCAGAGTGACCCCTTCTGCATGGAAAGTAAGGAAAGGTGGGTCATGGCGGAGCGCACACAGTTCACCCACTCTCCTAGCTGAGGTTACAGCTATCAGCAGCGCCGTTTTCCATGACAGAAGATGTAGGCTACACGTGGCCATCGATTCAAAGGGCTTGCGTGTAAGCATAGTAAGAATCAGTTGTAAGTCCCAAGGCACGGAGGTTTCTGGCTCTGGTGGATACGTATGTACCAGTCCCCTCATAAAGCGCTTACAGTCTGGATGGGAAAACACTGAACCACCATCAACAGGGTTGTGGAACGCCGACACTGCTGATAAGTAGACTTTGACTGAAGAATGGGACAGATCCTTCCGCCTTAGTGATAGTAGGAACTCAAAGGCAGATTGCAGGGAACAATCCATAGCCCACAGTTCGGTCTCCCTATGAAAACTCTGGAACTTTTTCCATTTATCCAAGTATGATGCCCTGGTTGACGGCTTCCTGCTGTTGGTGAGGACGTCCTTTATCTCAGAAGAGAATGGTGTCAGCGAACCAACCACGCCGTGAGCTTCAGATGCAGAGCGTCATGGCGGAGCACCAACCCCTCTTGGTCCGTCAGGATGTCGTGTGCTTGAGGGAAGTGGAATGTTCCTGCTCAAGTGTAGGAGCATTGGAAGCCACAGCCGGTGTGGTCACCATGGTGTAATGATGATGCAATGAACCTCCTCTGCAATCATTCTGTGCACCACCTGATTTATCAGCAGAATTGGTGGAAACAGATAAAGGAAATGTTCTGTCCAGGCAATGAGAAGTCCATTGCCCAGCGACTCCAGATCCCTGCCATTGCGAGTGCGGAACAGAGGACACTTTTTGTTCGCTCTCATAGCGAAGACATACACTTGTGGGCTCCCCCATTCGTGGAACACTGGACCCGGGAATCTGTTGTTGAGCACCCACTCGTGGAGGGTCGCCCCCCCACCCACAGCTGAGGAAGTCCACCTGCACATTTAGGTCTCCTGCAGTGTGCACAGCTGTGAGATAGATCCCGTGAAGAATACACCATTCCCAAATCTGTAATGCCAGCCCACGTAGGCTTCTGGATACTGTCCCTCACTGTCTGTTTATGTAACTGAGAGCAGTGGTGTTGTCCGTCTGAACCATTACTGTTTTCCCCTGGAGGGTTGGAAGGAAGGATCTCAGGGCAAACCAGATGGCCATCAGCTCCAGGAAGTTGATGTGGCACTGCGTGAGATTGGATTCCCATAATGCTCCAACTGACATGCTCCTGAGATGGGCCCCGCATCCCTCCAGAGACGTGTCCGTAGTCACCATCTCCGACAGGCTTGGCTTTTGAAATGGGGCACCACCCAGAAGGTTGGCTTCCACTGTCCACCACCTCAGAGCAAAGATAAGAGATGTAGGGATCGTCATGATCATTCTCTGAGAGTGTCTCGTGGGTTTGAAATGTTGCAAGAACCACAGTTGTATTGGCCGGGCAAAGGGTATCACTGACGTGGTAGCTGCCATCAGTCCTAACAGTCTCTGTCTCTGAATGGCTGGAACTGATCTTATCCGTAAGACCTCCATCGCTGTCCTGCTTAGTTCCTTTACTCTTTCCTGTGGGAGGAAGCCTCGTGTTGCCCTGGAGTCCAGGAGAGCTCCTATGAAGTGCACTGATTGTGAGGAAGTGAGGTGGGACTTTTTGTAATTGACTTGTAGTCCTAGATGATGGAGGAGCATCAGGGTGGCGTCGACACTCTCCCTCAGTTGTGGCTCTGACTCGGCTACTAAGAGCCAATCGTCTATATACGGGAAGACGATTATCCCTTGTGGCCTGAGGTGAGCATCTACCACCACCATGGACTTCGTGAAGACTCTGGGTGCGGTGCATATGCTGAAAGGAAGGGCTGTATACTGATAATGGCCCTGACCAATTGCAAACCTCAGGTATCTCCTGTGATTTGGGCGTATCCTGAGATGGAAATATGCATCCTGGAGGTCGATGGTAGCCATCCAGGAGTTTGCTTGGAGAAGAGGTAGGATATGCGATTGTGTAGTCATACCGAATTTTTTTTGTGAGAATGAAGTTGTTGAGTGCCCTCAGGTCCAGGATGGGCTGCAGGCCTCCATCCCTTTTGGGTACCATGAAGTATCTTGAATAGAAGCCGCTGCCGATCTGATGGGGGGGGGGGGGGTGCCAGCTCTATTGCCCTCTTGCTCAGTAGTGATGTGACTTCTTGGGCGAGGGTGGGGTTGGGGGGCATGACAACTACTCTGGAATCCGAGGGTAGTTTGATGAACTTGATCGCATATCCTTGCTGTATTATGGAAAGGACCCATGCATCGCTTGTGATATTCTGCCATGACGTAAGGAAAGGGAAGAGGCGAATAGGAGACAATTGGAGCGGCACTGTCTCGGAGTCAAAGTCTCTGCTTGGGGTTTTTAGAGGACTTGCCCCCATTCTGTTGCTGCTGTGACTGAGAATGGAACTTAGTCTTCTGCTGGAAGGATAGACGTTGGGATGACGAGTAAGACTTCGAACACCAGGATCCCTCTGGTGAGTTATGTGCTGATCCTCTTCTGGACCATGGTCTTGGCCACGAATGCTACTTGTGCTGTTTAGAAGTAGATGAGACATTTTGGTTGCGAGATGCCTTTATACTCTAGTCTATGTCTTGGAGTACCGTGTCTGTAGTGGAGTGGAAGAGACCAACTCTGTTGAAGGGGAGGTCTTCTATGGTGGACTTCATGTCAGGGTTGAGGGACGCGGATCTAAGCGGATTGAATGTCTGCACAGGGCAACAGCAGATGTTAGTGTCTTAGCAAAAGCGTCCAGGTTATGTTTAACTGAATTGACTTGTTGCTTCGCCACCGCCATGCCTTCCTTCTGTATCTTCTTGACCTTACTTTGGGTTTCCACAGGTAGGGAAGGCAGGATTTCAGACAACTGGTCCCAGAGGGCGTACTGGTATCTGCTGAAGCATGCTAGATAATTTGCTTTTTGATTCCAAGAGCTGCCATGGAATAAAACTTACATCCGAAAGCATCCAATTTCTTTCCCTCCTTGTCTGCTGGCATGGATGAGTCATGTTTGCCCTTAGATGAAGAAGTCACTGCCAGGAAATTAGGCTTGGGGTGACAGAAAAGGAATTCAGCTCCCTTCTCCTGTATCTTGTACATATGATTCAGTCTTCTAGAGGATACTGTAGTGGATGCTGGCTTGTCCCAGGTAGTCTTGGCAGCCTGCAGTAGAACTGAAGTCAACGGCAGTGCCACGGCTGTAGAAGTGTCCTTCTGGACAATGTCATATACCAGGTCTATAACCTCTGGTTGTGGTTGCACTATTGAAAGTTCCAGTGATGATGCCATCCTTTTAACCAGGTCCCCATAGGACTTCATGTCCTCCGATGGTGATATTGGGGCATCCTCAGTTACCGGGGTAGACGGTGTTGGTTCCTTAGGTGAAGAGTCTGACTGCTCGGAGTCTGATCCCTGGTCCGATGATAAAGGGTCTTCCTCCGGCACAGATTTCCCTGACTCTGACTGAGGAGAGAGGCATTTTGGCTTCGGTACCGATGGTTCCTCTGTTGGTTTCTTTTTGGGTGCCTTGGGTCTTGGGGAATGTGGTCTGGTTGAGACCAAACACATGTCCCAGTCCCTGGGAGGTCCCCATGGGTAGAATGAGGGGTAAGGTCCGTATGGGTAACCCCAAGATCTCTGGCCCCACTATTGCATTGGGGGCATCGGAGACCATCGGTATGGATCCGGAGGTGGACCATCGATATGGATCCGGAGGTGGATCCAGTCTGTATGGATCCAGAGGTCGGCACGGATTGAGTGGCGCATGAGGTTCATCTGGATTTCTGACCGGTTGCTCTTCAGGGCACTTAGGGGGGTCCAGGTCTACTGGATCCCTTCTCGGCATGGAGGGTCTACTATCCGACGCCGAGTCGGAATTGGGGTTGCTTGGCTGCGTGAGGTCAATCTGGTCTATGTCGACCCCTGCGGAGTCCGCCTCCATGTCTTGTCCCTCCTCCGGGGAGTCCTCCTGTCTCATCAGTGTCTGCAGGATGGGTGACGGAACCGACGTCGAAAAAGACAGGTCCGGAGTGGGTATCAATGGCCCTTGGCAAGACCTAGTGAATGGACTGTGCGGTCTCTTACTGGAGGATCGAGCAGGTTTGTCCTCCTTAGATCTATGTTTGTCCTTTTTACGCTTCTTGGCTGGCAAAGCCAAAGACGACTGGGATGATGTTAGTGGCCGTTTCGGCGTCATAGCCCCGGTACCGAGATTTGTCAGGGTCGATACCGACGCCGAAGCCTTCGATGGCATATTTAGGTGGGAAGTAGCTACCGCTGACGCCATAGGTTTTTCCATGTCGGGCCGTTTTTCAACCGCTCTCTGCGGTGCAAGGGCAGAGGTGAGGAGCGCAGCCTGAAGATGGGCAGCCCGATTCTTCCTGGTCTGTTTGCTGAACTTGAGGCAATGGTGGCAGATGTCTGTTCTGTGCGACTCCCCTAAGCAGAGCAAGCAAAGGGCGCGGCCATCTGCCGGCGTGAGCTTGCTCCCGCAATGGGAACTTTGCTTAAAACAGCCCCATATGGGCCGGGAGGCCCAGGGTGGGGAGAAACGGGGGAAGGGATGGGAGAACTGGGAGAGAAAATAGCAAATGGAATGGAGAGATCACCGACCGGAGTCCAGGGAAATGCGTCCAGCTACAGAAAGAAACTGGCAGGATAATGGCGCCCTCCTCTGGACATGAGCAGTGAAGTTTCTGGGCATGCTCAGTAGGAGGACGCAGAAGGAACTAGAAATTTTAGATCACTGTCGGGGTTGGCGCAGGCGCCAATCATCCCAACAGTGTGAAGCACAGAGACCACGAAGAAGAACTATGCTTCCTGATTTGCTGGCAGAATCAAGTGCTCTGGCTGGAAATATATCCACAAACCCCTTTTGTATTGAAAATCCTTACGTTTTAAACGCTCTGATTCACTTGGCCCCTTCAAACCGAGGCAGCAGCAGAGGCACTACTATCATTTTCAAGGGCAATACCTGTTATCAGTCATACAGGTACCAGTACAGTTCAGCAGCAAAGCAAAAGCTTGCTCTTTAAGCTTGCAGCCTCAGAAATCCACTTCAGGAATTCTATGATTATTTGATGTGGGGTTTTTTTTGTGGGTGTTAAGTGCTTCTGACTCACGGTGACCCTGTGACTGAGTGACTGCCGAAACGACCTCCAAAAATGCTAGGACTGTCATTGATGGCCTTGCTCAGTTCTTGCAAGCTAAAGGCTGTGACTTCCTTTACTGTTGACCCCTCTCGCGGTGGGTCTTCTCTTTTCCGACTGCCTTTAACTTTTCCTAGCAGCGATCTTTTTCAACTGGTGGCATTTTGAAGGTTTGCATTATGCTCTTTTTGTTATCTGCCAACTACTGAGTTTTGATTCCAAACAAAGAAGCAGAGAAAGCTAGCCATCTGTGAACCCTTTAAGACTAATACGGTTTTTTTCGATGGAATCGCTTCTCTGGATAATAGTGCGATCTGCAATAATACAGTCTCCAGTTGGCCTTTAGTCTAACACTGAGTAAATCTTTCAGTGGTTTTGTATTTTGTATTTTCTACATCTGTTTTAACCTCCGGATTGTAATGTTAAAATCGTCGCTTTCTCCTTTAGGAGCTGTTGCTTGAAGCAAATGTTAATAGCTTCTCTTGTGCGGCCCCGAAGCCTGAATATAAAAGCATAGTAAGTAAAATGCAGCGGGGGGAAATGAATGCGGTAGTGTGTGAAAGTGGAATAAAATCTTATTAGGAGTTAGAATTTGAGCAGCAGTCATAGCTTTGTGTGAATAACAGCAGCACGACTAGCCTAGAGCTCTGGGAGTCCCCAGCTGAGATCTCTCACTTCAGCCACAAATTCACTAGGCAAGTTGCTACTCTCATACCTTGTAATCTGTAATGATCTATTTTAAAGTATTTAGATATCATTTGGATCAAAGCAGTTAGCATAATAAAAAACATCAACATATTAACAGAAAAAAACATTCTCATTAAAAGTCAGTTCAGTTCAGTTTTTATTACGCTCCACAACCACATCCAACTGACAAAAAACATTATCAGGTATATAGGTATTCAAGTTAAGCTCCAGTTTAAATAAAAATAGAAAATTTAATAAAACATCAGATAAAATTACAACAGGGCGGGCACCTCCTAACCCACCCCTCTATCTCTTCATCCATTCCCGACCACCATACATAGCTCCGCCCCAGAGCTTTCATACGCACTATCCCCGGGTGTGTCTCGTGCAAGGCTTCGAGCACTTGCTTCCGGAGTGGGGGCGGGACCACCACCCTGCTGCCCCAAAGTAAGGAAAGTTCTTCCCGGCGGGAAACAGTCTGAATTCAGTGTCCAATTTGCCCATGGGCCAACCCCTCCCCACCCAATTTGAAACGCATGCAAGGATGCGGTCTCTGCCCGTGGACCTGGCTACCTCAGCTGCGTGGAGGGGCGCTTTGGTAGAGACTCTAGGAGCATCACGTGGTGGGCTGGGGTCAGATCTGGGTCCATCTCTAGTAGTGGAAGGCGGCTGAGGGCGTTTGCGTGACCCATTGCCTTGCTGGGGCGGTAGACGAGCTTGTAGGTGTATGAGTTGAAGAACTTGTTCCACTGCAGGACCCGCTGCAACAGTATCTGCGGTGTCTGGCGATCTGGGGTGAGTAGGCCGAGCATTGGCTTGTGGTCTGTGGCAATCATGAATCACCTACCATATAGGTAGTCATTGAATTTGTATACGCCCGCCACAATTGCCAATGCCTCCTTATCTATTTGGGCGTAGTTGCGCTCAACCTGGGTCAAAGTGCGAGAGTAATAAGCCATGGGGACCTCTCTCCCGTCCAGGAGTTGGTGGCCCAGGATGGCACCCACTCCATAAGGGGAAGCATCGCATGCTAAAATCACGGAGAGGTACTCGTCAAAATGGTGGAATACCTCATTTGAAACCAAGATGTCCTAGACCGCCTGGAAGACCACGGCCTGCTTTTTCCCCCAGACCCATGGGGCGCCCTTATCTAGGAGTCTGTGTAGGGGTTTGGCCAGGGCTGCTTTGTGGGGCAAGAATGAGTGGTAAAAGTTTAGGAGCCCCAAAAAACTTTGTAGCTCCGCCTTGCACGTTGGGGCCAGGGCCTGTACTATCTCCCTGGTCTTGTCGACCGTTGGGTGAATTCCTGCGGTGTCCACTGCAAACCCCAGGAACTCCACCCTTGGTACCCCAAGCAAGCACTTCTCCCGCTTCACCTTGAGACCCGCATGCTGGAAACGGCGGAGCACCTCTCAAAGGCGGCAGCAGAACTCGTCGGCGTCAGGTGCCGCTATCAAAACATCATTGAAAAAGGGTTGTACTCCAGGAATCCCTTTAAGGAGAGAGTCCATTAAGCTTTGGAAAATTTCTGGAGCCACGCTGACCCCAAATTATAGCCTCCGCACCTTGAAAGCACCCCGGTGCGTAACGATGGTCTGGACCTCAGCCGTTTGCTCATCCACCGGAAGTTGTTAGTATGCTTGGGCAAAATCCAACTTCCCGAAAATCTTTGAACTGGCCAGGGAGGCGAGGACATGGTTGACCACCGGGATGGGGTATCGGTTGTCCTGTAGTGCTTTATTAATTGTGCATTTGTAGCCTGCACAGATGTGCACGTCCCCATTCGGCTTGACTATGGGGGTTTCCCAAGTGGCGTGGAAGACGGGCTCTAGCACCCCCTGGGCCGCAAGGCAGTCCAGTTCGGCTTCGATTTTTGGCTTAAGTGCAAATGGAACCCACTAAGCCTTCAGCCTTAAGGACCTAACCCTGGGGTCCAGCTGCAACGTGATAGGTGGCCCCTTGTACGTTCCCAGAGCCCCATCTGTCAGACTTGGAACTTCAAAGTAAAATGGACCATCATTTGTAGCAGATTAATCCATTTATTTGAGAACTAGTTGTCTAGGACAGGGACGAGTTGATACAATTCAAAGCAAAGCATGCCATTTTAACCTCTAACATCAAAAGCTAAACAATAAAACCATTCTCACACTTTCGGGAGGCAATAGCCAGTTCTCAGGCCTCCTTATCTCTTTCTCAAGGAAGGAACCCTGCTGGTTACCTTGAGGCTCACTATCTTCAAAGCCCTGTTACATTTGTTAGTGCTATGCAAGGAATTCCCATGAGAGTTAGTAACTGTTGCAAAAGTGTTTGAAATGCAAACCTTTATTCACAGGGTTAGTAGAATCATTCAAAATGGAGTTAGTTAGGGCAAGGGGACATGAACAGTTTAAGGCACATTTAAACAGGTAAGTTCCAATGTCTGACACCATCGAATGCTTCCGGGAACTCCCGGCATACTTGGTTGAAATTGTGGGCCTGTGTGTGGTCGTCCCCTACAATTTTGATGCCCAGGGTCTTAAACCAAGCCAGTCCCAATAGTGTGGTGAGCTGGTGTTTTACCACAAGTATGTCCAGGGCCCCTTAAAAATTTTTTAACTCCACCCTAACTTTGGCCCACCCCATGATCTGCACTAGATTCTTTTGAAAGTCCCACAATATGGACTTCAGAGGCTGCAGGGCTGGCCGGGTGTGGGGGCAGAGTTTGGGATGTAAAAGGAAGATACAAATGATCCTAAGGGACCCTTCACATCTGGGCCATTTGCTATTTGAGATCTTACCGTCAGGTAGACGATATAGAGTGTTGAAGGCTAGGACAAACAGATTTAAGGACAGTTTCTATCCAAGTGCTGTGGTTAGGCTAAATGCAGGGTTATGAAGGATTATCTGTTTTAGATATATTTAAATGGTTTTAATGGTTTTAATGGTTTTATGAATGTTTATCTGTTTTAGATGTATTTAAATGGTTTAAATGGTTTAAATGGTTTTAGATGTATTTAAATGGTATGAATATGTGTGTGTTTGATGTGTTGGTATCTGTTTTAGATATATTTAAATGGTTTTAATGGTTTTAATGGTTTTATGAATGTTTATCTGTTTTAGATGTATTTAAATGGTTTAAATGGTTTTAGATGTATTTAAATGGTATGAATATGTGTGTGTTTGATGTGTTGGTATGTTTTGTGGAAGAGCACCTCATTTCGTTGCTCTCTTTTTGTTGAGAACAATGACAATAAATTTATCTATCTATCTATCTATCTATCTATCTATCTATCTATCTATCTATCTATCTATCTATCTATCTATCTATCATCTATCTATCTATCTATCTATCATCTATCTATCTATCATCTATCTATCTATCATCTATCTATCTATCTATCTATCTATCTATCTATCTATCTATCTATCTATCTATCTATCATCTATCTATCTATCATCTATCTATCTATCTATCTATCTATCTATCTATCTATCTATCTATCTATCATCTATCTATCTATCTATCTATCTATCATCTATCTATCTATCTATCTATCTATCATCTATCTATCTATCTATCTATCTATCTATCTATCTATCTATCATCTATCTATCTATCTATCATCTATCTATCTATCTATCTATCTATCATCTATCTATCATCTATCTATCTATCATCTATCTATCTATCTATCTATCTATCTATCTATCTATCTATCTATCTATCTATCTATCTATCTATCTATCATCTATCTATCTATCATCTATCTATCTATCT
Source organism: Heteronotia binoei (assembly GCF_032191835.1). Taxonomy (NCBI): domain Eukaryota; kingdom Metazoa; phylum Chordata; class Lepidosauria; order Squamata; family Gekkonidae; genus Heteronotia; species Heteronotia binoei. The sequence goes on along the minus strand of NC_083226.1, from coordinate 8,247,364 downwards.
ATCTATCTATCTATCTATCTTCTATCTATCTATCATCTATCTATCTATCTATCTATCATCTATCTATCTATCATCTATCTATCTATCTATCTATCATCTATCTATCTATCTATCATCTATCTATCTATCATCTATCTATCTATCATCTATCTATCTATCATCTATCTATCATCTATCTATCTATCTATCATCTATCTATCTATCATCTATCTATCTATCATCTATCTATCTATCTATCTATCTATCTATCTATCTATCTATCTATCTATCTATCTATCATCTATCTATCTATCTATCTATCTATCTATCATCTATCTATCTATCTATCTATCTATCTCTCTATCATCTATCTATCATCTATCTATCATCTATCATCTATCTATCATCTATCTATCATCTATCTATCTATCTATCATCTATCTATCTATCATCTATCTATCTATCATCTATCTATCTATCTATCATCTATCTATCTATCTATCTATCTATCTATCTATCTATCTATCTATCTATCTATCATCTATCTATCTATCATCTATCTATCTATCATCTATCTATCTATCATCTATCTATCTATCTATCTATCTATCATCTATCTATCATCTATCTATCATCTATCTATCTATCTATCTATCTATCTATCTATCATCTATCTATCTATCTATCTATCTATCTATCTATCTATCATCTATCTATCATCCATCTATCTATCTATCTATCTATCTATCTATCTATCTATCTATCTATCTATCTATCTATCATCTATCTATCTATCATCTATCTATCTATCTATCTATCATCTATCTATCTATCTATCTATCTATCTATCTATCATCTATCTATCTATCTATCTATCTATCTATCTATCTATCTATCTATCTATCATCTATCTATCATCTATCTATCTATCTATCTATCATCTATCTATCTATCTATCTATCATCTATCTATCATCTATCTATCTATCTATCATCTATCTATCTATCTATCTATCATCTATCTATCATCTATCTATCATCTATCTATCATCTATCTATCTATCTATCTATCTATCTATCTATCATCTATCTATCATCTATCTATCTATCTATCTATCATCTATCTATCTATCTATCATCTATCTATCTATCATCTATCTATCATCTATCTATCTATCATCTATCTATCTATCTATCATCTATCTATCATCTATCTATCTATCTATCTATCTATCATCTATCTATCATCTATCTATCTATCTATCTATCTATCTATCTATCATCTATCTATCTATCATCTATCTATCTATCTATCTATCTATCTATATCTATCTATCTATCTATCATCTATCTATCATCTATCTATCTATCTATCTATCATCTATCTATCTATCATCTATCTATCTATCTATCTATCATCTATCTATCATCTATCTATCTATCTATCTATCTATCTATCTATCTATCTATCTATCATCTATCTATCTATCATCTATCTATCTATCTATCTATCATCTATCTATCTATCTATCTATCTATCTATCTATCTATCATCTATCTATCTATCTATCTATCTATCTATCTATCTATCTATCTATCTATCTATCATCTATCTATCATCTATCTATCTATCTATCTATCATCTATCTATCATCTATCTATCATCTATCTATCATCTATCTATCATCTATCTATCATCTATCTATCTATCTATCTATCTATCTATCTATCTATCTATCTATCTATCTATCTATCTATCTATCTATCTACTGAGTCTCCTCCGAAATAATGGAGGTGGAGGATCCAGTGTCCAATTCCATCAGGCAGGGACCCCTCTCGATCAAGACCTGCACTTTGACGTCGGGGGTGTCCTGGGGCAAGTTCATTACCTGGCCGTTGTGTGTGCATCTGTCGCGTTGTGTGTGCGGACTGAGGCCTCCTGTTAGTTCTGGCCCTGCAAGCTTGGGCGATGTGGCCCACTTTTCCGTAGCTTCTGCAGTCCGCGTTACAGTCTTGGCGCTCGTGTGGGTCCCCACAGCTGGCGCCCTTGGTGCTTGGCTTCTCTGCTGCCCGTGGTTGGTTTGGTGTTTTCAACCCGCTGTGTGGCTGGCGGCAAATAAAATCACATTGAGCCTTTTTCAGGAGCAGCAGAAGTCTGGTTTTGGGTGTCTTTTTTTTGCAAACGGACTTAAAAATGGGGAGGGTTCAGATTTTGCTGCTCTGGCATGGTGTCAGACTGAGCGGAGCGGTAGACTGGGGAGTTCTGGGTGGGGGGGGGGGTAATTCCAGTTAAGTCTTGCCTAACCCACTGGAAGCAAAACCAACCTGGAGAGGATATGAGAGTTCCGCAGCCAACCAGCCCTTGCCAGAATTTAGAAGGCATTAAAGTTAAGACATTAAATTAAGGCTTTTTTAAAAAAAAATCAAATTTAAAAATTAATTTAATTACCACCCGCCTCAACACCCCCTCTCAAAGAATTCCTGCCTATGGGCCTGCACTTCTTTCTCCATAATGGGGACCTAAAACAGTTTACATCACTCTCTGCTCCTCCATTTTATCCTCGGAACAACCTAGGGCTGCCAAGTCCAATTCAAGAAATATCTGGGGACTTTGGGGGTGGAGCCAGGAGATATTAGGGGTGGAGCCAAGATCAAGGCTGTGACAAGCATAATGGAACTCTAAGGGAGTTCTGGCCATCACATTTAAAGGGATGGCACACCTTTTCAATGCCTTCCTTCCATAGGAAATCATGAAGGATAGGGGCACCTTCTTTTGGGGCTCATAGAATTGGACCCCCTGGTCCAAACCTTTTGAAACTTGGGGGGTATTTTGGGGAGAGGCACTAGATGCTATGCTGAAAATTTGGTGCCTCTACCCCAAAAAACAGCACCCCCAGAGCCCCAGATACCCGCGGATCAATTCTCCATGATTTTCTATGGGAATCAATCTCCACAGGAAATAATAGAGTTCCCAGCAGACATTTCCCTCCCCTCCCCCTGTTTTCTGATGACCCTGAAGCGGGGGGAGGGCGTCCAAACCGGGGGATCCCCTGCCCCCACCTGGGGGTTGGCAACCCTAGAACAACCTTGTGTGCAGCAGCAGATTTGGAATGAAAAAGGGCCCCTCCCCCAGGTCCTAGCCACAGTAGCAATGATACCAAGCAGCAGGGCCTGGGTGACTCATGCAGATGGCCCCACGGTTAGAACATAAGAACATAAGAGAAGCCATGTTGGATCAGGCCAACGGCCCATCAAGTCCAACACTCTGTGTCACACAGTGGCAAAAAATGTTATATACACACATACACTGTGGCTAATAGCCACTGATGGACCTGTGCTCCATATTTTTATCTAAACCCTTCTTGAAGGTGGCTATACTTGTGGCCGCCGCCACCTCCTGTGGCAGTGAATTCCACATGTTAATCACCCTTTGGGTGAAGAAGTACTTCCTTTTATCCGTTTTAACTTGTCTGCTCAGCAATTTCATCGAATGCCCACGAGTTCTTGTATTGTGAGAAAGGGAGGAAAGTACCTCTTTCTCTACTTTCTCCATCCCATGCATTATCTTGTAAACCTCTATCATGTCACCCCGCAGTCGACGTTTCTCCAAGCTAAAGAGTCCCAAGCGCTTCAACCTTTCTTCATAGGGAAAGTGCTCCAGCCCTTTAATCATTCTAGTTTCCCTTTTCTGGACTTTCTCCAATGCTATAATATCCTTTTTGAGGTGCGGCGACCAGAACTGCACACAGTCCTCCAAATGACACCACACCATCGATTTATACAGGGGCATTATGATACTGGCTGATTTGTTTTCAATCCCCTTCCTAATAATTCCCAGCATGGCGTTGGCCTTTTTTATTGCAAACGCACACTGTCCTGACATTTTCAGTGAGTTATCTACCACGACCCCAAGATCTCTCTCTTGGTCAGTCTCTGCCAGTTCACACCCCATCAACTTGTATTTGTAGCTTGGATTCTTGGCCCTAATGTGCATTACTTTGCACTTGGCCACATTGAACTGCATCTGCCACGTTGACGCCCACTCACCCAGCCTCAACAGATCCCTTTGGAGTTCCTCGCAATCCTCTCTGGTTCTCACCACCCTGAACAATTGCAGCACCAGGGCATTACACCAATGAGTCTTCCCTCGAAGGCCAAAGCAGCCCGGGAAAGGGCCCTGCTCCCTCCCCTTGTTTTTTAATGACAGAAACCAAACCTGGAATGCCGTTGTGGTTGCCTAGCAATGGTCACCAAGAGCAATTGTTTCTTAAAGTGACAGGCGCTTTGGGGGTATTTTTAATCCCTTTATTTATTCATTTGTATGATTTCAGATTTTTCTGTAAACCTGGGTTTCTTTCCAGGTTGTAGAAAGATCTGTCCTTTCCATTTATGGCTCCAGTCTCCAGTTTTAATTATTCTCAGATTTGGCCAGGTTGAGAATTAGATACGCCTTGAAAGACTTCCATATGACTCACGGAATTTCCTGTCCTGCCGCAGATCTTTAGCCTTTAAGTCATTCTATCCAAATGCAAGTTCCAAAAGGGGAAGTTGGACAGCCGGTTCAGGGTGCCTGCCACTGGTCTGGTCCAGGGTCTTTCTTGAGCAAGCTGAAATGGAACATTGGGTGAATATTTTTTAAATTCTTTGACAAATCCAGTTCAACAGTCACATTGTTGATCAGCCTCTTCACTGAGAATGGACCTAAGTGTAGTTTTTTACACAGTTGCCCTCCGCTTAAGTTTTTTGTGGAGTCATACACAGAGTCTCCTTCTTTAACGTCCCGTGGGGTTACTCATTTGCAGTCTGCAATTTTTTTATAATCCTCCTTTCCCAGTTGTGCCTCATACCCATGGGTGCTAACGCAGCTGCATAGGAGCATGGGTCTCGCTTCATAGGGGTCCCATCCATCTTGCTCAAATCTTATGGCTTCTTGGAGTTTGATTAGCTCCAGTCCAAGCCTGGTAACTAGGGTTGGACTAATTAAGTCTGTACTGCACCCTGAGTCCAATAATGCCCGAACGCAGATGTAAGATGAGCTGGACGTTTGCTCTTTTCTGTTGCTTCAATTTCTTCAATTATTGGTCATGTATAATCTGATTTTGTGAATGACATTGATGGAACTGAATAATTTATGAACACAAGGATAATTCTTTTATAGATTATAAATGAGACACCAAAGCTTGCAGAGAGATTTCGGGCTCAGAAGATTAAAGGAAAGGTAAGTAACGTGCTTGAGGCTTCAGTTCCAAATGGTTCAGAGATAATAGACTGAAATTTTCGGCAGAAGTCTCTAAGTGAAGAGTTTTACAACAGAAAGAGGTGGACCTATTTAATTGAGAATATAGTTTTTATTCATAGGATGCTATGATATTTCTGGAACAGGTACTGTGTGTGCTGCTGCTTATTGCTGAATATACGTAGTTATAATTATATAGGCTGATTTCTAGGAGTTGATATTTTTAATGCCTCATGGATCTTTCCTTTCATGGATCTTTCCTTTAAGTCAAGGATGAGCACAAGATAATTTTCAGATTCCAATGGCATGATTTTCTACTTTTGTAATTATTTTTTACATGGTTTATGTCATATCGTGTCTGAGCCTCCTTTTTTTGCCATTGTTTGTGATCCTAATTCTGTTTCATTTTAGTTGGATGTCTTGTCCTATTTGATTGCATTATTTTACACTGTGTAATCTGTGGTGAGAAATGGATGCCTCGTTAAGCAGCTTGTATACATTTAGAGTCTATAGCAGGGATGTCAAGCATCTATCCATCCAGGGCTCTTATCCAGCCCACAAGCAACTGATTACCTGTATTGGAAGACGACAGAGGTTGTGCATTATGTCCCTGTATACTGCCCCAGTTCTCATGCATAGTAAGCAGAGGAATCATAGAATCACAGAGTTGGAAGGGGCCTCCAGGGTCATCTAGTCCAACCTCCTGCACAATGCAGGAAACTCACAAACCCCTCCCCCTAAATTCACAGGATCCTCATTGCTGTCAGATGCCCATCTAGCCTCTGTTGAAAAATCTTCAAGGAAGGAGAATCATAGAATCACAGAGTTGGAAGGGACCTCCAGGATCATCTAGTCCAACCCCCTGCACAATGCAGGAAAATCACAAATGCCTCCCCCTAAATCCACAGGATCTTCATTGCTGTCAGATGGCCATCCAGCCTCTGTTTAAAAACTGCCAAGGAAAGAGAAAAACCTTCAAGGAAAGAGAAGTGCAAAGTTGGGCATAAGGGAAATATTGTAAGGAAATACATGTTTTAAGCATGTTTGAGTAAACAATATTGTTAACTGGGTTTGCCTGTGTCCTTTGTAAAGTTTATATCTCTGGCACCTGGCATTACATTTTATGGCATACATAGTCTGGCCCAACAAGGTCTCATTTCTGTCAGATCTGGCCCTCATAACAAATTTGTTTGACACCTCTAGACTATAGGGTTCCTCCAATTTATTTTGTTAGTTATATCTTTGCAAGGTTTCATTTTTTTATTTTATTCATTGTTGCCTGTACAATTTACACCTCTGTAAAATGTAAAATGGTGCAAAATGTTAAAGCTGCAGTACTGCAGTCCTAAGCTCTGCTCACGACCTGAGTTCGATCCCCGGCGGAAGCTGGGTTTTCAGGTAGCTGGCTCAAGGTTGACTCAGCCTTCCATCCTTCTGAGGTCAGTAAAATGAGGACCCAGCTTGCTGGGGGGAAAGTGTAGATGACTGGGGAAGGCAATGGCAAACCAACCCGCAAAAAGTCTGCCGTGAAAATGTTGTGAAAGCAACGTCACCCCAGAGTCGGAAACGACTGGTGCTTGCACAGGGGACCTTTCCTTTCCTAAAATGTTTTATGCCCTTTGTTTTGTGACAGACAGACAACGCATCTATTAAGTTAAATGCGACAGCAATCTTAAGAGAAGGTGTCCTGTATCAACGAAAAGTGGAACAGGAATTAAACAGGTACTTATGGCTTTATTTGTATTTGCCCAATTAAATGTTTCTTCAAAAATATCTGGATCAGGAAGCCAGCCAGGGAGGCGCTTGTACCTTTGGAAGACAAAGAATGAAAGGATTGCTTAAGGAAGATAGGGAGATGGCAGAGAAACTGAGCAAAATGTTTGTCTGTTTTTATTGCGGAAAATGAAGACCATGCTGTTTTTAGGGAGTGTCAGACGTGTAACTTAGGTATAGTACTGTAACTGGTAGAGTGTAACTGCTTGACATGACTAACCCCATATTGTATTTTGCTATGCTATACTTCCTGCTTTTACTAACCGTGAGAACAGCAACATGTATCTTTCCCCAAGGCAATTCCTAACCGCAAGGAGAAGAATTTCACACTAGGCCTAGAAGCCATCTGGGCCTTTGAAGTTAGCATATTCAAGGTAACCAGTGGGTAGCTTCCTGGGAGAAAGATCAGGAGGTATGGGAAGCGCCGACTGTCTCCAAGGGTGTGAGAATGCTGTATTGTTTCCCCTCTTTGAAATGTACAAAAGGGCACTGCTCAGCCCTGCCCGTTATCAAACTCAACTTGCTACTCCACCAGACTGTATGTTCTCAAATAAATGGATTAGTTTTGCAACAATATGATCCGTCTCTGTTTGAAGTTCCACGTCTTGACAGGGAGGGTGTCTGAAAAACTGAGTCAAACTTTATTGATCTGCTCCTTCACTTTTACTGGGCAGATATTATAATCCAAATATTGCTTTTCTGTAAATCCAGCAGATGAGAATCCCTGTTGGAGGGATCAGGACAAATGCAATCATTGCACGGTACTTGACGGGACAAAGTCTGAGTCCAGTGGCACCTTAAGACCAACAGAGTTTAATTCTGGGCATAAGCTTTTGCGTTGCTCGAAGTCAGCCAGGAAAATGTTTGAATTCTGTGACTGAAGCTCCTGATGGTTTGTAGCCCATCTTTGTGGGGGGGATTTGTCGTATAGAGACTGCAGCTGTAGCTGCCTCAAGCAGTCAGTTGTGTCTCTTAAGCAACTGGGTATGCAGTTGGAGCCCATGTCACCAGGCACCACCCCGCCTCCGCCCAGAGCAGTAGAGTCAAAACCCGGTTGGGAAGATGGAGCTTGGCCGTCAGTGCTCTGTTTGAGCGCTGCTGTGGTAGGACTCCCGCAGGCATAGACAGCGGAAATAGGCCTCCAGATCACCACAGCGCAGATGATACAACATTGACTAATTAGCTGCTTATAGGAAGCTCACAGGTAATAAGGCAGCCACTCCCCTATTTCTCCCTCTAGGAACTGGCACGCAGATGTACTTTGCATCTGTGTATTTAATTGTCATGTGTAAGGATGGTTGATAACTGTATGCATTAGTGATTTGCCTAACAATGACCAAGCTTGGGATCATCACCGTGTCTTATGACAGTAAACTTCATATCTGGTGTCTTCGAAGCGACCGTATCTGAACTCGGTAGCAAAAAGTTTTGTCAAGTTGCCGCTGACTTATGGTGACCCCTCATGGCATGCAGACGGTCCCAGGTTCGATCCTCAGCATCCCCAGTTAGATCAGGTGGTAGGTGATGTGATGACCTCTGCGTGAGACTCTTGAGAGAGGCTGTCAGTCTGAGTAGAACACACTGGCTTCGGTGGACCAAGGGTCTGATTTAGTACAATGTAGTGGGTACTCAAAGGTTGAGTTTAGCAGTCTAAAGAAGAAGACTGTAGATTTATACTCCACCCTTCTCTCTGAGTCAGAGTCTCAGAGCAGTTTACAATCTCCTTTATCTTCTTCCCCCACAACAGACACCCTCTGAGGTGGGTGGGGTTAAGAGGGCTCTCACAGCAGCTGCCCTTTCAAGGACAACCTCTGCCAGAGCTATGGCTACCCAAGGCCATTCCAGCAGCTGCAAGTGGAGGAGTGGGGAATCAAACCCAGTTCTCCCAGATAAGAGAGCTATGGCTGACCCAAGGCCATTCCAGCAGGTGCAAATGGAGGAGTGGGGAATCAAACCCGGTTCTCCCAGATAAGAGAGCTATGGCTGACCCAAGGCCATTCCAGCAGGTGCAAGTGGAGGAGTGGGGAATCAAACCCGGTTCTCCCAGATAAGAGAGCTATGGCTGACCCAAGGCCATTCCAGTGGGGAATCAAACCCGGTTCTGCCAGATAAGAGAGCTATGGCTGACCCAAGGCCATTCCAGCAGGTGCAAGTGGAGGAGTGGGGAATCAAACCCGGTTCTCCCAGATAAGAGAGCTATGGCTGACCCAAGGCCATTCCAGCAGGTGCAAGTGGAGGAGTGGGGAATCAAACCCGGTTCTCCCAGATAAGAGAGCTATGGCTGACCCAAGGCCATTCCAGTGGGGAATCAAACCCGGTTCTGCCAGATAAGAGAGCTATGGCTGACCCAAGGCCATTCCAGCAGGTGCAAGTGGAGGAGTGGGGAATCAAACCCGGTTCTCCCAGATAAGAGAGCTATGGCTGACCCAAGGCCATTCCAGCAGGTGCAAGTGGAGGAGTGGGGAATCAAACCCAGTTCTCCCAGATAAGAGAGCTATGGCTGACCCAAGGCCATTCCAGCAGGTGCAAGTGGAGGAGTGGAGAATCAAACCCGGTTCTGCCAGATAAGAGAGCTATGGCTGACCCAAGGCCATTCCAGCAGGTGCAAGTGGAGGAGTGGGGAATCAAACCCGGTTCTGCCAGATAAGAGAGCTATGGCTGACCCAAGGCCATTCCAGCAGGTGCAAGTGGAGGAGTGGGGAATCAAACCCGGTTCTGCCAGATAAGAGAGCTATGGCTGACCCAAGGCCATTCCAGCAGGTGCAAGTGGAGGAGTGGGGAACCAAACCCGGTTCTCCCAGATAAGAGTCCATGCACTTAACCACTACACCAAACTGGTATTACTGGTATTTATTACACTCTATGACAATTGAAAATATAGAAAATACATGAAAAATAAAATGCAATTTTTCAACAGCAATATTAGCTCCTTTGGTTTGTTTGGTTTAGTACAACATAGCTTCACGTGACATTGGGAGGGACAGTGGCTCAGTGGTAGAACATCTGCTTGGTAAGCAGAAGGTCCCAGGTTCAATCCCCGGCATCTCCAGCTAAGAAAGGTCCAGGCAAATAGGCTTGGAAAACCTCAGGTTGAGACCCTGAAGAGCCGCTGCCCGTCTGAGAAGACAATACTGACTTTGATGGACCCAGGGTCCGATTCAGTATAAGGCAGCTTCATATGTTCATATGCAACAAGATTTACAGAAAGTTTTAAAAGACTGGCCATGTGTCTTCAAGCCCTTCCCTAATAATTCTGAACACGGACATTGCCCTTTTCATTCCTGCTGCACATGGAGAGTTCATATTTTCAGTGAGCTCCCCGCTATGACCCCAAGACCTTTCCTGGGTAGCCGCAGCCAATTCAGTCCTTCATTTTCTGAGGTTAGTATTCTGAGGTTAGTTATTTTGCACAGCAGCGTGGCAGGTGTATCCGGTCCCTCAAGCCAGCTGTTTCCTTTCCCATAACAGACTTGAACATCTTCTGCGAGGAGCTCGGGATCCATCTGAATTCCTGGACTGGCAAAAGCAAATGCGTGAGAATGACCTGCATCAGCGGCTGGCAGAAGCCGAGTGCAGGAGGCTGCAAGGGAAGCTGAGCTATGAGGAGGCCATTCTAGCCCATCAGAACTGTGCTCAGAAAAACCAGGAAAAGGCTGAACAGGAGAGATTAGAGGTACTGCATTAGAACATTATTCACATTGTAACTGGGCATCATTTCCCCTACTTTCAACCAGGGTGCGGTGTGCGCGCCAGGCAGGAAGTCAGAGCTGATTTAAAATGACCGCCGCTTTGCCCTGGTTTTCCAGCAGTATGTGAAGATCCCACGTATGCACAGCTCTCTTGCTCTCTTCAAACGCTGACAGCACAGAAGTACATACTCCGTTGCCAGATTTAGAAGTGAGACTGCAGGAAAGCAAGTGGCCCGTGACTTAAACTTCTCTTCTGAGGCTTAATCATGAAGGGGAATCGAGGTCACAGAACACCCACAACAGTCCCCGCCCCCTACACCTCTCAAAAAGAGGTGGGGCATTACATTTCAGTTCAAAGGACTGGGAGTCGAAGGTGAACTGACTGAGAATGGTCAGGGGCTTCCAGAGCCCTTACATTTCGGGCCAAAGTAGATGTGACTGTTCTTGAAGCCACACAGCAGCTGCAACGAATGTTAGTTTAAAAATGAGGAAGAGCCTGATTCAGCTCAGACCTACAGCAGGAGGAGAGGGAGGGCTCTCGCTTTCCCCTCGGTGTAGTTGTCTCGCGCTGAAATGGCCCAGCTGCAACCCCCCTCCCTCCAGTCTCCCTTTCAGCTTGGGAAAACAGCAGGAGGAAGAAGGCAGGAGCCCCTCCCACCCCCAGATCACAGGTCTGAGCTGAATCAGGCACTCTCTTTTGAAAGGGACATTCCCTGCAGCTGCTGTTTGGCTTTAGCGAGGGTGTTCCTGGCCTGTTTTTTTATTTTTAAAGATACAGTTTCCAGTTTGGCCTTTAGAGTGCATTCTGTGGGAAGCAGTGCAGCCTGAATAGGCGGCATCTGCGTTGTGTCTTCGGATGTATGGAGCGTTACGTGATCTACGCGTGGGAGCCTGCTGCTGCCCAAATGAGTTTGATAACAAGAAGGAAATGTGAGTGGAGAAGGAGGCAAATGCAGCTTCTTTCTCTTTATTCCCTCTAGTGGAGAATGGAACTGCTGAGCATGCACAGAGTTCTTCCTAACCCAAACTCCTGTCCTGCACCTCATCTCTCTCTCTTGCCCCAGGAGAGGATCATAAGAACATAAGAGAAGCCATGTTGGATCAGGCCCATCCAATCCAACACTCTGTGTTCCACAGTGGCAAAAAAATTTATATATACACACATACACTGTGGCTAATAGCCACTGATGGACCTCTGCTCCATATTTTTATCTAAACCCCTCTTGAAGGTGGCTATGCTTGTGGCCGCCACCACCTCCTGTGGCAGTGAATTCCACATGTTAATCACCCTTTGGGTGAAGAAGGACTTCCTTTTATCCGTTTTAACCTGTCTGTTCACAATTTCATCGAATGCCCACAAGTTCTTGTATTGTGAGAAAGGGAGAAAAGTACTTCTTTCTCTACTTTCTCCATCCCATGCATTATCTTGTAAACCTCTATCATGTCACCCCGCAGTCGACGTTTCTCCAAGCTAAAGAGCCCCAAGCGTTTCAACCTTTCTTCATAGGGAAAGTGTTCCAGTGTTCCAGGCCAGTAAGAAATTTGGTAGGACTGCCGCAGCTGTTTGGAACACCAGTCTCTTCTGAAAGGAGCAAATGAAACCCCCGTGTTAGGTGGAGGGCTTAGTGGTTGAGCTTGGCATCTAGGTTCAATCCCTGGCATTTCCAGTCCCCCCAAAAGGATCAGGTAGTAGGTGACGTGAAAGACCTGTGCTTGAGACTGGAGAGCTGCTGCCAGCCTGAGTAGACAATGGAGAGCTGCTGCCAGCCAGAGTAGACAATGATAGGCCAAGTGTAAGGCAGCTTCATGCGTTATCTAAGAAGCAAATCTGTTAAGTACAGAGGAGGGCAACCGAGGTGATGAGGAGGTTGGACCAGCATCCCTGTGAGGAATGGCTGAAGCTTTTGGGACTTTTCAGTTTAGAAAAGAAATTACTAAAGGGGCACATGATAGAGGTTTATGGAATTGTGCATGGGGTGGAGAGGGCTGACAAAAAAGAACTTTTTCTCCCTTTCCCAAAAGACTAGAACTCGAGGGCATCCAAGGAAGTTAATGGGCAATAGGTTCAGGACGGACAAAAGGAAATAGTATTTTACACAGAGAGTGTCTGAAATCAGCTACCAGGGGATGTAGTGATGGCTATAGAAATAAGCAGCTTTAAAAGGGGATTAGACAGATTCATGGGTTCATGGAAGGTAAGTATCAATAGCTCCTATCCATGGTGACTGAGTAGAACCTCCACATTCAGAGGAACTCATCCTCTGAGTCCCAGAACCAGGAGGCAACATAAGGGAAGGCCTGGGCCTCTATGCTCCGTAGTTGGCTGTCCAGAAGAGCTCGTTAGCCACTGTGTGACTCGATGGACTATTGGTCAGATCCAGCAGGGCTCTTCTTATGAAGGTTTCAGCCTCCCTACCCTGTTGTTGGCCCTCTAGAGGAATTGGTTGGCCACTGTGTGAGACAGGAGGCTGGACTACTGGTTTGATCCAGCAGGGCTCTTCAGATGTTCTTATGATTGTGACATGTGGCAAGTGGGGAAGATCCCAAGGAAACAGTCTTGCAATGAAAATTTTTCATATTTACTATAAAAGGACTCTTGTGTCTTTGCTCCATGAGCACTTCTCTCCAGACACTGCAGTGGCAGTCCTCTGTCAGGGCCGGCTTGGTCACTAGGCAAACTAGACGGTTGCCTAGGGTGCCGGCAGGGCTGGGGTGCCGAATTCGGCCTCCCTCTCTCCCCCCTAGTGCTCCCCAGCCTCCTCCTCCCTCCCCCACCATGTCAGTTTCAAACGCTGCTCTCCTCCGCGATCTAAAGGTGCCCCCTCCGCTGATCAGCTGATCGGCGGGTAAAATCGCGGCACATTCACTGTCTGTGCCCGGAGCAGGCCAGCATCAGTGGGAAGGGTGAAGTCTGAAAGCATGCTGCTGGCGCTGCCTCCTTCCCAGTGGCTGTGCCAGACCAGTGTTTCTAAGCGCCTAATGGAAGAGGAACATGCCCCAAAGCCCTCAGGTGGAGCAAAAAGTCCTTTACTCAGTAGGAGAGAGAACAGAAGCCAGTAGGAGAGAGGTCTCAGACTAACAGCCAGTAAAATAGAATTATGCAAACAAAACTCTGACATCTGATGTATAGAAAAGCATCTGAAATAAAAGACCTGACAGTTAAGTCACTGAGGTCACATCTGTTTATAGGTAGAGAAGCAGAACATTTCCAAAGGAAATCTGTAAAACCCTTAGATCGTTTGTGGGTGTGGAGAAAAACATCAACAGGGCGATCCAGTGCCTGCCTTTGCCCCCAGCTTCCTAGCGTCAGACAAAGGGAGCTCCACATCCAGATGTTAATTAGCAAGAGAGAGTGAGAAGTGTATAGTAGCGACATCTGAGTCCAGTAGTGCCTTAGAGACCAGCAAGATTTTGAAGAATCTAAGCTCCTTTTGTCAGGTCTCTTATGAAAGGAGCTTTGACTCTCGAGAGCTTCCACCACCAAAATCGTGTTGGTCTCTAAGGTGCTGCCAGACTTGAATCTTTTTTTATAGCGAGATAGCTAGCCCAGCATTTAAATTGGGGCTCCGTCACACTGCTCCGTAAACCTTTTGCCAGACTGCACAAGCAAAGTGGGAAGGAGCTACAACAAAAAAAGAAACAGAGGAGCAGAATAGACACTTGGATGGATTCACACTTCAGCATATTGCACAATCTCATTTTTTTTTACATGGAGTTCATTCATTTTTGAAAAATGAAAGAACAATTAATATTTTAGTGTCTGGAATGCCTATATGGTGTATTTGCTGTATCTAGTTTCTTTGACTGTGTTAAGGGTGCATTCGCACGACATTCAAATAATGTGTTTTGCAACCGGATTTTTCCTGTGGAAGAATAGCAAAAATCCACTTGCAAAATGCATTATTTAGTGTCGTGTGAATGCACCCTAAGACACAGAGGAAACGACCTGATTCCAGCCCTGTAATCTGTGCTGCTTTATCAATGTAATTTAATTCGGCGTTTAGGAAGTGAAAATACAGCAACAATTAAAAGAAGTGCGCGTTCAGGAAGAACGGGAAAAAAAGAAACTGGTGCAGCAGGTGGCAGAAGGACGCAAAAATGCAAAGCAAGCCCTGGCAAAGCTCCAAAAATACAAGCATCAAATAGGTAATACAAACTGAAATCTCTCAACGCTGTGCAAAAGCCATTTGTCCGCTTTTCAAAGCATTATTAAGGGGGAAAGGGGGGACAGAGAGAAATATTTATGCTGTGTATAAAAATAAACAGGTTGCTTACCTGTAACTGATGATCTTCGAGTGGTCATCTGTGCAGTCACACACATGGGTCTTGCCGCAGGCGACTGCACAGAGACCACGAAGAAGATCTTTTAAATAGTTCCTCTAAGTGAAATCATGACGAGAAATTCTCCTGATAATTCTCCTGATATGTAAAATCAAGCTGCGATAGCTCTTTCCTCTCTACAACCAGATTGCTCTTCTGCTTTTTGACCTTCCTGCTCCAACCAGCTTTTGACTTTTTCTGCAAGATGACGAGCATAGTTTGCTGACAATACTGAGCAGGGGTCGTTTTGTAGAAAAATAGGTGGTGGAGCTCATCTAGGGATTGTTGTGCAGCTGCACCTACTATTCAATGGATGAGGTGGGGAGGAGGAGGGGGAACCGTCAGAAAAGTTACAGAACTGTGCTCCTGTGAGCTCCTGCTGAATTCAAGGCCTGATACTAAGTAAACTAATTGGCCTGTAGTTCACAGAATCTTCCCTCCATCCTCTTAAAGAATGGAACTAAAATTGCCAGGCCCCAGTATTTAGGGATATGGTCAGAAGATTAGTTGTTGTCAATTTTCCTCGCTGCATGGCCATGGTCTTGGCATTGTGAGACCTGATGTTTCGCCAGCAACTGTGACTGGTATCCTCAGAGGTATAACTCAGAAAACTGGAGTTCTCTCTGGGTCAAAGTGAGAAGAAGATGGTAGGCAGGTAATTTATATCTACTCAGGCAGGTGGGGTAGGGCTGAGTCATTCTCTTGTAGGAGCTTCCCAGGCTGTGACATGCTAATGGAGGAGCTTTCCTGAGTAGGTTATTTTGTATATGTGTGATGGGAAAAGCAGCACTGGGCCCTTTAACGACACAACTGGCCACGAGCTCACAGCTGGAGGGGATGGACAGGTGGGAAGTTAAAAAGGTTAGCGGAATTAGGAATTAGGGCTTGTTGGGTGCAGAAGGAAAGTAAACTGAAACTGCAGGCACAAGTGAGTCCAGTCTGCTTCTTTGTCACAATATGGATTGGCTATTGAAATTCTAACCTTATCTGTAGTGCTGCTGTAAGATGTAAAGCATTTTGTGTT
The DNA here is from genome assembly GCF_032191835.1 of Heteronotia binoei. Lineage (NCBI taxonomy): Eukaryota > Metazoa > Chordata > Lepidosauria > Squamata > Gekkonidae > Heteronotia > Heteronotia binoei. The sequence continues at coordinate 8,231,344 of NC_083226.1, read as the reverse complement.
TTTCAGGACTGGAAACCATGCCCTATTCATTTTTAAACTCTCTTCCTTCCTGTTGAGATTGTGTTTATGTTTATGGATTTCAATGACTTCCATGTGTAATCTAACATGGTAATTGGATGCGTTGTCCACCATTACAGTGTCTTAGAATAAAATGCTGCGTCTTGTTTTGAGTTATCTCCTACAAGATAATGACTCAGCCCTACCCCACCAACCTGAGTAGATATAAATTACCTGCCTACCATCTTCTTCTCACTTTAACCCTGAGAGAACTCCAGTTTTCTCGGTTATTCCTCTGAGGATGCTAGTCACAGTTGCTGGCAAAACATCAGATCTCACAGTGCCAAGACCACGGCCGTATAGCCCGGAAAATTGACAACTAATGAACTCTGGCAGTGAAAGCCTTCGACAATATATGGCCAGAAAAGTCAATATAAGTTAATATTGATGCTAAAAGTGGCGCCCACCACTGTATTATTCTTTAAGCGCTGTAGGGGAATGCAGTCTACACTGAGAGTTTTTCCTCTTCTAAACCGATTTCTAAGTGATTTGATTTTTCCTATAGATAGCAGGGGCCATATGAGTAGATCTTCTAACTTTTACGGAGGGGCTGGGTCATATGAAGAATCTTCATATATCTTCGCCCACTTTGATGTTTCACTGCTGTGTCTCCAGCTTGTTTACGAGCACAAAGCCAGAGATACAACAATGAAATATCAAAGGGGCTTCTAGAGGGTGGAAAAATGGGTAGAAAAGGGAGGGGGGGAATGACACACAGGCATAACAAGGGAATAACATGCACAGGAAAGCCCTTTATGAGCAGGAGATCTCGAGAACTGGGCTGATTGCGGTGCTGCCTTGCCAGCCTGTTTCATTACCTGTTTATCTTTGGTTGTGTTACAGAGTTGTTTTTCTTCCTTCTTTCGCTTTACAGCTCAGGAAGTGTCTGAAGAAAGTCGGGGACTCCTCCTTCAAGTTTTAGAACGAGAAGAGGAGCAATTCAAAAAAAGATGCGAATTGATTCAAGAAATAAGAGCTATGGAGTACCTGCCGTTCCGTAAAAACAAATTTGTAGATTTGACACAGGTGAGCTAAAGACGACAACGTTCAGTGGAGGTATTTCTTACCTTTGTACCTTGCCCTTCCTCCAAGGATCTCACAGCAGTGTTTAATTTCACAGCAGCCTTGAGAGGCAAGTTAGGATGTTCCGGTAGTGATGCCCTAGTGGTGCTGTAATTTCTTGCTCCACTTAGTCTGATATAGGCACATGTTCTAATGCCTCTCAAAACAACACTAGTTGGCAACTCCGTTCCTAGTAGACATGAGGACTCTGCAGAAAGCAAAAGTTGATCAAACTGTGAAATCCAGAAATTAGGTAAGGCTTTCACGGAGGTGGGAGGGAGGGGACACATCACCTAACAATGGAGAATCTGGGCAAGGGCTAGGGGTGCCACCTCTGGATCGTGGAATACCTGGAGATTTGGAGGTGGAGCCTGAGGAGGGTGGAGTTTGGGGAGAGGAGGGACTTCAGTGGGGTATAAGGCCATAGATACCACTTTACAAAGCAGCCATTTTCTCCAGGTGAACTGATCTCTGTCACCAGTTGTGAGCAGCTGCATCAATTAGTTTGCTCCGGGTTCATTTCCCCTGAGCGAAGAGAGATCTGTGAGCTGGAGGCTAAAAAACTGTGAGCTAGCTTGCATTAACTCATCTTAGACAGAGCACTGTTGGCAGCCCTAATAATGGCCCAAGTATTGGTGTCGGGCAATGGAACTTCAAATGAAGCAGACTTCATTTGTTACAATGTTGAGACTTTATTTGATAGTTCATAGTTTCTGAGCGCAGCAAGATTGGAACTGATACTTTCTCCTAGGAGCATAGATATTTTAACGAGTTGTACATCAAAGACTTCTAAACAAATCTACATTCCCACAGTAGAGTGATACATTTCACACAGTGGTTTTCTCTTATCTCGTCATGGTTCCCATTCTCACAGGAACGGCTCTACCGGCCTTCCCTGGGGCATTTTATCTTCAAAGGGAGGTTGCCTTTGTTAGTATCAAGGACAGGAATTCACACTTGTGTTAGTAGCAGTTTCACTTCTACTTTGATATGCAAGGTTTCTACACTGGGGTTAGTATCACATGTTAGAAAATGGAGTTAGTTAAGCTAAGCAGTTCATCACAGTTTAAACCTAGCATCACATCATATCATGATAACTTTCCAGGGTCTGACAATTGGAACCTGAAAAGAACAGCTCATGACATTGTTGTAGTTCGATCAGATCTGCTTCTGCAGTCAGAGTTTAGCTGCCTTATGGCGATTGCTGGACATCACCCTTTATTTTTTTCACCCACAGAAAGTCCACCTTCCAAGTTAAAACTAAAAATGTGCTTCTTACTGAAGGCAGAAGGTTCCATCTGCTTGTGTGGTACTATTGTTCACCATTTACCTCTTTGTTTTCTACAGACAGCCAACCATGGCGTTTTTGGTGAAATGTCAATAGTGGAACTGCAAGAACGCTTAGCCTTGCTGAAGGAAGCGCAAAAGAAGGCAGAAGAGGAGAAGAGGGATTCAATAATACGTGAAAAATGTGATAAGGAACAGCTCCTTTTAGACAAACTGGAGCAGATCTCCATGTTCAGAGAAGCATTTGGAAGGACAGCCGCACTAAAGTTAGTTGGAAGCTCTGCAACATTTGTAATAGTACATTATTCGTTTCTTTGTTAGGTCAGGTCACGCCTCTGGCTCGCTCGGTAGGCAGGAGTCTACTAATTAACCCAGTCTTCAATTAGACATCAAGGGGAGGGCATCCTAGATCTCCCTCTCTTTGGGTCTGAGTTCTTAAATGGCTGCCTAGGTCTTTTGATGCTGACCGGTCAGAAGAGATCTTTAAGGAAGGTCTCCAGATAAAATGACTGTCTAAGCCTAGCGGTGCTGATGAGTCAGAAGAGAGCTTCAGGGGAAGGTTGCTGCCCCGCATGTCTCTGCTCCACTTCCAGTGTCTTGGGATCTTAAAGTCCCAGCTTCTTTGTCTTTGCGTTCCCGTTAAGGAGAGTCTTGCCCTGTGTGGTCCTCCCAGCACCCATGAATACAGGTCTTCTTCTCTCTCCCCCCACCCCGTTCTTAGAACAACGTCTTAAATAATAAAACAAACAAAAAAACGTATATAAAACCCATGTCTAAAAACACCTCTCTTTGAGACTTCTCTGCAGCCTCCTAGAGCTCAAATGCATGGTCGTGCCTCACAGCCTGATAATCTAACGGAGTGATTTTGCCTCACGAATATTCTGGAACTTTATTCACGGCCTGCATTGCTATCCTTACCCAACTCCCTGTCTTCTTTGATGTCTCTTGCAGCAGACTGTGGAATGAAAGGCTCTCGGGGCAGCGACTTACTGTTGTTGTTACTGTGCAAAGCACTGAGCATGTGGGTAGTGCCATCTGTATTGGACAGAACCTTGTTCCTTTTAGATATTCGTACCCCTTTCTCTCCCTCCCAAAGCACCCCAAAGCAGCGGGGTGACATGATAGAGGTTTACAAGATGATGCAAGGGATGGAGAAAGCAGAGAAAGAAGTACTTTTCTCCCTTTCTCACAATACAAGAACTCGTGGGCATTCGATGAAATTGCTGAGCAGACAGGTTAAAACGGATAAAAGGAAGTACTTCTTCACCCAAAGGGTGATTAACATGTGGAATTCACTGCCACAGGAGGTGGTGGCGGCCACAAGCATGGTCACCTTCAAGAGGGGTTTAGATAAAAATATGGAGCACAGGTCCATCAGTGGCTATTAGCCACAGTGTGTGTGTATGTATAAAATTTTTTGCCACTGTGTGACACAGAGTGTTGGACTGGATGGGCCATTGGCCTGATCCAACATGGCTTCTCTTATGCTCTTATATCACACCAGTCTCCTCTCTTCCATTTCATTCTCTCAGCGACTTAGGAGGGGATCTCCATGGGACTTGCCCTGTGCACCTGGGGTGTTACCTTCTCTTGGGAGGCTCATGAGCATCTCCGGCACACAAGTCCAGCTGCGCTACTTTTCTCCAGGGCCACATGCACACGTTCCAGGAGTACAGGCAGCCTGCCTGCATACTTCTGAAGTGGTGCAGTGGTATTCCGTCTACATCTAAGGTGCATATGTGGATCTTCCACAGCAAGCGCTATTTGCCATGTTGCATTGTGTGTTCAGCACAAAACCAAGTGGAGAGGAGGAAGGCTTACATGGTGGCCTACAGGAATTGCATCCTATGGTTGTAAAGCTGTACCTAGATATGCTGGAGGGATCAGATGAAAATGTGTGATGGACTGCTTCTTCCTGTTGCATAATAATAATAATAATAAACTTTTATTTATACCCCGCCCTCCCCGCCTAGGCAGGCTCAGGGCGGCTAACAAGACATTTATGCCCCCGTTTTCCTCACAGTTCAAGGTGGTTTACAAGGATTTTTTTGTTTAATGCTTAAATTTTTTATTAATTTTCAACTCCAACCACCAACTTTACAATACAAAATATGAAACAATAAATAAATACAAACATCATACATAAGGCACTGTTATCATTAATATTATTCACAATGAGTGTACTCTTACGTTCTTCTAACAATGTATAGTTATACAGTTATCGTATATATTTCGGCTCTACCATCTTTCCTTATATTATATTACTTTATGAAAACGAGTTTCGATAGAACGAAAAGTTTATATATTTTTTTGGAACTGTGTTTTTCAAATTCTTCTTCCGAGTTTATATAATCAAAAAAGGGGAACCGTTTCTCTATAAAATTGTTGTCCTTGTGCTGTAAGTCAATAGCCCTTATTTGTATAGCTAATTTATCTAAAGCTGCTACTTCCCATACTTTGGACATCCATTGCTGCTTATCAGGAGACACATCACACAGAAGTTTGGCTGCCATCAATAGTAAAGTTGCAAGCTCTCTTTTCAACGAAGAGAGTTTTATATTTGGCCAGTAGTTCAAAAGAATTGATTCCGGAGTAAAAGGAATAATGCTCCCTACAATGTTGTCTACTACTTGTTTAATTTCTTTCCAAAACTTATTCACTTCCGGGCATAGCCACCAACAATGCAAAAATGACCCTTCTTGCCTACACTTTTTCCAGCAATCTGGGGTGGGCTTGAGATGTGATAGAAATAGCTTTTTAGGTGTCAGGTACCACCTTGAGAACAGCTTATAATTTTGAAGTTTTAAATTCAATGAATAAGTATTCTATAGCGGGGACTCCCATATATTCCGTCATTCTTCCAAAGTAAATACCCTTCCACAGTCTTTCTCCCAGGCTTTTTGCTGGGCTGTAGGTTCAGACCAATTTTTAACATTAAGTAGGTTGTAGATAGTTAATGTTAAAGTTTTAGCTTGCTTTGGACTCTTTTTCAACAAGTTTTCATATGGTGTTAATGGTTTGTCTATAATGTCTACAATTCTTGGGTTTATAAGGATATTTAAAAAGTATTTCCAGTTAAAACTAGAATAAAGTAACACACTACCATGTATTCAACACCAGAATTAACTCCCAATATGATTTTTATTTTAATAAATAAATAGTTTTCCTAAAAACCGGTAAGGTGCCAAAATCTGGCTGGTACATGCTCTTCTTAAATTATTACCATTGCTGCGTCAGTGATTTTACATTTCCCTCTGAACTGATGGGGTTTTTTTCTTCCTCACATTCAGACAGGAGGAAAAGAAAATCAAGCCTCAGCTGAGTGAGGGCGTTCTGAAAGATGAACGCGTTTTGGATCTACAGAAAAAGATTGCCGAAAAATCCAAGGAACGTAAAATGCAGAACCAGAACCTCACGAGTGTTTTCTCAAAGTACAACGAAAGGTCAAAGAAGTTACCAAGAGTAAGAAAGATAGGGTTTTTAAAAACATTGTTTTACACCACAATCCAATATCAGTTTAATCTTGCTTAAGCCTATTAACTTCAGTTTTTCAGCGTTCTGTTGGGTTGAATCTCCAGGGTGAATTCTGACATCACGATCAACTGTGCTTCTTCTTTACCGTGATCAACTAAAGCTAGTTGACCAAATGGATCATGGTTTGTTGGAGGATGCTAAATGACAGTTCTAAACTGTAGTCTGTACCTGGCTTATTAATTGAGGTTAGGATTAAGATATGGTTTCTCATCCTGTCCAAATCCAGAAATTCCACTTGAACATATGAAGCTGCCTTCTACTGAATCAGACCCTCCTGGGTCCATCAGTCAGTCTTGTCTACTCAGACTGGCAGCGGCTCTCCAGGGTCTCAAGCGGAAGTTTTTCACGCCTATTTTGCCTGGACCCTTTATTAGCGGAGATGCCAGGGATTGAACCTGGGACCTTCTGCTTCCCAAGCAGATGCTCTGCCACTGTCCCTCCCCATACTTTTTCCAGTAGCCCCTGACCATCTCAGCATCATGTCCACCAGGGGTCTCCACCATGATGTCCATGGGTGTCATGGCCACCCACCACCACCTCTTTTGGTGCCAAGTGTTTTTAGAAGGTGGGTGGGGGCGGGTGGAGCTTTTTCCTAGCAGGGCATCCAGTTGGCCATTGGAGTTCTGATTGGCTGGGCAGTAGCTGCCACCACAACACTGCATGACAGAACAGAAGATATTGATGTAAGAAAATACTTTTCAAGATACGTTCATTGTAAATGGAATCCTGTTAAGCAGAGCAACTGCTATTACTCACTCCTTGATTTATTGTGGTTGGCTTCGTCTCCTCTGGTGGGCATTTTGTGGCCATGTTCACCACTATGTGTCTAAATTGTAACGGTGCCCTCAGGCTCCAAAAGGTTGGGGGACCCCGATGTAAAGGTTACCCTACCTGTTGTCTTCAGCTAATACGGGGAGTGTCTCAGCACATGCCCTCCCCCAGGCCTTTTCTCCATGGCCAGCTCCCCCCTGATAGTGACTGGGCCTTGGGGGAAATGCTGAAAGGCAGCAGGGCAAACAGTCTCACTGAGTGCCACGTTTTCATTCAGCTTGCCAACATACACAAGAGGAACTGTTTCACGCAAAATATTGTCCCTGCCAAAGGCATTCGCAGCCTACCACCATACCCTTCTCCCTAAAGAACGCTTTGCATTAAAAATAAAACAATATTACGTTTCTTCACCAGTTTTAATTTTATTTCTGGGAGAAAACTAGTGTAGGAAATAATGGAGCCAAAGACGGGTGAGATGAGAGGTATGTGCAGGCCGCTTATCTCACAGAGCTTAGATGAGATACGGTATGTAGTCATCTAAAATCCACTTCTTTCACTGAATATCTAGGTTGCATAATCTAGGTTGAATATAGATGTGTTTTATTTAAAAAGAAATCAGGCTTATAGGAAGGAGAATGAAGTTTTCCATACTTCATAATGAATGTAATGATGATGCAGGAAACATATTTATAATAAATTTGGTTAACTTCTTCCTAATAAGAAAACAGTATTTTTTCTGCATCTGATAATTCAGAAACCCAAGAAGAACAGGCAGGTGAGTTGAGTGATTAACGGAGTTCATCGTGTTTTGAAACAGTAGCCTGGATTCAGGATATGAAATATTTAGGATCCTTTATTACTGCTTTTTTTAACCTGACAGTTCCTACGTAAGCTGCTTGAATCCTGCACAGGATCAGACACTGAATAGCAAAAGCTGCACTTTTTTCCAGATTTTCATTTCATGGGAAGCTCTGACTTTGCAGGGGAGAAATGGGGAGAGCAGGGGGGAAGAGCGGCCTGTGGCTCCATGGCCCTTGTGGGTGGGGTCTGCAGGCACTGTGGAACCAAGATTTTTTAGGGAGTGTCTGCAAAATGTTTTTAGAAAGCGGATGTGGCCAGATAGGGGCTACTGCCTCAGCAGGGCCACTGATTGGCTAGGGAGATCTGATGGGCTCTGCAAATTAAAACAACATTTTCAGCACAAGATGCTACCATGGCGTTTGTTTTATTCGCTCCTTCCTCTTTTCTAGTGTTTTTTTTAAAAATTCCTCTTGCTTTATTCTCCTGTCTCCTTTCCTTTCAAGCACTTTTAAGGTTCAAGAAGTTGGGTGAGCTGTAAGTCTTCTCCAAGAGTTCTCTTCCAAACTAGACATCAGATGTATCTTGACATACAAATTCAGCTATTTGGAGAGACCGTAGGCAGGCAGAACAAAACAATACTAGAAGTTGCTAGTTAGATTGCTTTACAATGTAGAAGCATGCCCCCCTACCCCTGAGATGTACTGTGTGCAATTCTGGTCACCGCACCTCAAAAAGGATATTATAGCATTGGAAAAAGTGCAGAAAAGGGCAACTAGAATGATTACAGGTTTGGAACACTTTCCATATAAAGAAAGGTTAACACGCTTGGGGCTCTTTAGCTTGGAGAAATGTCAACTGCGGGGTGACATGATAGAGGTTTACAAGATTATGCATGGGATGGAGAAAGTAGAGAAAGAAGTCCTTTTCTCCCTTTCTCACAATACAAGCATTCAATGAAATTGCTAAGCAGTCAGGTTAAAACGGATAAAAGTACTTCTTCACCCAAAGGGTGATTAACATGTCGAATTCACTGCCACAGGAGGTGGTGGTGGCTACAAGCATAGCCAGCTTCAAGAGGGGATTGGATAAAAATATGGAGCAGAGGTCCATCAGTGGCTATTAGCCAGTGTGTGTGCACGCATGTGTATATATATATTGGCCACTGTGTGACACAGAGTGTTGGACTGGATGGGCCATTGGCCTGATTCAACATGGCTTCTCTTATAATCTTCTTCGTGGTCTCTGTGCAGTCCCACACATGGGTTTTCCCGTCAGGACGAACCCTACCTCGGAGATTTTAAAAGCTAGCCTAGGCGTTATTTTTGGCGCGCACTCCCTTTCGCTCTGGGGAGCAGGCATCCACTGCGCATGCCTGGAGCGAGAGGGAGGCGCCCCACCCACTCAGTTTCTTTCCAACCGCCGCCCGGGATAGTCTTACCTCGCTGCGCTCCTCGTTTACCTCAAACGTCTAGCCTCCGTTTTTCTTCACTTTTCCTCTTCATTCTATTTCCCTCGCTATTTTTCTTACCAAGCCCGCGGATTTGTCACCTTCCGAAGGGGCAAAGACATACTTGGACTTGATTGCCAACATGGCCTCTGCACTTAACGTTACCCTTACCTCAGATGCACCCAAGGTAACAGACGTGGTACACGACTTGGTGCACTCAGATTTACCTGCTGGGTCTTTTCTGCCGATGTTACCGGTACACCTAGAGGCCATCAAAGAAGCTTGGGACAACCCAGCATCTATTCCCCCGACTTCAAAACGAATTGAATCTCTTTACAGGATCCAAGCAATGGAGTCGAAATTTCTATTTAGCCATCCAGCCCCGAACTCTCTGATAGTTCATTCTTCTTCTAAATCGAAACAGACTCGTCACCCTGTACCTCCTGAGAAGGAAGGCAGGAAATTAGACACCCTGGGAAGGAAAATGTATTCAATTTCTACGGCAAATGCCAAAATCAACAATTATTTAGCATACTTCGCCGCGTATACCCACAATATCTCCTCCCAACTAAATACGCTCGTCTCTGCCCTACCTGAACCTTCCCAGAAACAAGCCTGCAAGCTGCTACAGGAGCTCAACAGGGTTTCAAAGCAACAGATAAATACTATCCGCCACTCTGTGGGGTGCACTTCAAAGGCGATGGCTGCCTCAATTGCCCTAAGACGACACGCTTGGCTTCGGTCCTCTTCGTTGCAACCTGATCTTAAGTTTAAAATCGAAGACCTTCCCTTCGACGGCCAAGGTCTCTTTAATGCAACGACAGACGATATATTGACCACCGTGGACGACAGCCGCAAACGAGCAAAAAGGCTCGGAGTAGCGCAACAACAACAACAGCAGAGCTATAAGCCCAGACCATGGAAACCAACGCCGTTTAAACGTTCCAGATCTCCTCGACAATCTGAATACTGGAAACGTAAGGCTCCTCCTCCGAAGCAATCTTTTAACCAGAGACAGCAGAGACCACAACCACCTAAAAAGGCTGCGTCTTCATCAAAGCAGTCTCTTTGACTTCCTACCTTTACCAATTCAACACATTTCAAGACTTCTTCCATTTCACGAGAACTGGCAACAAATAACCACGGACAAATGGGTTTTAAACATCATTTTGAGAGGCTACTCGATAGAGTTTCAAACACCACCAACAAAACATCATTTTGTCTCAACTCCACCATCCCCTTCCCTTCAGGAAGAAATAGACACCTTAACTGCCAAAGCGGCTATAGAGCCTGTCCCAGACCAGTACCATCGGACCGGATTTTATTCCCGGTACTTTCTAGTTCCCAAAAGGGATGGGGGACAGCGCCCGATTCTGGATCTAAGAGCCCTAAACAAATTCATCCGTCACAGAAAATTCAGAATGATCACCTTACAATCGATTCTGCCCTTAATCCCCCGAAACTCTTGGATGGCACTGGTAGATTTACAGGACGCATACTTCCACCTGACAATACACCAATGCCACAGAAAGTTCCTGCGTTTCGCCGTGGGCAGCAACCACTACCAGTTCCGAGCCCTACCCTTCGGACTCTCCACAGCACCACGGACATTCACGAAATGTATGGCGGTAATTGCGGCATACCTCAGACAACGCGGAATTGCAACCTACCCATACATAGACGATTGGCTCCTCGTGGGAGCTTCAAAGGCACAGTTGATGAAGGACATTTCTATGACACTTGCGCTCTTAGCAGAACTGGGCCTCCAGGTCAATCATCAAAAGTCACACCTGACCCCAACTCAAGACATCCATTTTATAGGGGCTCGCTTGTGCACCACGGACCACAAGGCATACCTTCCTGTAGACAGGATATCTTCCATTCAGACACTGGCCACACAAATAATACAACAACCCAAACAAACGGCCTTCAACATTCAGCGCATGTTAGGACTTATGGCAGCGACGACTGCAGTTTTAACACACGCGAGACTACGCATGCGAACCCTGCAAATCTGGTTCGTCCGTGCGTTTCGGCCCCAACGCCAGTCTCAAAGAACCATCCTCACTGTTCCAAACCACATCCTCCCCTCACTCGAATGGTGGACAGTACGAGCTCACCTGCTTGCAGGAATGCCATTTTTAAGGCCAAGCCCATCAGCAGTAGTTACAACAGATGCCTCGAGGTGGGGCTGGGGAGCCCATCTCGACATACTCACTGTCCAGGGGCAATGGACACCGTACGAACAGTCGCTCCACATCAATTGTTTAGAGCTTCTAGCTGTTCACAGAGCTTTAAAATCGTTTCTCCCATCTCTTCAAGGCCGGCATGTACAAATTGCCTCAGACAATGTGGCAACAGTTTTTTATATAAACAGGCAAGGAGGGACTGCTTCCACCCGTCTTTGCAAAAGAGCAATGCACCTTTGGCACTGGAGTATTGCTCACCAGATCCATCTCACTGCGGTACATCTTCCTGGCGTCCAGAATGCTCAAGCGGACAGGCTGAGCAGACATCTCATCAACGACCACGAGTGGTCCCTCCACAGGTCATATCTTCTGCCAGTATTCCGGAAATTCGGAACCCCCTCAATAGATGCGTTTGCTGCACCAGACAATGCACAGTGTGCTATCTTTTTTATGAGAGGTCCGCCCTCACAACAGTCTGCAGGGGATGCCTTCATACAGACATGGACCGGTCCACTACACTTCCTCTTCCCACCCTTCCCACTGATAACACGATGCATACAGAAAATTCAACTAGACAACACAGATTGCATTTTAGTGACGCCATGGTGGCCACGCCAACCATGGTTCACAACCCTCCTCTTTCTGTCGAAAAATACTTACCATCACTTTCCTCCAGCACAGAACCTCCTGTCTCAGCAGAACGGCAGGGTTCTCCATCACGACCCGAACAGGCTTCGCTTAACGGCTTGGAGGATATGTTCTCAGACTTTCCTGAAGGAGTAAGACATGTTCTCTTAAATGCGAGGAAACCATCAACGAGAAAGTCATACTCCATGAAATGGAAAAGATTTTCCATCTATGCTACCAAGCATAACTTCAGACCTTTATCGGCTTCCATACCTCAAATCTTGGCATATACACTGCATTTGTCAGAAAAGGGCCTTACGTACTCCTCTTTAAAGGTGCACCTTGCAGCAATCTCAGCTTTTCACCCGCATGTACAGGGTCGGACTGTCTTTTCACACCCTGCTGCGAAATCCTTCTTAAAAGGAATCTTACATTTGCACCCACCATTGCGGCAAATGTATCCTAGCTGGAGTTTATCGCTAGTGCTAAGCCAACTAGTAAAACCGCCTTTCGAACCTATGGCTACGATACCGCTTCACCTTCTCTCATGGAAAACGGCACTATTAGTCGCACTCACCTCTGCTAAGAGAGCAAGTGATATTTGTGCGTTCAGAGCAGACTCACCTTACACCATTTTTCACCACGATAGGGTGGTGTTGCGGCCAGACCCTGCCTTCTTACCCAAGGTAGTTTCCGCATTTCATTTACACAGAATCACAACCTTACCTGCCTTTTTCCAACGTCCTACGGACAAGGGGCAAGAAGCTCTACACTGTCTAGATGTTAGAAGAGCACTCGCTTACTATATAGATAGAACAGCATCGTTCCGTACGGACTCCAGACTTTTTGTGGCCTACGGCCGCCTTAATAAGGGCAAAAAGATATCTACACAGAGACTGTCAAAATGGTTGGTTGCTGCTATAGAGCTGTGCTACAAACTCGCAAAGCAACCAGTCCCATCTGCCATACGAGCTCATTCCACAAGAGCTTTGTCAACGTCATCTGCCCTTGCCAGGGGTGTATCCATGGAGGACATTTGCGCCGCTGCCGCCTGGTCTTCCCCTTCGACCTTCGCCACGCACTACGCTTTGGACGTTCGTGCTAGGCGAGATGCATCCTTCGGACAGGCAGTGCTCCGCTCCATCTTTGACTAAGGAGGCGGTCTCGGCTTGGTGAGTAATTGCTTGCCTTGTAGCCTGTTATGTGCTGACTGTGTTGCACTAACCTTTGTGTTATTCTTTTCTCCAACTCTAGTGCCAGCACCCACCACCTTGCAGGTCAGCTTATCAGTCACCCATGTGTGGGACTGCACAGAGACCACGAAGAAGATAAACAGGTTACTCACCTGTAATTGATGATCTTCGAGTGGTCATCTGTGCAGTCACACACGCCCGCCCAGCCGTCCCCGCTGCTGGCTACTGGTCCTATACTACCGCTCATCTACTATGTCAGCGGCGGGGAAAGAAACTGAGTGGGTGGGGCGCCTCCCTCTCGCTCCAGGCATGCGCAGTGGATGCCTGCTCCCCAGAGCGAAAGGGAGTGCGCGCCAAAAATAACGCCTAGGCTAGCTTTTAAAATCTCCGAGGTAGGGTTCGTCCTGACGGGAAAACCCATGTGTGTGACTGCACAGATGACCACTCGAAGATCATCAATTACAGGTGAGTAACCTGTTTTTCTTAAGGCTCCCCCCCCCACAGTCATGACACCTTTACAAAGGCTTGATGAAACCTTGAAACAAACGAACAAAAAGTACACACCCCCTTCTCCTTTATTTGTTTCCCTATAGTTTGAAAGTTCTTTCTAGGCTGTTCGGAAATTGGGGGCACCGATTCAAAATTCCTTCCAAGGAGACTTTTGTCCAGTCGGTTCTAAACTTCAGGTGAAAAGCCTCACCCATCTGCCAGATCAGAGCACCAACTATGTCTAGTGCTAAACAAGCAATTACCTCCACACACACACCCCTCCAAGAGGATTAAAGGCAGTGAAAGGAGGATCAGTGGTGGTGTCTTGGTGGAGAGCCTGTTTCCTCCTCCCTTCCGTCATACCAGTGCAAAACTGCCATCTGCCTTCTGGGGAATGTAGCTTGGGATTTTATGGCTAACATAGACTAACATAGACTTGTCTTCAAATGGTATAAATCCATCCATAACAGAGAGCCAGTTTGGTGTAGTGGTTAAGTGTGCAGACTCTTATCTGGGAGAACCGGGTTTGGTTCCTCACTCCTCCACTTGCAGCTGCTGGAATGGCCTTGGGTCAGCCAGAGCTCTTGTAGTTGTCCTTGAAAGGGCAGCTGCTGTGAGAGCTCTCCCAGCCCCACCTACCTCACAGGGTGTCTGTTGTGGGGGAAGAAGATAAAGGAGATTGTAAGCTGCTCTGCGACTGATTCAGAGAGAAGGGCGGGGTATAAATCTGCAGCCTTCTACTACTATGGGAGGAAAAGAAAATCATTCCTGATTCCTTGGGGCAACGGAGGTGCTCAGTGAACCCCAATATAAAATCAGTAAGTTATTTTGCTCCTAGTGAGGCTATTCCACCATTTTTTTTTTCATTTTCACAGCTGCAGTGGCCCTTTTATGATGTCTCAGACAGTCGCACTATTTTACTGAAGGTTTTGAGTTAACTTTTGGCGGTCTTGTGTTTTGCTTCGACAGAAATGTCTGCAAGAAGATTACTGGAAGGAGTTAGAAGAAAGTCGGCAGCAGCAGTTCAAGACGCTTCAGCAAGAGCTCATGTCCAGAGAAGTCGCTCAAAACACAATGGCGCGCGAGGCCAGTAGAGCTGGAACCACCGTTTGTATATTGCGTTCCTAAGCAGACAAAACTGTTTCTTGCACATTTCTGTTGACATGACATGGCAATAATACAATATCAGCCTTTCAACTCCATTTCTGGAGTTGCCCATAGAGATACTGGAAAGTAGTTTTAAAACCGAATACGCCATTCTACTAAACTTATTAGCAGATGATCTTGTTTCACGCCAGTTCACGCTTTGTTATCTGATCAGAGCCTTAACTTGACATACATAGTTGCATATAAAAATGGGGAATGTATGAATGTTGATGTGCATGCTATTATTTTTCAAAGCGATTTCCCAGAAGCACTTTGCCTCCTCAGTTATGCTACACTGGACGAATTTCTAGCTTTGTTTATATTGCTTCGAATTCCGTGAAATTCATTCCGTGCGAAATGTAAGATTATTAAAACGCCAATACTATTGTCATGTGGACATGGTTCCAGTGTGCAGTATGATGAATGGGAGTGTGACTTAAGCTTCAGTGCAAACAGAAATGATGGGAAACCCTTAAAAGGCTTTCTCTGGAACTTGCAGGTTCTTTTAGATGCAGGATGAAGCAATGCATGAGCCACATCTAGGTGGCAGACAAGAAATCTTTGTATTCATTTTAAGTTCACAGTACTCATCCACTAGCTACGGCATAGCCAACAAGGCTGCAAAAGCACAGCTGAAACACAACCCTTCACTATCTTTGCTTTGCAGAGTTCCCTGGAAGTCACTGCTCACACACTGATTTTCCCCACATTTCACTTTGGCTCGCCACAGCTTCAGCCAATGTAGAAGACAGACTAGCTTTTGCCTCCAGAGTTCAGCCTCATCTAGCCAAAGCTTTCCTACAGATTTTTGCCGTTGTCTTATAATTTCCACAAAAATGGGAATCACAGACGGTAATAGAATCACACAGAATGACAGGAAACAATGGATAGTTCTCACAATAGAAGGAAATAAGCCGTGGGGTCCCACAAGGATTGGTATTGGGGCTGGCGATATTTTCTTTATTCATAAGACATCTGGAACTAGGGGTGAGTCATGTGGTGGCAGTTTGCAGATGACACAAAATTATTCAGGATCGTGAAAACCGAGGATAACTCTGAAAAGCTCCAAGAGGATCTTTGGTGGTCAAACTGAGCCTGTTAGGGGAGGGTGGGATATAAATATAATAAACAAAATGTGGCTCTTTCATACACATTGTGTAGCTCTTGAAGCCACCACAAAGTGGCTTGGAGAGTGCATTTAAAGTTGCTTTCTTTCCACCTCTTCCTCCTCCATCTATTTGTTTTCCTTCCTTCCTGTTTCATAGCTCTCAAACATCTGACGTTTTTGTGTGGCTTTTATGTTAAGCAAGTTTGGCCAACCATGCCCTAAGACCTTAAATAAAAATATTCATCAATACCTCCTTTGATGAGGATTTTGAAAGAACACCCCATTTTTATTAGCCCAAAAGGCAAACTCCTTGCCACTGAGAACCCCAAAATATATGGCTCACAGTGCAGGAATCTCCTGCCAAATGTGACAAGCCAAGATAGCAGGCAGGGAGATGAGCTGAAGATTATGTTAGCTACAGTAGTTCTCTATGGTCCTGGGATTTTTTTTTACCAATGTGTATGTATAGAAAGACCTCTTGTCCAATGATCTTTCACCTACAAGCAACCACTTTAGACTTTTCTACCTTGCAGATTCCAGAAGGGAATCCCTATTTTCACACTTCACTTTTGAGGAGTGACCTACTGGGACAGCCTGTCTAATTATACTCATGAGCTCCCCACAAGAATAAGAGGGAGCCAATCAAAGGTGCACCTTGGGGGTTCAGGACATGGGGTAAAAACAGGAGGAAAAAGGTTAAAACAGAAGATGATATTGGATTTATATCCCGCCCTCCACTCTGAAGAGTCTCAGAGCAGCCTACAATCTCCTTGCCCTTCCTCCCCCACAACAGACACCCTGTGAGGTGGATGAAGATATTGGATTTATATCCCGCCCTCCACTCCGAAGAGTCTCAGAGCGGCTCACAATCTCCTTTCCCTTCCTCCCCCACAACAGACACCCTGTGAGGTGGGTGGGGCTGAGAGGGCTCTCACAGCAGCTGCCCTTTCAAGGACAGAGGCTCAGAGCGGCCTACAATCTCCTTTCCCTTCCTCCCCCACAACACACACCCTGTGAGGTGGGTGGGGCTGGAGAGGGCTCTCACAGCAGCTGTCCTTTCAAAGACAACTCTGCCAGAGCTATGGCTGACCCAAGGCCATTCCAGCAGGTGCAAGTGGAGGAGTGGGGAATCAAACCCGGTTCTCCCAGATAAGAGTCCGCACACTTCACCACTACACCAGACTGGCTCTCCAGGACATAAGAATGCCTACGGACAAGGTTGAACTTTAATTCAGAGGTGTTTGAAGTTAAAAAGGGGGGGGGGAGGTTTCTCCCCACCCTTAGTGAGTTATATTAAATCCTAGTGAAGCATTTAGGATTTAGAACTGGCTCTTAACTTGACCAGCAGGGTGAAAGGTATCTTTTTTTAGACCCAGCTTGATTGCCTATTGGGATGCAAAGTGGCTTCAACATCTAGGCTAGACGGAGCGTGGCTGGCCTGTGGTAGCCCACCTTGAGTTCCGCCTTGGAGGAACAGCATTATTAGTCCTACTGAATAACTGGACAATTAGACTGTAGAACTTGCAGCAGACTGTAGGACTCCAGGAGTCCTGAGCAAAGACCACTGAGCCTTATAACTACAACAAATCTGTTTATGCAAGCTGAACCTCTTTTCTTCCAGTCAAGGCAGCTGTCATGATGGACTGACTCAAGAAAGCCACACAAGTCAGGCATGTTGTGTTTGTTAGCAAGGGATGGGCACAAATCAATAAGCAAATGGCAACTCAAGGGTACAAATTGGGCTGATTCATGCTTTCTTGAGAACCAATTTATGGAATTGCATCATCACCGGTCCAAAAATGAAATGCATTTCTTTTGAAGTCTTATCGTTCAATTTTCATGGTTTATTTGCAAGATTGCCTGGCACCGATTCAATCAATTCCTAGGCAACGTTGGAGGTTTGGGGGAAGGGGGGTGCTATAACTTGTACATTCCAGATCTAATCTTTGCCAAATTTTGAGGGCAAGTGGAGAAGAGCTTGAAGACTTCCAGTGAGTTTGACACCTCTAACTTATATGGGGGCTGGTTCTACACCTCTCAAACCAACAGAACAACAAACCAGTATGGGAACTCAAACAAATCACCATTTCCCCAGTCTCTACTTTTTGCCAAACCAAATGGTGGTAATGGTCTCCGAAGGAGTCTGTCTCCTTTCATAGGGAAACTTGCTGCAATTTCTTCCATGAAGAACAGCAGCTGCTCTTGATCTTCGCCAAAAGGCCAAGAAGCGATAGATGCAGAACAGCTACAAATGCTGAAGTTAAGTTTTATTTACAAAAGCAAATGTTTTCAAGATTTTCAGTTCACATTTATTACTTTAGAGTGACTTTTATCCCGCCCTCTCTGCAAGCAGACTCAGGGCGGCTAACAATCGGTTCAAACATCTATAATTACAATTTAAAACCAATTAAATACAATTAAAAACATTTTTTAAAAACACTTTCATTTTAATTAAACAAAAAGAACTATTTACAATGCATATTAGAACAGATTTACTTTTTCTCCATCCTCGAAATCAAGTCGTCACAGATTTTTGTGAGTTCGTCATTTTCCTTCACCTGTTAAAAAGAGTTGTATACAAATTACACCAAGAATCGGCCACCCGATCCTAAAACAGTTACCTACAGATCGACAAGGGGGGGGGGTTGCTATAGATAAAGAGCCTTATTTTTAACCGCCAAAAACATCAGTCATGTTGCCAACTCACAGCTGAGAAATTCCTGGAGATTTTGGGAGCGGGGCCTAGAGTGTGGGGTTTGAGGAGAACTCAGATATAGAGTCCACCATTCAAAGCACCTATTTGTCTGCAAGTGAACAGACCTCTCTAGTCTGAAGATATAATTCTGGGAGATCTCCAGGCCCCACCTGGGAGGTTGGCAGCTGTATCCATAAGGGATTCCAGAAGGTCCTGTGGACTACAAGAATGAGGGGAAGGCAGTAAACGCTTACGAGGGTTCATCTGTCAGCTTTATCTCCTTAGTCTTTATCTGTTCTCCAAGCGGAAGAGAGAAGTCCTCTTCCGACACATCCATGGAGCTAGATTATTTCATATGACACTTATTCCCTTGCAAGTCTGGAACACTTCTATCTAAGAGTGGTCTAGGACCATCACCGGGACTTCAGACTGACCTTCTGCTCCATAAGCCTCTCCAGTGACTGGACTCTCACTTGTTCCTTGCGCAATGCAGCCTGCAGTGCCATCACTTCTGCTTTCGCTTTGCTGCTTACTTCAGCGATCTCTTTATTAGCTCTAAATTGAGAGTTATTGAGGCCCATCAGTCATGCCAGATAGACGAAGACCACAACCCACGACACAGCCAGATCCCCCACAATCTCTTACGTACTGGCATAGCTTTTCTTCTGCATGTGCTTTCAGGGCCTGGTACCTTTGCTCTTCCTTCTTAGCTCGGGCAGCATAGTCTTCAACACACTTCTTCAGAGCCTCTTCATTCTATTATTAGATATTGATATACAGAATTACATACAATGGCATTCCTCAACCATCAGGCACTTAGGATGTCTAACTAAAACTGTTACCAATTTCAGCGCTCAAAAACAAAAGCAGACGGGAAAATAGCAGAGAGCCAAGAGAAAACCTATTTCCAGAGGAAGAGACGACACAGGATAGGCAACAGCCTATTGTTTTCTGTGGCCCCAGAAGGTAGGACCAGAACCAACGGATTGAAATTAAATCAAAAGAGTTTCTGGCTCAACATTAGAAAGAACTTCCTGATCGTTAGAGTGATTCCGCAGTGGAACAGGCTTCCTCGGGAGGTGGGGGGGCTCTCCTTCCTTGGAGGTTTTGAAACAGAGGCTAGATGGGCATCTGACAGCAATGAAGATCCTGTGATTTTAAGGGGAGGTATTTGTGAGTTTCCTGCATTGGACTAGATGACCTAGGGGGTATCGTTTCTAACTCAAGCCTTTAGGGCTAAAATGCTGTCCCAGGACTGTTTCAGAAACTACTCAAAAGCAAAATTGTCAACATTCTAGCCAACAGCCAACAGAAAGGATTTCATGGAACAGTCCTTTCCTTTCCACATGTAGCCACCTGCACTCCCCACAAAAACCAGGTTGCTTACCTGTAACTGATGATCTTTGAGTGGTCACCTGTGCAGTCACACACATGGGTTCGGGCCCTTGCTCGAAGCCGTCCTCGGAGAACTCCAATAGCAGCGTAGCGTGTTTTGGCGGGCTCCTCCACTCTGGGGAACGGGCACGCAGTGCGCATGCCTAGAGCGGGGGAGGAGCTCCCTCTCCTGCTCAGTTTCTTCCAGCCGCCGCCAGCAGGTCCCGACAGGAAAGAAGCAGGAAATGCCAGTGGTGGGGAAGGCTGGGCGGGTCGTGTGTGACTGCACAGGTGACCACTCGAAGATCATCAGTTACAGGTAAGCAATCTGTTTATCTTCTTCGTGGTCCCCGTGCAGTCCCACACATGGGTGTTTAGCGAGGTGAAGTACTTGGATGGCGGGTGCTGGCAAATGGAAAGCCAACCTAGAAACAAGCACAGCTTAGCAGCTCAACTGTACGGTGTCTTATAGAGTAACAGACAGGCTCACCTGGAATCCGTTGCAGGATCATTAATGGAGCACTGATAACACTGATGGGAGGAAGAAGGACGTGATGAGGAAAAATATGCTGAGGTAAGGAGCGAAAACAACGAGGTCTGGCAAGGCTGGTGGCGAAAAAGAAACTGAGCAGGAGACAGAGGCTCTCCCCCGCTCTAGGCATGTGCACTGTGCACCCGCTCCCCAGAGTGTAGGAGCCTGCCAAAACACGCTATGCTGCTATTGGAGTTCTCCGAGGTCGGTTTCAAGCAAGGGCCCGAACCCATGTGTTGGACTGCACAGGGACCACGAAGAAGATAATTGCATTTTTTTTCTACTGATACGTTAGGTCCAGGCTTTCCTCTTGGTTCACGACAACTTACACTAAAGCCCAGTAAGCACAAGTGCTCATCACTGTGCTCCATCTACTTTAGTAGTGCACTGAGTTCCTGTCTTGAAAAGGGTTTTGGAAGCCATGTTGAGGGGTTAGCAAGGAGCCAGCCACAATGGGGCCAGATAGGTCAGCGGAAACTACCGCAGTCTTGCAAAGGTCAAAGAACGGCGACACATCCAGCAAAGAAAAACGAAGGGGAAGCATCCTCCAGAAACAAGGAATGTCAATGAAGTTGAAGTGGGCAAGAACGGATCTGACCCGTGGACCCTGGGGAGAAACCCACCCACATTCTGAGTTTTATGTGTGGGAGATTTTTCTCTCTGGAAGTGGCAGGGAACCAGTACAATGGCCTGCTAGATTACATCTATCATATATATACTAATGGCCCTGGTAGGAAAACCAACTAAGGACTTTGGTGCTAGGAAGTCTCCAGGTGATTTCCCATAATGCCTTCCAGGAGGGCAACCTGTACAGGTCAAATCAAGGGGGTGGATGAGTGGTGTAAAGTGGGTGGGGATAGGGGGTTTCCTTGCAAGGGAAAGTTGCTCTCTTTTCCTTTAGATGCTGAGCTGGACCGACCTCTTTGCCTTGAGGATGGAAGCAGGCAACCATCTGTTCTGTGCATGCGGTCTTCCCAGGTAATGCAATGTCGACCTTGTCACTCTTTAAGGTTATTAGTGCCTGTCCTGATTTAACATCAGTTAAAGTGTGCATAAAACAGGGACAGTTTTCTTTAGAAATCCATTTGCAGATCTAGTGCTGTGCTTAAGGATGCCTGTAAGTATTTTCTTTCCAAAAAACCATTTCTGACTTTGGACTTTCAATAAATCTTTTGGTTTTACTTTTTTACTTAGTCTCTGTACCATCGCGATCCCCCAGTCTTTTTTTTTCAGTTTTATAATTTTATTAATTATTGATTGAAAGAACAAACAACTAATAAGTGACAAACATTACGTACAGTATGTACAGACCATAACAAGGACATCAACACACATAAGGGTAAAGGGAACAGTAATATCTCACTATCCACCCTCTTATATACAACCTTGTAATTTTAAAGTAAAAGATTAGAAATATCAAAAATCAATCAATATCACCTAGTTAGCATGACAAATTATCTATTCGTTTTTTCTGACAGATCCATCTATCTTTCTAGTTTTCGTCAGCATTTCCCCTTCGTCATCCATTCATAGAATAAACTCCAGTTTTTTTCGACATACTTCCTTGGTTTTGATCTGAACAGATTTGAAAGCGTATCCATCTCAGCTGTATCCAATACCTTGACAATTAACTCACCCATTGTTGGCATATCTGTTTTTTTCCAAAACTGAGCTAACAATAACCTCACCGCAGTATTGACATGGCCTATCAAGTGTTTCTCTGCTTTATCCAATTTATCTGGCAATAGGTTCAAGAGAAAAAACTCTGACACCCAACCTTTGTGCGCTGGCACTTCTCAGCTCTCCCAATGCATACCACATCAGCCCCTGGCCTGTGAACCACCAGTCAACAGAACTTGTGTGCCATTGGTTGGGCCCCCTCCTCTTCCCCACCCCCTGCCCAAACACCTGTCTCTCCAGAGCAGGACACTTCTCCTGCGTCTCGATCACTGTAGGAGACCGCCTCTTGCAGCCCTCTGCCTCTACTGCTTCTACACTGCCTCAGCCAGCAAACATCACCAGCCCCTGCCTTGCTCTGCATAGTCTCCTGCACTCCCTGCCTCCCATCCACAGCTTTAGGAGATACAGCCGACGGCTACCAAGGCCAACAGACCACCACTCTCCTCTCCCTCCAGCTGAATGCCCGTCCAATTTCTCCATCCACTGCCCCCCCCCCCCGGGGACTAACTGTCACGTGGCCATCTGCTCTCAGGATGCTTCCTCTGTCAGTTCTATGCTGGTCAAGGAAACACCCTCCTTCTGCTTCCCTCCTGGCTGCCAGGCTGGATACTAAGGTGGGTGAGCAGCTGGGAAGGGAGCCTTTCTTGACTGGGAGAGGGCGGGAGACAGGTGGAAAGCACAAGAGGTTTTCTGAAGGAGGGGGGAGCCCTGAAGTCCTGGGTGCCCAGCAACATCATCCCCCTGACCTCCCACCCTGAACCAGCAGCCTGCCATCACAACACACCAGAACAGTGTCTTCCTAAAAAAACAAACAACTCTGAGTCCCTTCATGCTTAACAGTCAATCCCTTTGTGATGACTGGGTCCATTTAAGAACTGCATCTCTTCACTGGCGTTTCACATACATGCCTCTATACACACTCCAAACATACCTCATTTCCATTCCTATCTTCAGACCCAGGTAGGGTCTCACCAGAGTAGAGGCAGGTGAGTGGCGGTGTTGGTCAGCAATACAACAAAATCTCCACTGGCACCTTAGAGGCCACTAACAATTTATTGAAGGTATGAGCTTCTGTGTGCCTCTTCGCATGCTTACAGTCCACTGGCACCTTTGTATCTGAAGAACTGTGCTTGCCCACAAAACCTCATACCTTGAAGAACATTTTCTGGGTCTCAAACATGCCGCTGGTCTCAAACTTTGTTCCACAGAGGAAAAAAAGTCCACCTTTCCTGAGAGGGAGATTCATCAACCCCAGCCTCTTTCTTGAGTCTGTTGTATTTCTCCCACCATGGGCCTTACTCTTAGTTTACAATAAAAATGTCGAGAGAGGAGACCAAGGGACAGCCAAGCTCTCCATTGGTTGGGGATCAAAGCCAAGGCTCAAGTTATAAGCTTCAGAGAAGAAACGGGGGCTATACGGAAGGATGGAAGGGGTCTGAAGAAAGCTGACACCACACAGTGCTCTGGAAGAAACATAAGCTACAAGGAAGAATGAGGTATTTGTTTAGGGGTCAGAAGCCACTCTCAAGTGGCTGAAGGCAAGAGCTGAGAGGGACTCACCTTTTGAAATCCTTCTATGGCCTCTTTCCGTTTCTCAGATCGTTTGAAGAGGTCAGCAAACGATTTTTCCATGGAATTCAGCTCAGAGAGTAATTGCTGTTTTTCACCTAGTACTTTCTGCAGTTCTTTTTTGGCATGCTCCTTTTGGTTTTCAGAATCCTCTAGAGAAAACAAATTGGCGGAGCAACTGATACAACTGCTTCTTCTTTGTACTCCAGAAGAGACTGGTGCTCACAAGACACAGTTTCTGTGTAAGCTGTTCCATTTCTAAAGACCTGCTCCTTGTACCAGTGAAACCTGGTCTCTACCATGTTAACGAACGGGTTCCACAAAACCAGTAGCAGCCGATAAACATGGCCTGTAGGGATCTGGTTTCACAACATCTAAGTAGCCCAACAGTTTGCCAAACCTTCCTTCATTGCTAATACATGCAAGCTTCTACTGTCCACACTTTTACTCCTCTGAGCATTTCTCTAAGAATGAGAACATTAAGAGGTCTCAACACCATCAGTGGTGGCAGCTCTGTGCTAATACACAAATCCAGCATATACAAGGACAGTTCCAAGTTCAGACAGTACATGGCACTTCTAGCTGAAGGGCATTACCTGGAAAGCCTTGGAAAGACCATTCAATCAGACCTCAGCTACATACAGCCCTTTGGTGTAAACCAGGGGTCCCCAATGTGGTGTGACACGACTGCCCACTGACACCTTTTCTGGCACCTACCAAGTGTCTTTAGAAAGTAGGTGGGGCCAAATGGGACTTTTGCCCAGCAAAGTTTCTGATTGGCTGTGCAGATTTTTAGAAACGTTGCCTTGGCAGCCGCTGCCACCACAGCACAAGGATCTTTACTGGATGACTAAGGGTTAAGCTGCGGCAGCCGTTCTGCGACAGGCTTTGCGGCTGCACCCACCACCCTGCGCCAGAATTTCAGCGGTGCCAGCAGGCTCAAAATGGTGCGTTTAAATATTCAAACATAAGAGCAGCTATGTCAGATCAGATCAGCATCCTGAATGTTTGGATAGGGCTGGTTCATGCATTTAAACCCGATTCATACATTCAAATCTTGGAAGCAAAACACAATGTCAATTGCCTCGGCCCCAGAAGACAAAGTATTAAGATCTCAAAAGTTATGTTTATAAATTTGCACTTACCCAGTATTTGCGTTATGGTGCCTTCAAATCCCACAAGTATTTTTCTAAAGAGGAAAACAAATTAAGCTTCATAAGTTGCTAGGAAGTTTACAATATTTCACACACTCAAAAGAGTAACCCTGCTCAACCCAGGCTATTTAGACACACCTCTTTATCATTCAAGTACAGAAGTGGATTAGAATCAAGACAATATCTTCTTGTCTGGCTAGGATCTGAACGCAACATATACATTCTCTGATACAGTGAGATCATAAAAGTTAATGCAGAGTAGCTGAGTGTTGGTCTAGGATCTAGGAGACCCAGGCCTTAATCCCTCACACTACCTTACAAGGTTGTTGTCAGAAGATGAAATGAAGAATGAAGCAAGTTATTTTGGGGAGCAAGGGACAGCATGAATGAAGTGAATAATAAACCACAAGGGAAACAAACTCCTCTCTCTTTCCCATGACGCATTCCAAGAACACTGTCTACTCTCAGCATAATGTCTCAAACTGAAGTGTTTAGGCAATATTTAGTCCTTCTGAGAAAACGGCTATATAGCTTGGATTTACCTAATCGTACGTACCTCATTTCTTGCGTTTCAATGGACATTTTGTCATACTTTGCCTTCCACTCCAAAACTTCACTCTGTTTTTCTTGCACCTGAAAATACAAGATTCTTTAGGCACTTAGCATAGACTGGCACACCTTCGCATCTAGGACAGAAACAAAGGAATACAGCTGGTGAGAGACAAGACTACACTGCAGTCTGCCCAGTACGACAGCTATAGTATTTGACAAGCAGGGGCTCTGCATGGACTTGCAGTGGGGCATCTCCTTTTCCTCTCCCATTATTTCTTCAGCCTCTCTTCTGAAAGGCCCCATAGCCTGTCCCCTTTTCCTGATTCCTTTTCTTCTCGCCACTCACCAGCCAACCTATCTTTAAAAGGTCAAGGTAGTCCCCTGTGCAAGCACCAGTCGTTTCCAACTCTGGGGTGACGTCGCATCACGATGTTTTCACGGCAGACTTTTTATGGGGTGGTTTGCCATTGCCTTCCCCAGTCACCGACACTTTCCCCCCAGCAAGCTGAGGACTCATTTGACCGACCTCGGAAGGACGGAAGGCTGAGTCAACCTGGAGCCGGCTACCTGAACCCAGCTTCCGCTGGGATTGAACTCAGGTCGTGAGCAGAGGGCTCGGACTGTAGCTTTCCCACTCTGTGGCACGGGGCCACCTACCTTCAATCCATCTGTTCAGATGCAGCAAACAAACTACCACCTACTTATAGCCCATCAAAAGATTCCAAAGAAATTTACCTCCGAAGTAAGCTTTTGAACAGCTGCATCCATCTTTTCCACAGCGGCATCCATGTCTTTCTGGCTATATTTCAACACATCTATAATAGCTTCAGTAGGCACAGGAGCACAAGAGAACTGGGAAAGATCATTGGAGATTGGGATGTCTAGAGACGCTTCAGCCTGCAGTGAAAAAATGTAAGATGTTCACAGTAAACATTTCAAACCTCATCTGCAACAGCAGATGCTCAGAATACTAGACTCTACACTGAGTAGTTGAACAAGTAAAGGAAAAGCAATGGCTTCGGAATTACTGCCACCTTGGGGCCACAAGGACCTCACCAGACACTATGCTTTAACAAACACAAACCCACTGCCTGATCACAGACCAAGAGAATTGTCGACTGGGTTTACCACGAGGAAGGGCAACAGGAGAACGTTGCTTCCTGTGGTTGGGCTAGGAAAAGCGTCTTGAACATTTGACCCTGGGGTGGGGGTACACCTCATACTTTGGAGATGGCTAGAGTCACTAACAGTACAAAAACAACTTTAAGAAACCATCCTGGTGCTAACCTGTCACGATGAAAGGCTCAATTTATGTACAGAAGATACAAGAAAGGCCTCTTTTCTCCAGACATAAATCGTCCAGGAGGGACTGCCTTGGGCTGCCTGTGAGGCAGACAGCAGGCACACCGGCACAGCCAGCAAAGGACCAGAACCAGCTGGCAGGGGATGGGTAGGCAGGACAGACACTTGGGATGGAAGAGCCACTGGCTGCATCAGCACGAGGCCAGTCAGTCCGTTTCTCTTGCATAGAGCAAGCTGTCTTGAATCAAGGGAGGAAGAGATTCAGGGGAGAGGGAGAAAAGTCTGACTTCTTTGGGGGGGGGGGGGGGGGGGAGCCATTTGCCCAAATGGGAAAGGAGAGAAATAAGCATCAGTGGCTGGGTCTACCTAAGGAACTTTAAAGAAGAACTGCAGCTATCGGAAACCATTAGACTTGTGAACCATACTGAAACCAGTGAGCTTCTAAACAAATCCCATGCTTGAGAACAGCTGTTTTATTGAGAACAGGGGATCCCCTTTGACCTCAGAGCCACCCTCACACGCTGACCGTTCTGTCACTTTACCCGATAGAACTAAGCCTTCCTGTTTGGATCCAACTGAGAATTTTAAGACAAGAGCCTTTGATGGGAGTGAAAATCACTAAAAATAGTATATAACCGGCAGCATAACACACATTCCCTCAGAACAGGGAGGAAGGTGCCTTTAAAAGAGTTACATACAAGGGGTCTCAGAAAAAAGGCAAAAACTTGCAAGCTTAGGCATAGTATTTCATATAATTTAATTTTACAAAAACTCCCATTTTTCTGTACAGTGCGTGCGCACACACACGACCAAAGGTCAATACAGTTACAAAGAGAGTGCATCTTCTTGCTGGCCCACGGCAGACACAGTGACACCAAAGGCTTTGTGCTAGACTGTCTTGGAAGACACAGAAGATTTGCAGTGAAGACGTTTTCATGGCCTCCAATGTTTCTTTTACACCATGCAAAAGGCATTGTAGCCCTGACTTGGATGGCCCAGGCTAATCTAATCCTTCTCAGATCTTGGAAGGTAAGGAGAGGCAGCAGTGATCAGTAGTTAAATGGGAGACCAAGGAATACCAGGGTCACGACGCAGAGCCAGGAAAGGCAAGCCACCTCTGGAAGTCTCCCGGTTGCCATTAAGTGAGCTGTGACTTGACAGCAAAAAAAAGCAGGCAATGTATTTCCAGAAACAGACACATCTTCTAGATGCCAACATGACCTGAGTAACAGAGAAACTCTGAATACCTTCTTCGTTTCCAACAGGAGACAGGGTGGGATACTGGACCTTGAAGCTGTCACCAAGATAATCCATGGAGATTTGATTGATAGCTCTATAAATACAACTTCCTTAGATAACAGGGAGTCACTCATCTCCGTTCTCCTCACCCAGATTTCCTGATATTTTTGCATTATCACTGGTGTGGAAGTCTTAACATCAGTTTGGACTTCACACTCCTACACCTGTGGAAATCTGACTTGGGGGGAGGGGAGGCAAACAAATCCAATTTGGGAGTCTCAAATTGGCAAACTTCTAGGGCGGAAGTTCCAACTGAGAGACAGGTTAAAACGGATAAAAGGAAGTCCTTCTTCACCCAAAGGGTGATTAACATGTGGAATTCACTGCCACAGGAGGTGGTGGCGGCCACAAGTATAGCCACCTTCAAGAAGGGTTTAGATAAAAATATGGAGCACAGGTCCATTAGTGGCTATTAGCCACAGTGTATGTGTGTATATAAAATTTTTTGCCACTGTGTGACACAGAGTGTTGGACTTGATGGGCCGACCAGTACACAAGCTGCACCCGCTAACAGCTGGGAATGTCCAGCCCTATCGCCAACAGATGATGGCGGGAACACCCCGTGTCAGAGATGGTCTTCCAAGGAAACAGCTAACAAAGCAGCAAGTCACATCTTACTGCCACGCATTTTTCAAGCAGAGAGTGAAACTAGCCATTCACTGCAAGGAACCGTACAAGAAGTCTGCGAACGTCAACTCTTGAGATCACAAAAGTGCCGAGGGAAGAAGACTACTGGAAAAATCCAGACAATACTTACCAGGCCTAGGGGTGTTCCTAGAAGGTTCATTTCTAATAGCTTCTTGTTGATTTTAGGAGTTCTTATTTCATGAGGAGGTATTTCAGTACACTGTCTATTAAAATTCAAATACGGAAAATTAGTATATGTCGTCCATTAAATAGAAAA
Organism: Heteronotia binoei; assembly: GCF_032191835.1. Classification (NCBI taxonomy): domain Eukaryota; kingdom Metazoa; phylum Chordata; class Lepidosauria; order Squamata; family Gekkonidae; genus Heteronotia; species Heteronotia binoei. The sequence goes on along the minus strand of NC_083226.1, from coordinate 8,202,572 downwards.
CAAAGTTTCTGTTTATGCTTACTCCGATAAAGCTGGAACTGGAGGTACAGCTGCAACTTTTGGAGAACCAATTTTCTTGGGACTTTCAGTGAGCAGAGGATCAAATTTCAAATAGAGAGACTGCTTCCTCCAAGCAGATTCCTTGAACTGCAAGAAAAATCAGACACCACTTACAGCAACCATCCTATTTATCTAACTTATAGTCCTCTCTTCCTCCACAGAGGGGTCCCCAAAGCAGCTTACCTCATTCTCTCCCCCCCACACACACACGTGAGGTAAGCTAGGCCAACAGTGTATGACTGCCTCAAAGCTTCCTTGGCAGAGAAGGGATTCAAACGGGAGCTGCCCAGATGGCAGCTCAACACTCTAATCACTTGCTCTGAAACTCAAGACTTCCAAAGACAAAGTCAGAGTCCCATGGGGCCTGAACCTATGACCTCTGCCTACAAGACCAGCATGATAACCCCCTAAACTATGCTGCATTAGAGCATTTGCTGGACTATTCCTCCTTGTGCCTCTCTCAAGCAACATCAACAGTCTCCAAATGAAGACAGCAAGAACTAGAGAGGCACTGTGTGCCTGGACAGCAATGCCATCATGACTGCAGGATAGGCAGTGGCCTTCTATGAAGAGGAGCTAGTCTCCTGCAGCAGAGTCACTGAGCTCTGAACACAAAGCTATTCTGCGCAGCCATAAGCATTTAATAATATATGAAAAAAATATATATTCTGGGCTTCACTCTGAACATTGCTTGCTCCACGTGCAATAAAAAAAAATCTGCTGAAAGCAGGATCGCATGAAATTCAGCTGTCAGGAGTGTAGATTGTTGTCAGGAAAACTCGAAAGCAAAGGAGGGGGGGGAGGGGAAGATGGGTTGACACAAATCTGACCAGGAATACAATAAAAACATCTTAATTCCATACTCATACAAGGTGACTTCCTCTGGCAACATATAGGAAATTGGAACAGGGGTTGGGTAGGATACCATATGGAGATGCTACTCATTAGACTGGGTTTATATCAGCAGGAACAGTTTTGGTCTTCTCCTAATAATCACACAGATCCTTAAGCACATCTTGTCAGGATCTGCTCTCCTGCCAGTCTTTCGTATGTGGAGAACATCCCTTTATAGTTTAGTGCAGGTCATAAAAGGCTATCTAAGTTCTCTGGGAATGTAGGCACCACCAGCCCTCCACGAGAACAGGAAAAAGGAAGGAAAGAGGGAGATGGGGGGTGTGTGCTTGGGAAAAGTGTTAATAGAACTCTGTGACAGCCTATTGGCACTCTGGCAAAGTCCAACACTCTAATCGCTTGGTAAAAGGAATGATCCTGTAATGACTCAATAAACTTTACCTATGTTTTCATGCAAGAAAGTAGTATGAATATTACTTAGCAAACCTTACACATCTGCTGCACCCACAATATGTCCAACTTGACCGAAGCGGTTGACTACGCTTCAGGGGCTATTCTGTAATAGTAACCAAGTGCCTTAGAACGCTGAAATTATTTCAGGGATCTATTCTTACCGAGGCCACACCAAATTGTTCCAAGTAGTCCAGCTCCATGTTCATTCCTAGAACTAGAACGAAAGAGTTAATGGCTACAGAGTCAACGACAGCATATTGTCTTTAGATGGGTAGCCGTGTTGGTCTGAAGCAACAGAACAAAGTCTGAGTTCAGGGGCACCTCAAAGTTTAATTCTGGATAGGAGCTTTCATGTGCACACGCATTACAGCTTATACCCAGAATGAAACTTTGTTGGTCTTAAAGGTGCCACTGGACTCAAACTTGGTTCTAGTAGTACTATAGTACTGATACATCCCAGCAAGATAAATAAATTTCACAGGAAGACTGTTTATTATCTACTTATTTACATCCATTACCTGGATTTATAGTATTGTCTTTTAACCTTCGCCAGCCCTGAGTGTATCTTAGGTGAGAGGAAGGGCTTCCTCTCTGCCTTCTTACTCTCTCTTCAGCATGAGGCACAGCCGCTCAGGTGACAGCGAAACAGCTGAGACACCCAAAGGGCAGCAAGCTGGCTGTGGGAAAAGGGGATTCAAATCACTATCACCCACTGTGGCCACAGCTCTCCTGAGAGCTGCCTGGCACTAGGAGGAGGGCATGGAGGCTGCTCAGAAGCACGGAGATCCCTTTACTTTCACCCCTGGCATGAGTCACAATTTAGCCCATCCTTCTGTCCCTTTAGCGGTGGCTGCTTTAAAGTGGGTGCCACTTGCCAACTACAATAGCCTTGCCCACTTTCCCGGAACACTGCCTCACCGGGCACGCTCAACAGTCACAGGTGGCTCCCAAGCCACTGGGTATCATTGTGTTATTCGTAAGCTAGCCTGGCCTATTAAGACTACACTGCACAGAAGTACAGCGCCCTCGGGATAGGACGCCATTCAGTATTCCAACTGTTATCTTAGGCACTGGGAGAAAAAGTCCACACACAGACATCTACAAAGCAACCTTTGTCTTAATCGCGAAGAGTTCAAAAATGTTTTAGCAGTCATTGGCAAACATTCCTTTTATCTCCTTTTTCTGTGTTTCAAATAGCAGTTGCTTAAAGCTTGTTAAAATCCTTATTTATTAAAGGACCTAATTCCAAAACTTTTGCAGGTCGAGTCATAGGCCTTACTTTCTCTGGGTGACCTGAACTCATTTCCTGGATTCACAGCCATTTCAGAAATTCCACAAGAAGTTTTAGACATTAAGTGATTCTTTCTTAATGATGCATCACCATCACCCAAGGAGGCACTTTGGTTCACCTATGAAGCAAACAACAGTTCTATGAAATTCCCATAAGGTACAAAACACTGTACAGTTTGTATTTAACTTGGTCCCCCCATCCCGTCAAGTATTTTAGTATTGCAGCAATGGCCCCAAATAGGCAACCAGATCAAAAAAACAGGACAGGTGGCCTGCAAATTTTAGTAGCGAGATGCGTCTATTAATGCTTCTAGGAAAAATGTATTTCATCTTTTACTTTTTTTTGCTAGTAGCCAATATATAATATAACTGAGAGGAAAAGCTCAGTTCTTTAAATTCCCAAAGAGCCACATTCCAGATAATGCTACTTCAATCCAGAAATGCCAGTAGAATAACATGATCTTGATTATGTGATCTACTAGAGAAGAGGGGGCCAAACTGCGGCTTGGGAGCCATATGTGGCTCTTTCACACATATTGTGTGGCTCTTGAAGCCCCCACCATACCATTGGCTGGCTTGGAGAATGTATTTAAAGTTAGTTTCCTTCCTTCCTGTTTTGTCGCTCCCAAACATCTGACATTTATGTCTTGTGGCTTTCAAACATCTGACATTTATTCTTTGTGGCTCTTTATATTAAGTATTTCATGCTGTTTAATTGAAACGGGGGGGGGGGGGGAGAGTTCCGTGGAGTGGATTCCATGTTAAATCACGACTCAAGCAAGGCATTTCAGCCACTGGAATTAACTTTCTCTCTTCTCTTCTCCCACTGTAGCTCCATGAGCTGCTCTTGTTCCCCAAGAGACTCCAGGAATAACACAGAATCATAGAGTTGCAAGGGACCCCCCTCCAGGGTCATCTAGTCCAAAACCCTGCACAATGCAGGAACTTCACAAATACCTTCCCCCCACACATACATCCCCAGTGACCCCTGCAGGCTCCATGCCCAGGAGATGGCAAAAACCTCCAAACCCTTGCCAAAGTGGCCTGGAGAAAAACTGCTGACTGACCTCAAAGTGGCAATCAGCATTTCCCTGGGTGTGTAAGAAAGGGCCACAAGAACTAAGCACTGATGCAACTCTTCCTGCCCTCCTTCTCATGATCTGCCTAATTCACAGAATCAGCATTGCTGTCAGATGGCCATCTAGCCTCTGTTTAAAAACCTCCAAGAAAGGAGAGCCCTCCACCTCCCAAAGAAACCTGTTCACTGAGGAACTGCAACAGTCAGGGAATTCTTTGTAATGTTGAGCTGGAAACTCTTTTGATTCAATTTCAACCCATTGGTTCTAGGGCAACAGAAAAAAAACTGCACCAGCCCTTCAAGATGATGACCATATAACCTCTCAGTTGTCTCCTACCCAGGCTAAACATACCCAGCTCCTTCAACCTTTCCTCATAGGATTTGATCTCTAGACCCCTCACCGTCTTCATTGCCCTTCTCTGGACAAAACACTATAGGTGAGCAGGTAACTAGAGCAAAGAGATACCATCACTTCATGTGATCTGGACACTATATACTTCTGTCGATACAGCCCAAAATGGCATTGCCTTTTTACTTTACTTTACTTTATTCGATTTATATCCCGCCCTACCCCACCGAGGCGGGCTCAGGGCGGCTATTTTTAGCCATTGCATCACACTGCTGACTCATGTTCAGTGTATGGTCCACTAAGACCCCTATGATCTATAAGCACATACTACTGCCAAGACAAGTCTCCTCCATCCTAGAATGATACACTGGATTTTACTTACCTAAATGCAGATCTTTACATTTATCCCCATTAAAATTCATTCTATTTGTTTTAGTCCAGTTTTCCAGCCTATAAAGATCATCTGGTATCCTGTTTCTGTCTTCTACTGTATTTGCAACCCCTCCCAATTTAGTATCGCCTGCAAATTTAATCATCATTCCCTCTATTCCTTCATCTTAATCAAATATCAACAAATGTCACACAACATGCCTTTCCATTAACAAAAAATTAGTGTGGAATAAGTTGGTATTCTGAGAGCTCATAGTTTGAAGAAAACAACTCTCCAACCTTCAGCACAAATAGGCTTCAAGCAACAAGCGAGTACGAGTAGGATTTCCAGTGGCCAAGGAAGGGTATGGGCTACTTTACATACTTTCCTACTTTACGCAGCTGTTTGCCCAATAACCAGCAAAAGGAACTGTGCAAAATGAAACAAAGGCCTAAGCTGAATACTCATCATTTATACATGTTATAGAAATAACTTTTGACACAATTGAAATTGTGCTGGTACAGAGTATATTTAGTGTAGCTCTGACACAAACCTAAACACAAGAATGATATTATCATACTTGGACCCCATACCTCCTGCTCCTTTGAAGGCTCAGACTGAGTTTCTGCTTCAGCCAGAGCTTGGTTTTCAGTTACCAACTGCTCTGTCTTTCCCCTAAAGAGAACCAGAAGAAAAGTCTTACAGCACTTGACAGTTAAACATATCTCAATATGCTTTAAAGTGTCTTTAAACATTTATGCTTCCCACTTCTGCCCTCAATAGATATTGCCCCTAGTGCCAACTAAACTTAACAGCTATAGATCCAGGCGGGCAGCTGTGTTGGTCTGAAGCAATAGAACCAAGTTGGAGTCCACTAGCGCCTTTAAGACCAACAAAATTTGAGAGTGTGAACTTCCATGTGCCAAGCATACTTGCTCAGATAGTATGAAATGGAAACAGAATCTTACATATTTTACACATAATGGGTGGGTAATAAATTAGCATACAGAATAATTAAAATGTTTTTACCAGATTAAAAGAATAATAAGTTTAGTTATATGGCTATCACCTGTTAGACAGGGGAGAACATCACAAGGATATAGATATATCAGAATTGGAGATTGATGTATCCTTGATGGTGAGTCTGTCATTAGGTTTAATTGTAAAGAGTAATGAATTGAGAGTCTCGTGTCATGCTCTACTGGTCTCTTCTCAAGCATGGGTTGAACTAACAACATCCTTTTCTCGGAGTTGTTCTGTTGGAGAGAGCTCTACTCTGATATTCTCAGAGTAATACAATGTCAGAAACATTGATACCTTACAATGCTTACAATGTTCAGCCATTTAATGTTTTCCTAGACTCAGAGCAGAGCCAATTTGGTGTAGTGGCATAGTGCACGGATTCTTATTTGGGAGAACTGGGTCTGATTCCCCACTCCTCCACGTGCAATTGCTGGAGTGATTTTGGGTCTGTCCTCACTCTCTCAGAGCCGTTTGCTCAAGAGCAGCTGACTTCTCCGAACTCTCTCAGCCCCACCTACCTCACAGGGGGGGTCTGTTGTGGGGAGGGGAAGGGAAAGGAGATTGTAAGCTGCTCTGAGACTCCTTCGGATATAAATCTAATCTCTTCTTCATCTATATATATTTTTTTCGTTTATATTTTTAGCTTCTGCTGTGTTTTTTGTGCTTTTTCTCGAGGTTTTATTCTTAAGAATTCTATTGCCAAATCCCACCACTTTCCATTTTAGGCAGCAGGGCTGCCAGGTTCCCCTCTGGCCACCAGCAGGCGAGGAGACAGGGAGGGCTGCCAAATCCATGCTGGGAAAACTCCTGGACATTTGGGGATGAAGGGACTTCAATAGGTACAATGCCCTAGAGTCCACCCTCCAAAGCAGCCATTTTCTCCAGGGGAACTCATCTCTGTAGTCTGAAGATGAGCTGGAATTCCTGGGGATCCTGGAGGATGGCATCCCCACTAGGCAGGCATCTTTTAAGGGCTGGGGGGGGGGGACCTTTGGAAGGCATCAGATATCGAAGACTGTTAAATACACATTATATAGCAAGAGTGTTACTGTTTAAAGCATGTTTGTATTTTAAGTTTAAAAAATAATATCTTTAGTCGCATCTCTCGGTTTTCTTTTATAAAGTGTTTATCTCCTCCACAGGCATAACATTTTATGACACACAGACTGACAACGTCCTATTTATGTCAGATCCGGCCCTCATAACAGATGAGTTCGACACCCCTGATTCAGGAGGTGCCACAAGGCCTGCCTGTTTGTCATGGCTTTGGAAGGGGTTTGAATGGGTTACATATCAGAACCCAGACTACTAGGCAGTTTGAAATAATTATCATAGGCCACCATGGTTTTAGAATAGGCTGCTTTTATGTCCTTATCTAGTGACCTGCCATGTATAATTTTAGATTAAACCAAAAAAACCTTGTAAAATGAGGCTTTTCATGGGGTGTATATTACTTTTATCAATTCCAAGACTGTTTCAAATTCAAGAAAACACTTACTGTGGCTCAGGTGGCATATCTACAGCTTCAGATTCATCTGGAGAACTATACTGCTGTATTGGAGAAAGTTCTGCTTTTGCTGGGATGTTGTTCTCTCTAACATTTGTTCTCTCAATACGAAGCAAAGACTTCTCAGCAGAATTCTGAATTTTGCAACCACCCAGCAGCATCAAGTCAGGATCACCAGAAATATCCTCATCTAAATGTGAAGATGCCTTGCGGATTAAACTCTCCTCTGTCCCAGTCTTGCTTTCCCCCTCAGTCTTGTCCAGCACATCCTTGTTATTTGAATCTGGCTTCTGGGATGGGGTCTTTATATCCACTCTCTCACTTAGTTTTCCTGGAGATAATTTGACCGAAGGTGTCCCAACAAACTCAGATTTTATTGATTCCAGTTTTGAAGTATTGGCATCTTTCTCATTTTCTTGCAAGGTTTTGTTTACAACTGGAGAATTTGGCGGCTCTGAGGCCCCTGCTTGGAAGGTAATGATTTCCGAATAGTTGTCCTTTGTATCAGCAGCGGTATCTAACTCAACAGTTTTTTGACACCTGTTGAAAAGCAGAACCATTACTCCAGCCCTTTGAAGGAAAGGAGGCTCAGCTGGTTAGCTCAGACTTTGTAGGGATAATTAATCTACATTGGCACTCATTTCCACTTACAGAAAAGTTCAAGTATAAGAAGGTTTCTATCATCCGGATTCAATATGCACACCCGCATATAGAAGCCTCCTTTTTAGCTGGCACACATGAACTCAAAGAAAGCAAAAAAACCCTTGGATCTTAAGTATTCAAATAAATGAGATTTCCAGCACTTCCCATACATCATGATCTGAAAGAGCAATTTTCAATTTTAAGAAAAATCTCTTGAGACATAAATATACCACCAGGGCTGCAAATGACTAGACAAGTACGCCTCCAACTCATAACTTGCTGGTGACACCAAATAGACTCCTATATCTTAGGGCAGGGAATAAAGCTGACGACGTGAACTCCTCCTTGATGTGCAATACCTTGAGACCTCAGCTGGCTAAATTCAGCCAGCATCCTCCAAGAAGATGGGAAAGTCCCTGCAGCACCCATTTTGCCCTTTATTATGACACTTTCAAGAACTCCTCTATTACTCTTGAGTGCTGGAAGAAATGTAAGCAGGAAGGATCCTTTTTGCATTGTTGGTGGCTGTGTCCAGAAATCAACAAATTTTGGAGTGAAATTAAACCCATAATAGATAACATTGTAGAGGGAGATATTCCTTTTAGTCCCGAATCCTTTCTCTTAAATTACTGGCCTAATATAAAACTATCTCAGTTGAAAAAAGAATTAGCAACTCTTTTATTGATGGCAGCAAAGCTTTTGATTGCCTAACAATGGAAACGAGATGGGTCCCCTAACAAACAACAATGGATGACCAAAATATGGGAGGTAGCAGCTTTAGATAAATTAGCCATACAAATCAGAGTATTAGACGTACAGCAGAAGAAATAATTTTGTTGAGAAATGGTTCCCCTTTTTTAATTATATAAATTTGGAAGAAGACTTTGAAAAACATATTCCAAAAAAAATATTAATTTCTCATATTATTGAAGACTCTTTATTGTAAATCTCTGGTTATATAATGACTGCTTATGTATTGGAAATTTAGATGATATATGTAACAATGTGAAATGATAGAAAGATTTAGAGGTGCTCTACTTAATATGAATGCTAATTATGCCATGAATGTAATGTATGTATACTATTGTAATTGTTTTGTTGTTGAGAGTGTATTAAGGTTGTTAGTTATGGTTGGAAAAATTAATAAAAAAATTTAAAGTTTAAAAAAAAAAGAACTCCTCTATGTTCCCAGAGCCCAACAATTACTTGAGAGGAGCAAATGAGAACCGCTTCACAGAGGACTAGCATGCGTCACTGGGAAGAATGATCATGCACTTTCCATCCTGGGGAAAGTTGACTAGACACATACACTGGAAGTGCTCTTGGGCTTCAGTACCAGGGCTGTAGGAGGGCCAGGCTTCTTCTGTGCAATGTCAAAGCAAATTTCTCTCCCTGGGCTTAAAGCAAGGGGTAACCCAAAAGAGGGGGGAAGAGAAACTAAACCAAGCAAGCAAAAACCTCCAAAGGAAGTTTAAGAGTTCTAGTAAGGGGCCCAAAGTTTAAAAACATCAATAGTTACAGACAAAAGTACACATTTATTAAAAAAAAATAAAAACCTTGTAGGGGCCCAAATGAAGCCTTATAAAATCATCAAAGTGACAAATGCACAAAAAAGAACCATATAAGCCCTAACGCGTTTCAGCCTTCTTCAGAGGTTAAATAGTACAAATTACAACACGCAACAAAGTCCCTGTTACACTTGTAAGGCAATAAACAATTAAAATAGGACCCAAAACTGAATGTTCCAATCTGAAAATGAATTACACAAAATGTGTTGTTGGGAGGCCACAAATGTATCTGGCTTTATGTCAGCAGCAATTATATACACTGGAAATAATAATATTGCCAATATAAACCTTCCAGTTTAGGTCCTAAAAGTACAAGTAGAATTCCCTTATCAGGGCCAGTGTAACATCAGCATACCTCAGGGATAACTGGGTTGAATCCCTAGTAGAAAACATACAGCAGCACGACTGTCAGTTTTGGTCTTGAGAATAAGGCACACCTGCTGTGAAACACCAGAGTCGCCAACCTCAAGGTGCTGCCTGGAGATCTCGTGCTATTACAACTGATCTCCAGGCAACAAACCAGTTCTCCTGAAGAGAACAGCTGCTTTGGAGAGTTGATTCTATGGCATTACATACCAAGGAAATCCCTCCCCTCCCCAAGCCTTGCCTTCTCCAGGCTCAGCCTGCAAAATCCCCAGGTATTACCTAACCCAGAGTTGGCAACCCTGATATTCTAGGAAATCATTGGTAGATTCTGCTCATTTGAAAGTGTCAGCCTACCCAACTAAGCAGCAGTCTTGTATCTTACCATCCATTCTGACGAGAGTTGCACACAACTGGTACACAGCAAACTATGTTTTACTTACACAGAACTGGGTATAGGCAAGTCAAAATCCTCCAGAGCCTCTGCATAGTCTTTGATTAGAGGATGCACTTCAGTTTTTTTCCTCGCATCTGGACTCAGAATCCTGCAAGTCTGAAGATCCCGTACTGGAGTTTGAAAAGTTACCTTACGGAAGAGATTTAAGTAAATATAACCAAACATAACAGGTTGTGCTGCACTGCTGGAAGTTACTGGGTGCCTGGCATTAGGCAGAACAAAAGACAGCAAAGGAAATAAATTCTGAATACGACTAACAGCTTTGTTCATACATCTGGACTCATCTTTCCCATGTCCTTCCCACATTCACTGCATCCTTTCTCCTAGCTACTCTTTCTGAACAGGTAACTCTAACACAAAACTACATCGTTCAATGATGTCAACATTCACCCAGAAACTGAAGCAATGCATTTCTCTTTTTTAAAAAGTATGTGAGAAGGCTCAAGCATTATTTCTCTTGATGCTATTATTATTATTATTATTATTAAATTCAATTTACTGAATCCAGAGCTTTTTTGGTAGAAAAAGCCCTGCGGGAATAATTTGCATATTAGGTCACACCCCCTGCTGCCAAGCCAGCTGGAACTGTGTTCCTGTGCGTTCCTGCTTTTAAAAAAGCCGTGGTCCTATCCTGGCCTAAGCCGGGCTCTGGCCAATGTACATCAAGTAAAAACAGCACATAGATTAAAACAATACAAATTAAAACAATAGACTTCAAAACCCCCAGTGGTGTCCTAGCAATTTTGTTCTTTGTCCAGAATACTGGAGTGGGGGGAAGGAGGGAGCGTCAGGGTGCGAGGAAGGAAAGGCACCAGCCTTCACTGCCCTCAATTGAATGTCTGGCAGAACCCCTCTGCCTTACAGGCGCTGTGGAATTGCATAAGATCCCGCAGGGCCCAGATGTCCTCTGGCAGAGAGTTCCACCAGGTAGGAGCTAGAGCTGAGGGCCCAGATGTCCTCTGGCAGAGAGTTCCACCAGGTAGGAGCTAGAGCTGAGGGCCCAGATGTCCTCTGGCAGAGAGTTCCACCAGGTAGGAGCTAGAGCTGAGGGCCCAGATGTCCTCTGGCAGAGAGTTCCACCAGGTAGGAGCTAGAGCTGAGGGCCCAGATGTCCTCTGGCAGAGAGTTCCACCAGGTAGGAGCTAGAGCTGAGGGCCCAGATGTCCTCTGGCAGAGAGTTCCACCAGGTAGGAGCTAGAGCTGAGGGCCCAGATGTCCTCTGGCAGAGAGTTCCACCAGGCAGGAGCTAGAGCTGAGAAAGCTCTGGCCCTTGTTGAGGACAGCTGGACCTCTTTGGGGCCAGGAATCACCAGCAAATAGCTGCCAGTGGAGTGTAACTCTCTACCAGGGACATAGCAGAGGAGATGGTCCCACAAACTCAGTGTACCTCCTCCACCAATTCATTCCCACACATATTCTCAAGAGTCATATAATGGGGGGGGGGGGGAGTTCCCCATTTCAGCAGTGCCTTGCAGTCCCTAGCCTAGCTCCCATTTCGCTCCCCATCCTTGGGTCCTGGAATCAAGCAACGAGTAACAAGTTATCCATTAAGCCACCAGCGCTCCATTACAACGTGAGCATTTGATCCCACAAAAAAGATATGCTGGATATCAACATTTTAAACTTTTTATAGTATTTATTCATTTTTAAGATAAACCATCCTAACCATTATAGACAATGGGAAAGCAAGCTATAATCCAATAAATTACTGCCTTTTACCTGTTAATTTAACTACCTGATCCTCCCTTGATAGAAGTTCATGTTTACCTCAATAGTGTGATGGGCAAACACGTTAGTCCATCTGTAGCCACAGAGAGGAGGAAGAGTCCAGTAGTACCTTAGACTAACAACATGTGTGGCAGCTCACACCCACAAAATGTTGTTAGCTTTTAAGGCACTACTGGCCTCTTGCTCTTTTCTACCTCTATAGCAGTGTACAGAAAGTAATCTAACTAACCAAACCTTACTACCCACAGTCCACTTGTTGCAATATTTTGTTATTATTAAAACTTTTTTTAAGACGACACCTTGACATTCTTCACTAAACCCTTGGGTGGCACATTTTCTTTCTGCGAAGGGCAAAGAATGGAAGACCTGCCGGTGGCCTCTGAAGGTGGAAAAAGGAAATCAAAAGTTTCTGCAAAAGAACCATTTCCAATATTTTCGACATCAGCAGTTTGCAGACTCATTCTGGAAAAGAAAACAAAGGCAGAATTACGTAATTTACTTTCAAGTAACTACAGCTTTAGCCCTCTGGGCTTTACAAAGTGGTAGAACTAAGAACAAGGAGAACCTTGCTGGACCATACCAGTGATCCATCTTGTCTCACACAATGGTCAGCCAGTTTCTCTGGAGGTCCAACAACAAGGCACAGAGGCCATGGCCTTCCCTTGAAGCTGCCTCCTGGCACTGGAGGATCCCATTTAGTCACTATGACTAGTAACCACTAATAGATGTTTCCTCCATGAATCTGTCAAATCACCTTCTAAAACTGTCTATGCCTGTGGACAGCACTACATACTCTGGCAGCAAATTCCACATTTCAGTCACTTGCTGTGTAAGTAGCAATTCATTTTGTCCATCCTGCATGAATTTTATTGGATGCCCTCAGGTATTTTGGGAGAGGGAGGAAAAGCTTCTCTTCCTCCAGTCTCTCCACCGCATGCATAATTTTACAAATCTCCATCATGCCAGCTCTTACTTTTCTAAACCAAAAAATGTCAAGACTCTTCAGCCTTTCCTCACATTGGCAGGTGCTCCAACTTCCTAAGCATCTTGGTTGCCCTTAACTGAAATAAAGAGGCCCCCTTAACAGGAAATGGTTCCCAATCATATACAATCAAATTTATGCCATCAGGAACCAGGAAAGTAGTATAGATAAGGAGCACATATACAAGGAAAGCTAAGAAAGGCTGCTTCTAAACACGGAGAGGGACAAGACCACAGCCTGAGGAGGCAGCAGACTTCCAGGCAGACCTCAAGTGGAAGAAAAGAGCATCAACTGAATTGATCTCCTAAGCAAATCTTACTGCACTGTTTGTTCAACATCCCATCCTGTTGAACGTGTTTAGCTTGCACCTTGACTCTCAGCAAGAAAAGCCAGCGAAACACATTATAAGGAAATACATTATGTTATAAGAACCCCTCTCTACAAGTTGACTGGCTTCTTGAGAACACAGAAGCCAACTAACCTTTCTGCTCCCTATCAAGGTGTCAGTCTGTAGCAGCAGAAAAGAGCAAGAGTACAGTAGTGCCTGAAGGACTAACAACAGTAGTGGCAGCAGGGATGAACCCACTTCTGAGCAGTGACAAATTTTGTTGGTCCTTAAGGACTCTTGCTCTTTCCTCTCTATCTCTTGTTCTTGTCTACCCATCCATCATCTAGATGGGTAACCCTGTTGCAGTAGAAAAGAGCCAGAGTCCAGTGGCATCTTAAGGAGAACAAAATGTGTGGCAGGACATATGCTTTCGCGAGTCACTGCTCATTTGTTCAAAGACTAACAAATTATATGCTCTGCCACCCATTCTGTGCGTCCTCCAGGTGCTACTGGACTCGTGCTTTTTTTCAGCATAGCATTCAGTGCCTCCCCCCAAGTTACAAAAAGATTGGACCAGGGGGTCCAATTCTATGAGTCCCAAAAGGAGGTGTCCCTCTCCTTCATTATTTCCAATGGAGGGAAGGCATTTTAAAAGTGTGCCGTGCGTCTCAATGTGATGGCCAGAGCTCCCTTTGGAGTTCAATCGTGCTTGCCACACCCTTGCTCCTGGCTCCACCCCCAAAGTCCGCAGATATTTCTTGAATTGGCCTTGGCAACCCTTGTTCCTGGCTCCACCCCAATGTCTTCTGGCCCCACCCCCAAAGTCCCCAGATATTTCTTGAATTGGCCTTGGCAACCCTTGTTCCTGGCTCCACCCCAATGTCTCCTGGCTCCACCCCCAAAGTCCCCAGATATTTCTTGTCTTGGGCTTGGCAACCCTTGTTCCTGGCTCCACCCCAATGTCTCCTGGCTCCACCCCCCAAGTCCCCCGATATTTCTTGAATTGGCCTTGGCAACCCTTGTTCCTAGCCCCACCCCAATGTCTCCTGGCTCCACCCCCAATGTCTCCTGGCCCCACCCCCAAAGTCCCCAGATATTTCTTGAATTGGCCTTGGCAACCCTTGTTCCTGGCCCCACCCCAATGTCTCCTGGCTCCACCCCCAATGTCTCCTGGCCTCACCCCCAAAGTCCCCCAATATTTCTTGAATTGGCCTTGGCAATCCTTGTTCCTGGCCCCACCCCAATGTCTCCTGGCTCCACCCCCAATGTCTCCTGGCCCCACCCCCAAAGTCCCCAGATATTTCTTGAATTGGCCTTGGCAACCCTTGTTCCTGGCCTCACCCCCAAAGGCTCCTGGCCCCACCCCCAAAGGCTCCTGGCCCCACCCCCAAAGCCCCCCGCTATTTCTTGAATTGGCCTTGGCAACCCTATCCTGGCTCCACCCCCAAAGTCCCCAGATATTTCTTGAATTGGCCTTGGCAACCCTTGTTCCTAGCCCCACCCCAATGTCTCCTGGCTCCACCCCCAATGTCTCCTGGCCCCACCCCCAAAGTCCCCAGATATTTCTTGAATTGGCCTTGGCAACCCTTGTTCCTGGCCTCACCCCCAAAGGCTCCTGGCCCCACCCCCAAAGGCTCCTGGCCCCACCCCCAAAGCCCCCCGCTATTTCTTGAATTGGCCTTGGCAACCCTATCCTGGCTCCACCCCCAAAGTCCCCAGATATTTCTTGAATTGGCCTTGGCAACCCTTGTTCCTAGCCCCACCCCAATGTCTCCTGGCTCCACCCCCAATGTCTCCTGGCCCCACCCCCAAAGTCCCCAGATATTTCTTGAATTGGCCTTGGCAACCCTTGTTCCTGGATCCACCCCAATGTCTCCTGGCTCCACCCCCCAAGTCCCCCGATATTTCTTGAATTGGCCTTGGCAACCCTTGTTCCTGGCCCCACCCCAATGTCTCCTGGCTCCACCCCCAATGTCTCCTGGCCCCACCCCCAAAGTCCCCAGATATTTCTTGAATTGGCCTTGGCAACCCTTGTTCCTGGCCCCACCCCAATGTCTCCTGGCTCCATCCCCAATGTCTCCTGGCCCCACCCCCAAAGTCCCCAGATATTTCTTGAATTGGCCTTGGCAACCCTTGTTCCTGGCCCCACCCCAATGTCTCCTGGCTCCACCCCCAAAGTCTCCTGGCTCCACCCCCAAAGTCCCCAGATATTTCTTGAATTGGGCTTGGCAACCCTTGTTCCTGGCCCCACCCCCAAAGGCTCCTGGCTCCACCCCCAAAGTCCCCAGATATTTCTTGAATTGGGCTTGGCAACCCTTGTTCCTGGCCCCACCCCCAAAGGCTCCTGGCCCCACCCCCAAAGGCTCCTGGCCCCACCCCCAAAGGCTCCTGGCCCCACCCCAAAGCCCCCCGCTATTTCTTGAATTGGCCTTGGCAACCCTTGTTCCTGGCCCCACCCCAATGTCTCCTGGCTCCATCCCCAATGTCTCCTGGCTCCACCCCCAAAGTCCCCAGATATTTCTTGAATTGGCCTTGGCAACCCTTGTTCCTGGCCCCACCCCAATGTCTCCTGGCTCCATCCCCAATGTCTCCTGGCTCCACCCCCAAAGTCCCCAGATATTTCTTGAATTGGCCTTGGCAACCCTTGTTCCTGGCCCCACCCCAATGTCTCCTGGCTCCACCCCCAAAGTCTCCTGGCTCCACCCCCAAAGTCCCCAGATATTTCTTGAATTGGGCTTGGCAACCCTTGTTCCTGGCCCCACCCCCAAAGGCTCCTGGCTCCACCCCCAAAGTCCCCAGATATTTCTTGAATTGGGCTTGGCAACCCTTGTTCCTGGCCCCACCCCCAAAGGCTCCTGGCCCCACCCCCAAAGGCTCCTGGCCCCACCCCCAAAGGCTCCTGGCCCCACCCCAAAGCCCCCCGCTATTTCTTGAATTGGCCTTGGCAACCCTATCCTGGCTCCACCCCCAAAGCCCCCCGCTATTTCTTGAGTGGGACTCGGCCACCCAACTGCACACGGAGGCCGGCCCGCTTCCTCCACAGGGCAGAGCCCCCCACCCCTGCTCCCGGCTCGGACCTTGCGCGGGCGGGTCGCGTTTCTGAGGGGAAAGGAGAGGCCTCTGGCTCCTCGGCCGCCGAGGAGAGGAGAAGGGCCGCGGCGGGGACCCCCCTCAGGGCTCGGGCTCTTTACCTGCCGACCGCTCGTTCCTCCAAAGGCAAAGCCTCAACGACGCTGCACGATTTCAAACGGCGCCTCGACTCGGCCGGACCAATAAGAGGCCGTCGCTTCACGGACGTCACAGGTCACGTGCTGCCAGCGCTACTGGGCGTGCGCCTAGGAGTCCGGCGCTGGGCGGGGTTCGAGCCACAGAAGAGCCTGACAGTCTAAGCGACTCCTTAAAGTTGCAGCGCAAATGTTTTCGCGCTGCCTCTAAGGACTGCTTTAAAAGCATCCCAGATAACATGCAAATAACACCTCTGGAGCAATGTTCCCTCTAAGCTGCTGGGTCTTGTGAGCAAAAATCCTACTTTGTGAGCTACTGCATAAATTAGTGTGCTCTGGGGCCATTTTTCCTGAGCTAAGGCTACAAAAATGTGTGATCTGGAGGCTAAAAATCTGTGAGCTAGTTCGCGCCGACTCAGCTTAGAGGGAACACCGCTTTGGAGTCAAGTTAAATTTGAAGTAATCAAGAATTCCTTTACCCAATAGTTTGGAAATCTTTATCATAATTTGTTTAAACTCTATTTTTGTATGTATTTTATTGTATATGTGTGGATTCTATGTATTTCCTACCGTATCGTTTTAATGTTTCACTATTTGCTGCAAGCTGTTTACAGTGTCAATAAAAAAATTATTTATCTCAAAAAAAAATGTATTTATGCTGAACTCAGTGAGGTTTGCTTTCCAGTAAGCAAAGCTTTTCTGCTTTGAAACAAGCAATGAGTCAACAGCAGCCCTAGAAAAAAAATTAACTTCTTCCAGTCCGGTAGCATCTTATGAGACCGACAAGGTTTGTAGTGCATGAGCTTTGTAGAGTCAAAGCTCCCTTGGTTGGATACAAGTCAGAAAGGAGGGGGATCTTAGAGTCCTCCTTTACCAGTCAGAAGGCTGGAGAGGTGTTGTGAAAAGAGAGGCCAGCCTCCAGGTGGAACGGGAGGATCCCCAAAATTCCAGCTCACTTCCAGATTACAGAGATCAGTTCCCCTGGAGAAGATGGATGCTTTGGAGGACAGACTCTCACCAAGATCCCTGTCCTCCCCAGGCTCCATTCCCAAATCTCCAGGCCTGGATCTGGCAACCATACCTGCTTCTCTCCCTCCCACTGGTGGGGGGGGGGAGAAAGACCTGACAACCCTACCTTTGCAAGCATTGCAATGCTTGCAAAGGCACCATGCATATCGTAATCAGCTTGATTAGTGCAGAGGGGAAAGCCCTGGGGGGGAGAAAAATTGCACCAGTAGTGAGACAAGAACCCTAGGTCCATATTCAGCCCACAAGTGTGTGTGTGTGGGGGTGAGAACTGTGCAGAACTTGACATACAAGCCCCAGAGCTGGAAACGACTTGTGCTTGCACAGGGGAATAGAACCTTGGAGGACTTATGCTTACAGCTTCCCCATTTACTTACTTGGTTTATATGGGTCTGTGGCTCAGTGATAGAGCATCTGATTGATACACAGAAGGTCCCAGGTTCAATCCCCAGCATCTCCAGTTAAAAGATCAGGCAATTGGTGATGTGAAAGACCTCATTCCAAGACCCTGGAGAGCCACTGCCGGTCTGCGTAGACCAGCGCTCCCCAACCTTTTTGGCACCTGGGACCGCTAGGGTGGAAGACAATTTTTCCACGGGGGGAGGGGGGCGTTTGTTTCAGGAAGATACAGTTGTGCACTTTATTTTTGTGTGCTTTGATTCCCCATTCCTCCTGGAATGGCCTTGGGTTAGTCATAGCTCTCGCAGAGCTGTCCTTGAAAGGGCAGCTTCTGGGAGAGCTCTCTCAGCCCCACCCACCTCGCAGGGTGTCTGCTGTGGGAAAGGAAGATAAAGAATATTGTGAGCCACTCTGAGATTCAGAGTGGAGGGCAGAATATAAATCCAACACTGTCGTCTTCTTCTTTTCTTCTCCTCCTCCCCCTCCTTCTCCTCCAACATTGTAATATGTAATAAAATAATTATACAACTCACAGCCCGGTTGCTAACAGACCATGGACCAGGGGTTGGGGACCCTTGGAGTAGACAAAACTGATTATAATGGGCCAAAGTCTTCATTCAATATAAGGCAGTTTAATGTATTCTTGCACCCCATCATTCTCCTCTCCTCCATTTTGTCCTTACAGCAACCCTGTGAGGTAAGGCTTAGAGAGTGTGACTAGCCCAAGGTCACCCAGGCGGGCAGCCATGTTGATCTGAAGCAGCAGAACAAAGTTTAAGTCCAGGGCACCTTGAAGACCATAAGAACATAAGAGAAGCCATGTTGGATCAGGCCAGTGGCCCATCCAGTCCAACACTCTGTGTCACACAGTGGCCAAAAAACCCAGGCACCATCAGGAGGTCCATCAGTGGGGCCAGGACACTAGAAGCCCTCACACTGTGCCTCCCCAAGCACCAAGAATACAGTGCATCACTGCCCCAGATAGAACCAAGGGTGGCCAAACTGTGGCTCAGGAACCACATGTGGCTCTTTCAGACGTATTGTGTGACTCTTGGAGCCCCCACTGCCCTGCCCCATCAGCCGGCATTTCTCTCTTTAAATCACTTCTCCAAGCCAGCTGGTAGCTTGGATAATTCATCTGAAGTTAAAGCTGCTTCCTTCCCATCTCTCCCTCCCCCTCCTCCCCATCTATTTGCCTGCCTGCCTGAAACCAACGAAGTTTCATTCTGGGCATGGGCTTTTGTGTGCACGCATGCTTCTTTACACACAAACGCTTAAACCCAGGATTCAATAGAATGTGTTTTCACTGGATGCTCTTCAGTATGACTGATCCTTGGTCCTCTATTTTATGAATTACTTTTTTTCCTGGTTTTTTTTTTCAAATTTGTTAATTGTATCCTCACTGAGGCTGCATTATTTGAGGTAACAGATTACAGTATTCTTTATTGTAAACTGAAAATCAGTTAATAAAAATCTTTAAAAAAAAACAGAATTAAACTCTGTTGGTCTTAAAGGTGCCACCGGCCTCAAACGTCGTCATGTGCCTGACGAAGTGGACTCTGCTCGGCACACAAAAACAGATGCCCTGACAGATATACCAAGAGCCCCAAATCTTGTCTAGAGGGTTCCTAACCCTTGCTTAGGAAATTCCTGACAATTTGGGGGGGGAGAGCTCAGCGAGGCACAAGTCCACCACTTCTCTGAAGCCTGTGGATTTGTGGCACCTTTATTCTTTTATTCAATTTAAAACATGTTTATGCCACCTTTACACCCATCAGCGTTCCCAAGCTGATGAGCATTAATTGAACAGTAAGGCACAACCTTTAAAATGATAAAACAATTCAATTAACCCCACCCCTACACACAAACAATACCAGATATTTAATCTGGGAGATCTCCAGGCCCCACCTGGAGGGTAGGGATCCCTATAACTTGTAAGGAAAGGGATGCCCCTGTGCTAGGCTTGCCGGATCCCCTGGGCAACGGCAGGGGTTGCCAGATCCAGGCTGGGAAACTCCTGGAGACTGATGAGGGAGAGAGCTGGGGAGGACCTGGGGACGATGCCGCAGAGTCCAGCCTCCCTGGGGGAACGGATCCCTCTGGTCTATTTTAGCCAGTGTGATTGACTGCTCTGATGCACTTAAGGTCCATAGACTCTTGAATGATTTTTCTATCAATATTACTGAGAGGTCAGCCAAGTTCATCTACTCTGCTCTAAAGTCATAAGAACATAAGAGAAGCCATGTTGGATCAGGCCAGTGGCCCATCCAGCCCAACACTCTGTGTCACATAAGAACATAAGAGAAGCCCTGTTGGATCAGGCCAATGGCCCATCCAGTCCAACACTCTGTGTCACATAAGAACATAAGAGAAGCCCTGTTGGGTCAGGCCAATGGCCCATCCAGTCCAACACTCTGTGTCACATAAGAGAAGCCCTGTTGGATCAGGCCAATGGCCCATCCAGTCCAACACTCTGTGTCACAGAAGAACATAAGAGAAGCCCTGTTGGATCAGGCCAATGGCCCATCCAGTCCAACACTCTGTGTCACAGAAGAACATCAGAGAAGCCCTGTTGGATCCGGCCAATGGCCCATCCAGTCCAACACTCTGTGTCACAGAAGAACATAAGAGAAGCCCTGTTGGATCAGGCCAATGGCCCATCCAGTCCAACACTCTGTGTCACAGAAGAACATCAGAGAAGCCCTGTTGGATCAGGCCAATGGCCCATCCAGTCCAACACTCTGTGTCACAGAAGAACATAAGAGAAGCCCTGTTGGATCAGGCCAATGGCCCATCCAGTCCAACACTCTGTGTCACAGAAGAACATCAGAGAAGCCCTGTTGGATCCGGCCAATGGCCCATCCAGTCCAACACTCTGTGTCACAGAAGAACATCAGAGAAGCCCTGTTGGATCCGGCCAATGGCCCATCCAGTCCAACACTCTGTGTCACAGAAGAACATAAGAGAAGCCCTGTTGGATCAGGCCAATGGCCCATCCAGTCCAACACTCTGTGTCACAGAAGAACATCAGAGAAGCCCTGTTGGATCAGGCCAATGGCCCATCCAGCCCAACACTGTATCACACAGTGGCCAATATAGACACACACACACACACACATATATACACTGTGGTTAATAGCCACTGATGGACCTCTGCTCCATATTTTTTATCCAATCCCCTCTTGAAGCTGGCTATGCTTGTAGCCGCCATCACTTCCTGTGGCAGTGAATTCCACATGTTAATCACCCTTTGGGTGAAGAAGGACTTCCTCTTATCCGTCTTAACCTGTCTGCTCAGCAATTTCTTCGAATGCCCACGAGTTCTTGTATTGTGAGAAAGGGAGAAAGGGACTTCTTTCTCTACCTTCTCCATCCCAGGCATGATCTTGTCAACCTCTAAGTCGCGCCAAAGGATGTCCCAGTAATAATTTCTGTCCCTACAAGTGTGCATGAAAGTTGTGTTTCCCTTCTGTTTTATACGACACTCATCTCTACGACATGTCCTCCATTCATGTCGCACGCACCGCTCTTTGCCTGCCAAGAGAGGCTGACTGGGCTTGGTGCGCAGATGTCGATTCCGGGGGATGCCCAGGCAGGCCCCATGTGGTTTGGAGGCGGCCGCAGCCGCTGCTTCCCTGGGCCGGGCCGGCCTCCTTGTGCGGCGCCGCCCCGCGAGGGCGCAGTGGGGCCGAGGGAGGAGGCGCGGCCTGGCCGTCCCGGGGCTGCCATGGAGAGCCCGGCGGCGGCCTTCACGCTGGCCTACGTGGTGCTGGCCGTGTGCTTCGTCTTCCCGCCCGACGAGTTCCGCTCGGCCGGCCTGACGGTGCAGAGCGTGCTGGGCGCCTGGCTGGGCAGCGAGGACGCGGCCTTCGTGCAGTACCACCTGCGGCGCGGCACCGCCACCCTCCTGGCCCACGCCCTGCTGCCCCTCGGTGAGCCGCCCCGGAGGGGAGGGAGGGGAGGGGCGCCCCCAGGCCGGCCCGCCCTCTCTGGGGTGCCCCGGGCGGGGGGTGGCAGCCTGCCCACGGGCCTGGCAGGAGTCAAGGTGGCAGCAGGCCTCGCCGCTTGGGCCTCCCCACAGGCTTCAGGTGCTGCTCCCCTAGGCTTGCCAAGCCCAAGGCAAGAAATATCTGGGGACTTTGGGGGTGGGGCCAGGAGACTTTGGGGGTGGAGCCAGGAGACATTGGGGTGGAGCCAGGAACAAGGGTTGCCAAGGCCAATTCAAGAAATATCTGGGGACTTTGGGGGTGGGGCCAGGAGACATTGGGGTGGAGCCAGGAGACATTGGGGTGGAGCCAGGAACAAGGGTTGCCAAGCCCAATTCAAGAAATATCTGGGGACTTTGGGGGTGGGGCCAGGAGACATTGGGGGTGGAGCCAGGAGACATTGGGGTGGAGCCAGGAACAAGGGTGGCCAAGCCCAATTCAAGAAATAGCTGGGGACTTTGGGGGTGCGGCCAGAAGACTTTGGGGGTGGAGCCAGGAACAAGGGTTGCCAAGCCCAATTCAAGAAATATCGGGGGACTTTGGGGGTGGAGCCAGGAGACTTTGGGGGTAGAGCCAGGAGACATTAGGGTGGAGCCAGGAACAAGGGTTGCCAAGCCCAATTCAAGAAATATCGGGGGACTTTGGGGGTGGAGCCAGGAGACTTTGGGGGTAGAGCCAGGAGACATTGGGGTGGAGCCAGGAACAAGGGTTGCCAAGCCCAATTCAAGAAATATCGGGAGACTTTGGGGGTGGAGCCAGGAGACTTTGGGGGTGGAGCCAGGAGCAAGGGCTGCCAAGCCCAATTCAAGAAATATCTGGGGACTTTGGGGGTGGGGCCAGGAGACATTGGAGTGGAGCCAGGAACAAGGGTTGCCAAGCCCAAGGCAAGAAATATCTGGGGACTTTGGGGGTGGAGCCAGGAGACTTTGGGGGTGGAGCCAGGAGACATTGGGGTGGAGCCAGGAACAAGGGTTGCCAAGCCCAATTCAAGAAATATCTGGGGACTTTGGGGGTGGGGCCAGGAGACTTTGGGGGTGGGGCCAGGAGACATTGGGGTGGAGCCAGGAACAAGGGTTGCCAAGCCCAATTCAAGAAATATCTGGGGACTTTGGGGGTGGGGCCAGGAGACATTGGGGGTGGAGCCAGGAGACATTGGGGTGGAGCCAGGAACAAGGGTTGCCAAGCCCAATTCAAGAAATAGCTGGGGACTTTGGGGGTGCGGCCAGGAGACTTTGGGGGTGGAGCCAGGAACAAGGGTTGCCAAGCCCAATTCAAGAAATATCTGGGGACTTTGGGGGTGGGGCCAGGAGACATTGGGGGTGGAGCCAGGAGACATTGGGGTGGAGCCAGGAACAAGGGTTGCCAAGCCCAATTCAAGAAATAGCTGGGGACTTTGGGGGTGCGGCCAGGAGACTTTGAGGGTGGAGCCAGGAACAAGGGTTGCCAAGCCCAATTCAAGAAATATCGGGAGACTTTGGGGGTGGAGCCAGGAGACTTTGGGGGTGGAGCCAGGAGCAAGGGTTGCCAAGCCCAATTCAAGAAATATCTGGGGACTTTGGGGGTGGAGCCAGGAGACTTTGGGGGTGGAGCCAGGAGACATTGGGGTGGAGCCAGGAACAAAGGTTGCCAAGCCCAATTCAAGAAATATCTGGGGACTTTGGGGGTGGGGCCAGGAGACATTGGGGTGGAGCCAGGAGCAAGGGTTGCCAAGCCCAATTCAAGAAATATCGGGAGACTTTGGGGGTGGAGCCAGGAGACTTTGGGGGTAGAGCCAGGAGACATTGGGGTGGAGCCAGGAACAAGGGTTGCCAAGGCCAATTTAAGAAATATTGGGGGACTTTGGGGGTGGAGCCAGGAGACATTGGGGTGGAGCCAGGAACAAGGGTTGCCAAGGCCAATTCAAGAAATATCTGGGGACTTTGGGGGTGGGGCCAGGAGACATTGGGGTGGAGCCAGGAGACATTGGGGTGGAGCCAGGAACAAGGGTTGCCAAGCCCAATTCAAGAAATATCTGGGGACTTTGGGGGTGGGGCCAGGAGACATTGGGGGTGGAGCCAGGAGACATTGGGGTGGAGCCAGGAACAAGGGTTGCCAAGCCCAATTCAAGAAATAGCTGGGGACTTTGGGGGTGCGGCCAGGAGACTTTGGGGGTGGAGCCAGGAACAAGGGTTGCCAAGCCCAATTCAAGAAATATCGGGGGACTTTGGGGGTGGAGCCAGGAGACTTTGGGGGTAGAGCCAGGAGACATTGGGGTGGAGCCAGGAACAAGGGTTGCCAAGCCCAAGGCAAGAAATATCTGGGGACTTTGGGGGTGGAGCCAGGAACAAGGGTTGCCAAGCCCAATTCAAGAAATATCTGGGGACTTTGGGGGTGGGGCCAGGAGACTTTGGGGGTGGGGCAAGGAGACATTGGGGGTGGAGCCAGGAACAAGGGTTGCCAAGCCCAAGGCAAGAAATATCTGGGGACTTTGGGGGTGGAGCCAGGAGACTTTGGGGGTAGAGCCAGGAGACATTGGGGTGGAGCCAGGAACAAGGGTTGCCAAGCCCAAGGCAAGAAATATCTGGGGACTTTGGGGGTGGAGCCAGGAGACTTTGGGGGTAGAGCCAGGAGACATTGGGGTGGAGCCAGGAACAAGGGTTGCCAAGCCCAAGGCAAGAAATATCTGGGGACTTTGGGGGTGGAGCCAGGAGACTTTGGGGGTGGAGCCGGGAGACATTGGGGTGGAGCCAGGAACAAGGGTTGCCAAGCCCAATTCAAGAAATATCTGGGGACTTTGGGGGTGGGGCCAGGAGACTTTGGGGGTGGAGCCAGGAACAAGGGTTGCCAAGCCCAATTCAAGAAATATCGGGAGACTTTGGGGGTGGAGCCAGGAGACTTTGGGGGTGGAGCCAGGAGCAAGGGCTGCCAAGCCCAATTCAAGAAATATCTGGGGACTTTGGGGGTGGGGCCAGGAGACATTGGAGTGGAGCCAGGAACAAGGGTTGCCAAGCCCAAGGCAAGAAATATCTGGGGACTTTGGGGGTGGAGCCAGGAGACTTTGGGGGTGGAGCCAGGAGACATTGGGGTGGAGCCAGGAACAAGGGTTGCCAAGCCCAATTCAAGAAATATCTGGGGACTTTGGGGGTGGGGCCAGGAGACTTTGGGGGTGGGGCCAGGAGACATTGGGGTGGAGCCAGGAACAAGGGTTGCCAAGCCCAATTCAAGAAATATCTGGGGACTTTGGGGGTGGGGCCAGGAGACATTGGGGGTGGAGCCAGGAGACATTGGGGTGGAGCCAGGAACAAGGGTTGCCAAGCCCAATTCAAGAAATAGCTGGGGACTTTGGGGGTGCGGCCAGGAGACTTTGGGGGTGGAGCCAGGAACAAGGGTTGCCAAGCCCAATTCAAGAAATATCTGGGGACTTTGGGGGTGGGGCCAGGAGACATTGGGGGTGGAGCCAGGAGACATTGGGGTGGAGCCAGGAACAAGGGTTGCCAAGCCCAATTCAAGAAATAGCTGGGGACTTTGGGGGTGCGGCCAGGAGACTTTGAGGGTGGAGCCAGGAACAAGGGTTGCCAAGCCCAATTCAAGAAATATCGGGAGACTTTGGGGGTGGAGCCAGGAGACTTTGGGGGTGGAGCCAGGAGCAATGGTTGCCAAGCCCAATTCAAGAAATATCTGGGGACTTTGGGGGTGGAGCCAGGAGACTTTGGGGGTGGAGCCAGGAGACATTGGGATGGAGCCAGGAACAAAGGTTGCCAAGCCCAATTCAAGAAATATCTGGGGACTTTGGGGGTGGGGCCAGGAGACATTGGGGTGGAGCCAGGAACAAGGGTTGCCAAGCCCAATTCAAGAAATATCGGGAGACTTTGGGGGTGGAGCCAGGAGACTTTGGGGGTAGAGCCAGGAGACATTGGGGTGGAGCCAGGAACAAGGGTTGCCAAGGCCAATTTAAGAAATATTGGGGGACTTTGGGGGTGGAGCCAGGAGACTTCGGGGGTGGAGCCAAGATCAAGGCTGTGACAAGCATCATTGAACTCCAAAGGGAGTTCTGGCCATCACATTGAAAGGGACAGCACACCTTTTCAATGCCTTCCTTCCATAGGAAATAATGAAAGATAGGGGCACCTTCTTTGGGGGCTCATAGAATTGGACCCCCTGATCTAACCGTTTTGAAACTTGGGGGTTATTTTAGGGAGAGGTACCAGATGTTGTACAGAAAATTTGGTGTCTCTACCTCAACAAACAGCCCCCCCCCCAGAGCCCCAGATACCTGCAGATCAATTCTCCATTATTTTCTATGGGAATAAATCTCCCTAGGGAATAATAGAGTTCCCAGCAGACATTTCCCTCCCCTCCCCCTGCTTTCTGAGGACCCTGAAGGGGGGGAGGGCCTTCAAACCGGGGGATCCCCTGCCCCCACCTGGGGATTGGCAACCCTATGCTCCCCTCCTCCCTGGCGCCTTGAAGATCAACAACACACCCTTGTATTCTGGGCATAAGCTGTCCTGGGCAGGCAAAGATCCAGGCGGGCAGCCGTGTTGGTTTGAAGCAGCAGAACAAAGCAAGAGTCAAGTGGCACCTTTAAGACCAGCCAAGTTTTATTCAGCATGTCAGCTTTTGTGTGCTCCAAGCAGACCCCAACTTGTGATCCTTTGGATCTGCTAAAAACATTCCCATGACTGCATACTAACTCACTGCCCACTTTCTCTCTATTTAGAAGAGCTTTTCATTCCATACTGTTGTCTGATGAAGTGTGCTTAGAGCACATGAAAGCTTACATTCTGAATAAAACTTGGTTGGTCTTAAAGCAGGTACAACTGGAC
The DNA here is from genome assembly GCF_032191835.1 of Heteronotia binoei. NCBI lineage: Eukaryota > Metazoa > Chordata > Lepidosauria > Squamata > Gekkonidae > Heteronotia > Heteronotia binoei. The sequence goes on along the minus strand of NC_083226.1, from coordinate 8,176,082 downwards.
TCTTTGTGCAGGCAAAGGTTCAGGTGGGAAGCCTCGTGGCTCTAAAGGAGTGAGCAGTGTCTTGGGAAAGCTCGTCCCCGGCCGCAAAGGGTGTTGCTTCTGGACTCCCGCTCTTTTCTACTGCTACAGAATGGCTGCCCACAAAGGGAGGGCGAGGGGGGAACCAAGCACAAATGTATTTTATTTATTATTTCGATCTAGAGTCCCCACAAGCAGGCTCAGGGCGGATTACATCAGATAATAAAAAGACATCATCATTTAGTAAATTAAAAACAGTTAAAATATAAATAACAGACAGCTCTCTTTCCTTGGAGGTTTTTCAACAGAGGCTAGATGGCCGTCTGACAGCGATGAAGATCCTGTGGATTTAGGGGGAGGTATTTGTGGGTTTTCCTGCATTGTGCAGGAGGTTGGGCTAGATGACCCTGGAGGTCCCTTCCAACTCTGTGATTCTATGGGCTAGGGTACAAGAACCCAGCCAGAGCTGCTGGGCAATAAGAGAGAGAGGCTGCAGTAAGGGAGACCAACTCTGGCAGCAAGTATTGTTTAAACACTTATCCTTGCTTAAAACATTTTCTTGTGTTCATCATGCAGCTTGCTCTCAATCATGCAGGGGAGGATCCTCATGTTTGCAGTAGCGGCTGCCGCCGAAGCATCTGTTTAAAAATCTGCACAGCCCAGCCCTGCTGTGCAAAAGCTCTGCCCAGGGTCGGATCTGGGGGGGAGAGGGGGGGTGCTTACCTCAGGTGCCGACGGAGGGGGGCGTCAAATTGGGTATGGAGTCCATTATATTCTATGGGATCATAAGATAGAATGGCCCATAAGGGGGTGCCATTTTTTAATTTTGCCCCCCCTCAAAAAACATGTAGATTCGGTCCTGGCCTCACCCACTTGCTAAAAACAGTCGGTGGGCACCAGGAAAGGTGTCGGTGGGTGCCATGGTGTCCACAGGCTCCACACTGGGGACTTTTGGGCAAAGCACCGAGAAAGGTATTGATGGGCACCATGGTAGATAGATAAATGCGTTTGGAGACAGAAGTTGGACTGTTTGAAATTTTTCCTCCTGAATCAGACTCGGAGAGCTCCTGTTGGAGACCAGATATCTTCCGTGTGGGTGTCACGGGCTGGGGCCGGGTCAGGCAAAGTCCAGGGGCAGTCCAAGGTCTGTAGCTGGTGAGCAAAGAGGGTCCAAGGCGCCAAAACCGAATCACAGTCCAGGTATCACAGGTCAGAGGTTCAGAAGTCAAAGTCAGGGGGTCCAGGAGTCAAAGCCAAAGTCAGGGGGTCCAGAAGCCAAAGTCAAAAGCCAGAGTGGATGCTAGAACGTCAGGCAACTGACTAGTTGCTTCCACAAAGCCTCCTCCCAAAGCCCACAGCTATATAGCCCTCTGCTGTCTGTTGCCCATTTGGGCTAATGGCTGGCTCAGAGAGGCAGCCAGGATCCTGCTGAGACTCAAGCATCCTCACTCCTAGAAGGGCCAGAATCCTTTCAAAACTCAGGGCTCAGGGAGCGTCTTGCTCGTGAGCGTGCCGCCCTCCTCCGATCCCCGAGGTCCTGACGAGGGCGGTCATGCACACGAGCCACCCGAGAGGGCAAGGCAGGGGGGCTTGGATCTTCTCCAGCAGGAGGCAGGGGCACTGGTGCAGGTGGCAGGGGCACAGTTTCTTCTGCAGGCTCAGCTTCTTCTGCAGGGTCCCCAGCACAGTTTCTTCTGCAGGCTCAGCTTCTTCTGCAGGGTCCCCAGCACCCATGACAGTGGGAGGTCTCTCGTGGAGTTCCTTCTGGTACAGTCTTATCGCCCATGCTCTAAGCTTTATGTACCTGAGTTGTGTGCCTGAGTGTGCATGTCAAGGATTTGCTTTCTCTTCTGAAAGTTCCTTTCCCCCCCGCAGGCTACTGTGCCGGCCTTTGCTTTGCCGCACCTGAGACGAAGCTCTGCCGTTTTGACCAGGCCCCGGACCCCTGGCGACTCTTCTTCCTCTTGGCTGTTCTTGCGGCGGCAGCTGCTGGCCTCCTGGCCTATTACTGGTCCCGAAACGATTGGAACAACCATCCCTTGGTCCGGACAATTTCTTTTTACGCGCTCCCCCAGTCCGGCTGGAGAGCGGTTGCGTCTTCCATCAACACAGAGTTCAGGAGGATCGACAAGTTTGCTACGGGGGCCCCCGGAGCACGAGTCATCGTGACGGACACCTGGATCATGAAAGTGACCACATACTCTTTACGTGTCGCCCAGCAGCAAGACATCGATCTCACAGTGGTGGATTCAAGGCAGCACGAACTCTTGCCGGACTCAAATATGCCTGCCCAGTTCCTCACCATCCGGGTTGGCACCACTAACCCCCACGTGAAGCCTTTCAATATCCGGTAAAACCAGCTAGCTTTTTAACCCCTATTTCATTTCCTATCAAGGGTGGCAGGGCTGATACTAGGGCCTCAGGCACCCCACACCAGCACCTGCCTCACCGTCACATCCCTGCCTGCGGGGAGGGCAGGTTCTGCATGAGCCACACGTGCGGTCTCAGAGGTGCTCCAAGCTGCGGCAGCCATTTTGTAGCTGGCTTCCCCTCCTGTGGCTGCACTCAGTGACCTGTGTCAGAATTCCAGGGGCGCCCACAGGCTCAAAAAGATTGGGGATCCCTGACCAACATCTCCATGCTGTCTTTTTTCCTAAGAAGCAAGGGGAGGGTTAGCCTTTTGATCCAGCACAAAGAGTTGGTAAATTGATAGGGCAGATAACCGTTGGATATCTGTCAGGTATTTTTAAGTGTTTTACACATTTTAATCTCTGTCAACTTAATATTAATGCTCTTTACAAACCCCCCTCCCCCCCGTTATTTTAGGATAATCTAATTAATTTTTAAAAATTGTTATGGTTATAAACTTTTAATAGTAATGGGTAAGGTTTTTGTTAGGGTTGCCAAGTCCAATTTAAGAAATATCTGGGGACTTTGGGGGTGGAGCCAGGAGACTTTGGGGGTGGAGCCAGGAGACATTAGGGGTGGAGCCAAGATCGAGGCTGTGACAAGCATAATTGAACTCCAAAGGGAGTTCTGGCCATCACATTTAAAGGGACGGCACACCTTTTCAATGCCTACCTCCCACAGGAAATAATGAAGAATAGGGGCACCTTTTTGGGGGCTCATAGAATTGGACCCCCTGGTCCAATCGTTTTGAAACTTGGGGGATATTTTGGGGAGAGGCACTAGATGCTGTACTGAAAATTTGGTGCCTCTACCTCAAAAAACAGCCCCCCCAGAGCCCCAGATACCCACAGTCAATTCTCCATGATTTTCTATGGGAATAAATCTACATAGGGAATAATAGAGCAGACATTTCCCTCCCCTTCCCCCGCTTTCTCACGACCCTGAAGCGGGGGGAGGGCCTCCAAAACGGGGGATCTCCTGCCCCAGCCTGGAGATTGGCAACCCTAGTTTTTGTAGATGTGAACAAAAACTTGAAGCTTAACTGGTGGTACTTTTACCTATGTGGCAACTCGTAGGGCTAGTACTGTGTTAGTCTATTACAGGAAAAAACAAACAGGAGCCTTATGATGTGTAAAGATTAACAGTTTTTACTCTTAACTCAGGCTTTTGCTAACTAGAGCCGACTTGTTCAGATGCAGCGAAAATGTATGCTAGCGTAAAAATTAATTTGTCTTTTAAGGTCCTGCAAGACTCTTGTTTCCCCATGTTATTCACCATACAGTTCTTCTTTTCTTTGCCTTCTGTCCTGCAACAGAGGGATCCCCAGCCTTTCTGAGCCTGCAAACATGTCTGGAATTCCGGCACAGGATGGTGAGCGGAGTCCCAACATGATTGCCACAGGAAACGGAGCTAATTATAACATGGCTGCTGGAGAAGGCAGAGCCAACGTTCAGCAGTAACAAGAAGTAATTTTTAAAAAATGTACTGGGGAAAAAGGAGCAAGAGACTAAAACCAACACTGTGGTCGCAGCTGAAGCAACAATATTTTAACCTGCACGGTCAATCTGATCTCCAGGGACCACTCGGAAGCCCCGTTGGTGCACAGCTCCATGTGGCCTCAGCCTCTTACTAAAAATGCTTGGCAGGCACCGAGAAAGGTATTGATGGGCCCCATGGTAGATAGATAAATGCGTTTGGAGACAGAAGTTGGACTGTTTGAAATCTTTCCTCCTGAATCAGACTCGGAGGGCTCCTGTTGGAGACCAGATATCTTCCGTGTGGGAGGTCTCTCGCGGAGTTCCTTCCGGTACAGTCTTTTCGCCCATGCGAAAAGGGATTATAATGGAGCCAGCATTGCTGATGATAAAGGAGGTTCGTGTGGCTGCAAGAACACTTTCTTCCAACTCAGTCCAGCTCACAAAATGCCACACATACCCCCACCTTGACTCAGCTCATCTGGCAAACGGGACCGCGATGCCATGGTAACATCAAGATTAGACTGCTGTAATCCACTCTGCATAGGTCTTCCCTTGAAGTCTGTTTGGAGACTCCAGTGAGTTCAGAACGCCGCAGCTAGGTTAATGCTGCTTGGCGGAACATACACCTCACTCCCATTCTGCAGTCACGCCACTGGCTGCCCATCAATTACTGGGCTCAGTTCAAGGTATTGACTATTGTATACAAAGCCCTTTATGGCCTTGGTCCGTGGCCGTCATGTGGGAATAGGCGAGGTCCATTAGGCGGGGGCGCTGCAGGGCGCATTCTTCCCTCCCCCCCCCCCCCCCCGCCCCTCTTGGCTGAGAGCAGCTGGGCTGTATGCATCAGCCATCTAGTCCAACCCTCTACACAGTATAGGAAATTCACAAGTTCTTCCCCCCTACACACACACCCAGTGATGCACTGAAGACCATTCTCTTCCCCCCCTCCCAATATTCTCCTTGTTCTTTTGTGCTCAGCATTTCTCAGAATGCTTCTGGTTTTTTCCATTCCAGAAAACTGTATCAGAGGTCACAGAGTTGGGTGGAGGGGCTCAGAGCGCCAGGCTACCTGCAGCTCTTTACCAAAATCTTTTACAAAAATGATATAGCTCATACTTCAGTTCAACATTTTTTGGATTTCTGTTTATTTTCAGAACCCTGTAGCATTGCTGGCAATGCAGGCCATTCTGGTGTTTTGTAAAAACTCTATGGTAAAACCTATTGCTACCATAGAGCTTTTTGCCCAAATATCAGTGTCCCATGTTGCCAGAGATGTGATGATGTCACTTCCTGTATATTCTGGAAGTCATGCTGCTGCTACGTAGGCCAGCTGATATCGAGGGGGCAGAGCCTTGGCTGCCCTGTTGATGAAAGAGGGGGAGACCCATGTGCTGTGATAATTTCTGGAACCTTCTGTGTTTGGCCTACGTATATCCAAGGGGTGGCCAAATTGTGGCTTGGGAGCCACATGTGGCTCTTTCACCCACATTGTGTGACTCTCAAAGCCCCCACCATCCTGTCAGCTGGCTTGAAGAAGGCTTTTTTCTCTTTAAATCACTTCTCCAAGCCAGCCTGTGGCTTGGAGAATGCATTTAAAGTTAAAGTAGCTTTTTTTCCACCTCTCCCTCCCTCCCCCTCCCTTCCTTCCAGCTCTCAGACATCTGACATCATGTACTGCAGCTCTCAACCATCTGATGTTTATTCTATGTGGCTCTTAATTTAAGAATGTTTGGCCACTCCTGGTATATTCTGTCCCTTTTCCATATAGAAAGAAGTGCCCGTGATTTATACTGGACCAGGCCACGTTGCCTTTATGTAGACTTACATTTAAATTAGAAAAATACATTTCTATGTATACTTTCACAAGCGGCTAATGCCGGGGGCTCAACATGGTGCCTGTGGGTGTCGGGGCACCCCACTGACACCTTTTCTGTCACCCACTGCGGGGTGCAAATCTTCTAACTGCAAATCCAGCAAATATTCTAACTGACTACTGGAGATCTGATTGGCTGTGTAGATTTTTTAAAATGTTGCTTTCGCAGTAGCGGCCATCTTAGCATAACGATCTGTACTGTGTGACTGAAGTTAAGCTGTGGCAATCGTTTTGTGGCTGGCTCCCTATTAAATACTGGGTTCAAAACGCATGGCAGTGAAACTGCTCTGCTTTATTAAGTGAAATCAGCCAACTGCCCTGCTTGTATGCATGCAAATGATCCCACCCAAATCCCATCAACTCTTAACTATAGGTACAAGTACTGGCCATTGACTCCTGATGGACCACCTCCCAGACTCCAGGCGACTGTTGTTTTGGAGTCTCAAGCTCAGCAAAGTCTCTGGTAGCACAGCGTTCCAGTCTCAATACATAACACTCCCCCTCCTGTGGCAGCCATTTTGTTGCTGCATTCACCATGCCGTCAGAATTCCGGATGTGCCCGCAGGCTCAAAAAAGGCTGGGGACCCCTGGGCTGGCATGTCGTTCTGATAAATGTTGTCTTCCCCAGTTTGAATTCAACAGAATATGGGGAACTGCGAGAGAAGCTCCATGCTCCCATCCGTAATGCTGCCAATGTGGTGATTCATCAGAGCCTAAGCGACTTGTTTCTGGAAACCTTTACGTCACTGGTGGAGATGAACCAGACCTATGCTCTTCCTAGCAACCAGGTAGGGACTTCTGTGTTCTGATTTACTCGTGTTGCCAGAACCTACTTTTTTTTTTGTGTTGAGTGTTCCGACAGTTCATCGTGCATTTAAACAGAGAAGATACCACTTTTGCTTATGCAATAATAAGTTATTTAGTTAATAAGGAGACTTTAACAGTAGCGGGATCATTATAGAGGTTGCTTGCTTACAACTGTCTTCATGCCTGGGGCTAGAGATGTGAAGGCCTGGGAAAGGCGGGACTATTGGGGTAAAGTGGTTTTGTAGTTAACTGAGACCAGTCAGAGTGAGATCGGAATGAGAAGAAATTTAATAGAAGCCGACTGCAGTTTTATATCCCGCCCTTCTCTCTGAATCAGAGACTCAGAGTGGCTTACAATCTCCCATATCTTCTCCCCCCACAACAGACACCCTGTGAGGTGGGTGGGACTGAGAGGGCTCTCACAGCAGCTGTCCTTTCAAGGACAGAGTCTCATAGTGGCTCACAATCTCCTTTACCTTCCTCCCCCACAACAGACACCCTGTGAGGTGGGTGGGGCTGGAGAGGGCTCTCACAGCAGCTGCCCTTTCAAGGACAATTCCTGCGATAGCTATGACTGACCCAAGGCCATTCCAGCAGCTGCAAGTGGAGGAGTGGGGAATCAAAGCAGGTTCTCCCAGATAAGAGTCCACACACTTAACCACTACACCAAACCGGAGCGTAAAGGGTGCACACATTCTTTGCAAGAGAAGTGACAAGTGGAGTGCCTCAAGGATCTGTCCTGGGACCTGTTTTGTTCAACATCTTTATCAATGATTTGGATGAAGGAATAGAGGGAATGCTTATTAAATTTGCAGATGATACTAAATTGGGAGGGGTTGCAAACACAGAAGAAGACAGAAACAGGATACAGGATGACCTTGACAGGCTGGAAAACTGGGCTAAAACCAATAAAATGAATTTTAACAGGGATAAATGTAAAGTTCTGCATTTAGGTAGGAAAAATCCAATGCATAGTTATAGGATGGGAGAGACTTGTCTTAGCAGTAGTATGTGCGAAAAGCATCGAGGGGTCTTAGTGGATCATACGCTGAACATGAGTCAACAGTGTGATGCGGTGGCTAAAAAGGCAAATGCAGTTTTGGGCTGCATCAACAGAAGTATAGTGTCCAGATCACGTGATGTGATGGTATCGCTTTACTCTGCTCTGGTAAGACCTCCCCTGGAGTATTGTGTTCAGTTTTGATCACCACATTTTAAGAAGGATATAGACAAGCTGGAACGGGTCCTGAGGAGGGCGACGAAGATGGTGAGGGGTCTAGAAACCAAGTCCTATGAGGAAAGGTTGAAGGAGCTGGGGATGTTTAGCCTGGAGAGGCAGCAGCTGAGAGGTGATATGATCACCATCTTCAAGTACTTGAAGGGCTGTCATATAGAGGATGGTGTGGAATTGTTTTCTGTGGCCCCAGAAGGTAGGAGCAGAACCAGAAATTAAATCAAAAGCGTTTCCGGCTCAACATTACGAAGAACTTCCTGACTGTTAGAGCGATTCCTCAGTGGAACAGGCTTCCTCGGGAGGTGGTGGGCTCTCCTTCCTTGGATGTTTTTAAACAGAGGCTAGATGGCCATCTGACAGCAATGAAGATCCTGTGAATTTAGGGGGAGGTATTTGTGAGTTTCCTGCATTGTGCAGGCAGTTGGACTAGATGACCCTGGAGGTCCCTTCCAACTCTAGGATTCTATTAGGAAGAACTTCCTGACCGTTAGAGTGCTTCCTCAGTGGAACAGGTTTCTTTGGGAGGTGGTGGGCTCTCCTTCCTTGGAGGTTTTTAAGCAGAGGCTAGATGGCCATCTGACAGCAATGAAGATCCTTTGAATTTAGGGGGAGGGGTTTGTGAGTTTCCTGCATTGTGCAGGGGGTCGGACTAGATGACCCTAGAGGTCCCTCCCAACTCTGTGATTCTATGAATGCGCTGTACATTGGTCTCCCCTTATAATCATCTTGGAAACTCCAGTTGGTGCTGGGATGCCATGGCTGGGCTATTAGCAGGAGCCAGACAGAACTTGCCTGTTAGCCCCATTCCACAAATGTTCCATCGCTGCTTCATGGGCTGCCCGTTTGTTCTTTGTCCTTTGCGTAGGTCGCGGCGGGCCAGGAGGGGAGATCTCCCTACCGGCCTTTGACGGTGCGTCACTGATACCAGTGCGCAGGGTCAAGAGCTTGGGAGTGCTACTAGAGTCTTCCTTGTCAATGGAAGCCCAGATAGCTGCCACTGCTAAATCCGCCTTTTTCCACCTTAGGAGGGCGAGGCAGTTGGCTCCCTTCTTGGAGCGTAGCGACCTGGCAACTGTGATCCACGCAACGGTCACCTCGAGGCTAGACTACTGTAATGCCCTCTACATGGGGCTGCCCTTATACCGAACGCGAAAACTGCAGTTAGTGCAGAACGCGGCGGCCAGGCTGTTAGTGGGACTACCTCGGTAGGAACACATGTAGCCTGGGCTGCGGGAGCTGCACTGGCTGCCGGTTGTGTATCGTGTTCGCTATAAGGTGCTGGTTATTACCTTTAAAGCCCTATATGGCCGAGGACCTGCCTACCTTAGGGACCGCCTCTCCCCATATGTTCCCCAGAGAGCACTGAGATCCAGTTTCCAAAACCTTTTAAAAATCCCTAGACCAAGAGAGGCTAGATTGAAAACAACGAGGGAGCAAGCCTTCTCAACAATGGCCCCCCAATGGTGGAATCAACTTCCAGAGGTGGTGCAAGCCCTGCGGGACCTGAATCAGTTCCGCAGGGCTTGCAAAACCACCCTCTTTCAGCTCGCTTTCAAGATAGAACCCGGCTAAATTGACTTTTAGCCATCTTATATATGACCGTGAATTGTAGCACCTTAATTACTAACACATAACAGCTGTTTTATCTCATTTTAACCTAATTTACAACTGTAATTTAATTGTATTTTAATTTGTCTTATCGTATTGATTGTATTTTATTGAAATCATGGTTGTTCCATGTCTGTGAGCCGCCCTGAGCCTGCCTTTGGCGGGGGAGGGCGGGATACAAAAATAAATTTATTATTATTATTATTATTTAAGGTATTGGCTGTCCCATACAAAGTCCCTGGCTGTGGTCCTTGTTATTTGCGAGACCCTGTGCTCCGCCATGACAGCTTTGCTCATGTCGACAGGGACCACTGTGGGTACCAGCTTGCGTAAGGCCAGTATCAACAACTGCCCATTTTTTTATTTTTTTATTTATTCGGGATTTATATCCCGCCCTTCCCACGAATGGCTCAGGGCGGCTTCCAACATTTAATCAAACGTGGGCTAGATGACCCTGGAGGTCCCTCCCGATTCTATGATTCTGTGTGCTTTCTCTGTGGTTACTCTCACTTTGTGGAGCAGCCTGCCTGAGGAAGTAAGGAAAGCTTGCACTCTCCTAGCCCACAAACTATGCAAATTGAAATCTTAAGGAAGTAAATGTCAGACGTTGGAGTTTCAAAGTAAACGGACCTCCATCTGTTGCAAAAGTTAAGGCGTTTATTTGATATCTCAAAGTTCTGAATAGGCAGTTATTGGAACTGATACATTGGAGCGGTCAGCCCAAGGTTTTAAACTCTTACCTCAAAGCAATTCTAAACAATAAGGCATTCTCACACTTCTATGCTACAAGTAACACTTTTCCCTCCGGCTTATCGCTTGCGGTTCCACGGAGGAGCCCTGCTGGCTCTCCTTGAAGCCTGTTACCTTCAAAGGGCTGTTGCTTTTGTTAGTGCTATGCAGAGTAATTCACAGTGGGGGTTAGTAACATCTCTAAAGCTGTTTGATATGCAAGGTCTCTGTCTCACGGTTAGTAACTAGGATTCAGAATGGAGTTAGTCATGTCAAGCAGCAGGTTACAGGTTACATTCAGTATGATATTGTAACCATATTCTCCAATGTCTGACAGTAACAGGGTTGCTCTGCACATAATACTTCACAGACTTGCTTGGATAAATTCAGGTGGGTAGCCGGGTTGGTCTGAAGCCAGTTTGAAACTTTGTTCTCTTATTGGGGCTGAAGTATATATGGCTAAAAGGTCAAGGTAGTCCCCTGTGCAAGCACCAGTCGGGGAAGGGACGGTGGCTCAGGTGACCTCTCAGGTGACCCAGTTCTGACGCTGATGTGGATGCTACTGATCTATCTACCAACAAAGGCAACTTTCTGAGCACATTGGAGGTCTTCCTTACTTGAGGATAGTCCCAGAGCTAATAGGCTGCTGCTGCCAAAAGCCATGTTCTGAAAAATCTGCACAGCCCATCAAGACTCCAGTGGCCAATCAGAAGCCTTGCTGCGCAAACGCCCCACTGGACCCCTCCATCTTTCCAAACAGATTTGGTGGCACCAGGAGACATGGCAGCAGGCACTATGGTGCGCCCCTGGGCAACGCATCGAGGTGCCCTAGTGATTCTGGAGAGCCAGTGTGGTGTAGTGGTTAAGTGTGCGGACTCTTATCTGGGAGAACCGGATTTGATTCCCCACTCCTCCACTTGCACCTGCTGGCATGGCCTTGGGTCAGCCATATCTCTTGCAGAGGTTGTTCTTGAAAGAGCAGCTGCTGTGAGAGCCCTCTCCAGCCCTACCCACCTCACAGGGTGTCTGTTGTGGGGGAGGGAGGGAAAGGAGATTGTGAGCCGCTCTGAGACTCTGTCCTTGAAAGGGCAGCTGCTGTGAGAGCCCTCTCAGCCCCACCCGCCTCACAGGGTGTCTGTTGTGGGGGAGGAAGGGAAAGGAGATTGTAGGCCGCTCTGAGACTCTGTCCTTGAAAGGGCAGCTGCTGTGAGAGTCCTCTCCAGCCCCACCCACCTCACAGGGTATCTGTTGTGGGGGAGGAAGGGAAAGGAGATTGTGAGCTGCTCTGAGACTCTTTGGAGTGGAGGGTGGGATATAAAGCCAATATCTTCATCTACCTCACAGGGTGTCTGTTGTGGGGGGGCGGGAAGGTAAAGAAGATTGTGAGCCGCTCTGAGACTCTTCGGAGTGGAGGGCAGGATATAAATCCAATATCTTCATCTACCTCACAGGGTGTCTGTTGTGGGGGAGGAAGGGAAAGGAGATTGTGAGCCGCTCTGAGACTCTTTGGAGTGGAGGGCAGGATATAAATCCAATATCTTCATCTACCTCACAGGGTGTCTGTTGTGGTGGGGGGGGGGGCGGGAAGGTAAAGAAGATTGTGAGCCGCTCTGAGACTCTTCGGAGTGGAGGGTGGGATATAAATCCAATATCTTCTTCATCTTCCTCTTCCATTGTACAATTACTTAAACTGATAATTGTGCATTTTTCTGTCTTTTCCCAGGAGCTGGAGCCGTGCATTGGGTGTATGCAGACTAATGCAAACATCAAGCTTTTGAAGAACTGTCAAGAGCCTCACGAAGGGGAGTGTGAGCAGTGCTATTGCCGCCCCATGTGGTGTATGACCTGCATGGGCAAATGGTTTGCCAGTAGACAGGATCAGCAGCACCCGGAAACCTGGCTGTCAAGCCATGTGCCTTGCCCCACGTGCAGAGCCAAATTCTGCATTTTGGATGTTTGCGTTATACGGTGAAAGAATCCGAGGAGTCCCTTACCTTTTTTATCTGGGATGTACTTTTGAACTGGACAGACCTATGGCTTACCTTCCGCGCACCACCGCGTTCTGATTTTTCTGACACCGAAGCCAACTTTAATTGCCGTAACCTAAACAACTGAGCCCCCGCCCCCAAATTCTCTGTACTTTTGTGTCCTTCTCCAATTCTGCTCAACCCTGAAAGATGTTCTAGGATTGTGTCAGACTTCAGTTAAAGCAGTCTTTCAGCTGCAGCTGCTGCACGGTTTCTTTAAAACTGCTATGTTCTTCAAAAACGAATTAACCGAAGGCTACACGTGATTATAAATCAGTCAAGTATGGTGTGACATGGAGTACAAATGGTGACTCAAAACATGATTTTTATTACTTTGTAAACCAGTATTAATCTTCAAGAGATTTATGCCTTTCTTATCTTTAGAGTTTACCTGCATCAAAGAAGGCAAGCGATTCTGCTTCAGAATCAAGGAATTCGACTGTTATTTCTCTGAATTGCCTCTGAGTAGCTTTCCCTTGTTTGGTTTTCCTGATTTGTTTCTTTGTCAATGAAGTGTTGTTTAAAAAGCCTAACAAGTTTTCTGCAGTTCATTTGTCCTCCTCACGTTAAAAAGGTAAAGGTAATCCCCCGTGCAAGCACCAATCGTTTTCGACTCTGGGATGGCATTGCTTTCATGTTTTCACGGCAGACTTTTTACGGGGTGGTTTGCCATTGCCTTCCTTAGTCATCTACACTTTCCCCCTAGCAAGCTGGGTACTCATTTTACCGACTTCGGAAGGATGGATGGCTGAGTCAACCTCGAGCCGGCTACCTGAACCCAGCTTCCGCCGGGATCGAGCTCAGGTCGTGAGCAGAGAGTTCAGACTGCAGTACTGCTGCTTTACCACTCTGCGCCACGGGGCTGTCCTCCTCACATTACTGTTAGGTAAAATAATATCATGAGCCTTAGTCATGACTTTGTTATTCCAGGATACTAGGAAAGCCTGAGCTCTGCTTCATAAATTGATCCATAATTCTGGCACCTTAACCGTATAACGGTTGTCTTTTCCAAGGAACTGATGTCCTCAAAGCTTTTGACAGCCAGAAGAGTTTGGTTCTGTAGGCACTGTCTTGCATTGTATTGCACTGTCTTGCATTGTATTAGACACCATTAAAAGAAGAGTAACAGTGTATTCCAGGCTGGGTTCTGTAGGCCTATTTTGGCCTTCGAGGGAGGACTCATTATGGTCAGGCCTGACTAAGGCTGCCAGCTTCAGGTTGGGAAGTTCCTGGAGAATTTGTGGTACAGTCTGAGGAAGGCAGGGAGGGGCCTCGGCCAGGTATAATGCCATACAGTCCACCTTCTGAAACAGCCATTTTTTCCAGGGAGACAGATCTCTGTTGCTTGGAATTCAGTTGTAATTCTGGGAGATCTCCAGGTCCCACTAGGTTGGGAAATTCAAGAGCAGCCACTCTGAAAGCCAGTGTGGTATAGTGGTTAGACCTTCAGAGACCCAGGTTCGAATCCCCATCTTGCTGTGGAAACTCACTGGGTGGTTTTGGATCAGGTACATATTTTCAGACTAGCCAAAACCACAGGGTTGTTGTTTGGATAAGAAGGCAAGGATAATGTAAGCTGATTTGGTCTCCACAGTAGAGAAAGACCGTTGTTTTCCTCAGCAGAGGCTGCGGAGGAAAAGAAGACTGAAAGCTGAGGACAGAGAGGCAGATACAGATAGATTGGCTGTTGGGTCAGAATCATAGAATCATAAGAGTTGGAAGGGACCTCTAGGGTCATCTAGTCCAACCCCCTGCACAATGTAGGAAACTCACAAATACCTTCCCCTAAATTCACAAGAAGGAAATGAGGTTGTCAGCTCCAGGGTAACAAGCATTTCCAACTTCCAAGAGATGACTGGAGATCACTCAGAATTACAGCGGATCTCCAGATGACAGAGATCCATTCCCTTGGAGAAAACGGCTGCTTCAGAGGGTGGTATCTATGGCATACTCTGCTGAGGTCATTTCCTGCCCCAAACTTCATTCTCCCAAAATCTCCAGGAATTTCCCAACCTAGAGTTGGCAACTTCCAGGGAAATGATCTCTGCAGTTGGGAGATCTGTTGTGATTCTTGGGAAGCAGCTGCTGTTGGGGGGTGGAGGAAGCTGGCAGGCAGCTGGGAAGGGTGAAGGGGCAGGGAACAGAAAGAGAAAGAGTGATTGGGGGGACCGACAGAAAGAGAGAGGAAGTGACAGGCATGATGGAGCAAGGATAAGAAAAGGGGTCGCAGGAAGGAGAAAGTGTGAGAGAAGTAGGAGAGGGGGAAGCAAAGGTAGGAGTGAGAATTCTACTCTTGCAAGCTTTTTGTGGGTCCCTGTATATAAAATCCACAAGGCTAATTACCAGTTCTTTCTTTCTACTCCTGCAGATTCTTCCTTATTTAATGTGGCAACCATGGAAAACACAGAACATATAATGAGGGTATGGAGGTGCAACCTAGGACCAGCATAGGGGTAGTACATAAACACCTTGTTTCTTTAAATGAAACTAAGTCCTCAGGGCCAGATGAACTGCATCCAAGATTACTAAAAGAACTTGTGGGCACAATTTCTAAGCCTCTGTCCATTATTTTTTAAAATTCTTGAAGAACAGGGCAGGTGCCAGAAGATTGGAGGGAGGCAAATGTCCTCATCTTCAAGAAAGGGGAAAAGGAGGATCCGGGTAACTACTGACCCATCAGCTTGATGTCTGTACATGGAAAAGTTTTAGAACAAATAGCCAGTCATTGAACATTTAGAAAAGATGGCTGTGATTATTAAGAGATTCTCAAGAGTAGGACAACGAAGATGGCGATGAGTCTGGAGACCAAGTCCTAGGAGGAAAGGTTGAAGGAGTTGGGTACGTTTAGCCTGCAGAGAAGATGACTGAGAGGTGATATGATAGAGGATGGTGTGGGGTTGTTTTCTGTTGTCCCAGAAGGTCAGACCAGAACCAATGGGTTGGAATTAAATCAGAAGAGTTTCCGGATAAACATTAGGAAGAACTTCCTGACAGCAGTTCTTCAGTGGAACAAGCTTCCTCAAGAAATGGTGGGCTCTCCTTCTTTGGAGGTTTTTAAACAGCAACTTGATCCACCTACAGCAATGCTGATTCTGTGAACTTAGGCAGAACTTAGGGGTGGAGGCATTTGTGAATTTCCTGCATCGTGCGGGGGGTTGGATTAGATGACCCTGGAAGCCCCTTCCAACTCTATGATTCTATGACTTATCTTACTGTACAATTGACAACTAATCTCTCCTGTTAACATCCCAGTTTAAATCCATAGAAGGAGATAGATAATAGTGGACACGTTAACAGACACTTTTCTTGAATGAGCACAAATTTTATGTAAAAGGAATCTTCTGTAGTAAATCATCCGGGAGCTAGGATTTTTTTATATGGATTGTAAATCATATAAAGTCGACAAGCTAGGGGCTTGTCGACTTTATATGATTTACAATCCATTATTTCAATGATGGTTGAAAGGTTTCAGAAGAAATCCAAGCCTCATTTGAGCATAATAATTCCTACAGGTACACTATCAGATTGTCCAGTTTGGGGGCCATCTACAGGGTGCACTTCTGGATCCAAGAACGCCCTCTGTTCATCTCAGCATTCTCTCAGAAAGGTGCTTGACACTGTCTGTTTCTGAAGGTGAGAGAAAGGAAAGAGATGTGCCTGCGTTCCACTGGTTCAGGACCTATCTTCTGTTCAGCAGCTGCAGTTCTGAAGTGCCTCGAGACAAGTTACTAACAACTGCCTTCCTAGATGCATGTTGTCTGCCCTGACTCCCATCTTGATTAAACACACACCTTGGCAGCCATTTTAGAAGCCAGCAATGTCTCACTTTGGCTCTTACCTGACTTAAGGAGAGCAAGGCTTTAACTCTCCTTAAGCCAGGCTATGCTAAAAAGGAGCCAAAACCTTGAGCAGGAGACAGACCCACTATTAGGGCATCTGTGTATCTTACCCAGGCCTTGAATTTAGCAGGAGCTCACAGGAACACAGCTCCTGCACCTTTCTGAGGGTTCCCCCTCCTCCTCCCCATCTTTGTCCATTGAATAATAGATGCAGCTGCATAACAATCCCTGGATTAGGAGAGCGGGCAGCCAGCCAGCCACCAGGGGCTTTGCCAAACCCCCAGCAGCTCTCATTAACCCCTGGAGAAACCCGTGTCACCCTTTTCCCACTTCTTATGTGATTTTGGGTGGTGGGTGGCTTGATGGCTTTTTGACTTTGGGGGTGGTTGGCCAAGGAGAGCCCCAGGTGAGCTAGGCCTGCTTGGGCTGGCTGGATCTCTAGCCAGCCCAAACAGGCCTCACTCGCCCAGGGCTCTCCTATCTTGCGTCGGGTTGCTTTTTGTCTGGTGGGAGGCAGCATATGCTAATGAGTTATGCTAATGAGCTCCACCACCTGTTTTTCTACAAAACGATCCCTGGTCTTACCCATTGCTGCAGGGCTTCAAAGCTGGGCCTTGTTCTATCAATGTAAGCGTGTCAGCAAATGCAAGTCCTCTTGATAGCAAATGCTAATTACTATCAAGCCGCCAGCCCAAGTAACTCTGCCTCAGGTGTGGGCAAAGCCAGGACCTTTCCCGCACTTACGTCAAATTCCTGTATTTTACTGCTTTTTGGTTTTTTTGCTGATTCCTATAACTATCACTTCTCTGCCAGCCAAGGGGGCTGTTGCCTTTTGATTGCTCAGGGGCTCTCAACGTTCTTTTAGGAACTTTGGGACATTTCCTTGCCGCAGAGGAGCATCCTTCTGCTGATTGACACTATTATTTTGGGGAGAATCTGTGGGAATTCTACTTAAGTCCAATACTATTCTACCATTGCCCCACAGGCATAAGCACTCTGGATTTCTGGATCATCACCCTTCAGATTAGTGGACCCAGCTCTGTAAACCTAGGATAGCTAAATTCCTGCTTTGAGGGATTTGGAATTTTTCATTTCTTTTCTCTCAAACTCCCTCTCTGTCCCCCTCCTCTTCCTCCTAACAGTTTCTCAGTGCAGTCAGTGGTTTGACTTCCTCTCTATCCATTTAATTCTTCATACACATGTCCTTCTTGATGCAATCTTTTCACTAGTTCCTCAAGCAGGGGAGTCAAACATAAGGCCCACCGGCCAGAACTGGCCCATCCAAGGCTTTTATGCAGCCTCACAAGCAACTGATGCAAGGGAGGAAACCAAAGACTGCTTCGGGAGGGGAATGACTGGAGCTACTCTGCATCTTCAGCATGGCAGAACAACCTTGTCTGCAGCGGTCAAGCAGTGTAGGAGTGACTGCCCAGTGCTGCACCGCTGTCTATACAGTCTGCCCATATGGATCTTAATTTGCACACACACACCCCCCCAGCCTGTGGTGCCTTGCAGTGAGAATACACCAACTCAGAACTTATGAGCTGCTGTCTTTATACAGTCTGTATCTCCGGTACATGGCATTACATTTCATGACACATAGGGCCCAGCCCAACAACGTGAAATTTATGTCACATCTGGCCGTTGTAACAAACCTGGCCTAAAGTGCCTTTCAATTCCTGTACCTCTATATTCAATTAAGTACATCTAAACCATATTTTGGAGAAGATTCGGTTGTTTCATGGTTACTAATGGTGTAATACAGGGGTTTCCAACCCCCGGGCTGTGGACCAGTACCAGTCCGTGGCCTGTTAGCAACTGGGCCACAATTATTTAATTATATTTTACAACGTAGCAATAATAATAAGACGACAATATTGGATTTATATCCTGCCCTCCACTCTGAATTTTAGAGTCTCAGAGCAGCCACAATCTCCTTTACCTTCTGCCCTCCCACAACAGACACCCTGTGAGGTGGGTGGGGCTGAGAGGGGTCTCACAGGAGCTGCCCTTTCAAGGACAACCTCTGCCAGAGCTATGGCTGACCCAAGGCCATTCCAGCAGCTGCTAATGTAGGAGTGGGGAATCCAGCCCGGTTCTCCCAGATAAGAGTCTGTGTACTTAACCACTACACCAAACTAATAGAAATAAAGTGCATAATTGTATCATCCCGAAACCATTGCCCCTCCCCCCCAGTCCCTTGAAAAATTGTCTTCCACAAAACTGGTCCCTGGTGCCGAAAAGGTTGGGGACCACTGGTGTAATAGATCTCCATCCCCTCCAAACACACCTTGAGGTTGGCAAACCTTAAATTTACAACTATTTAAATTTTAACATTTGAAACTATAAGGCCACAGTAGGACATAGCCATTGTTCTGGTGGGAACGCATACAATATCAACCAAATCCCTGAAGACTTGAAGCTCCACAAACTGGGTGAGTGGCCGACAATGTGACAAATGAAGTTCAGTGTTGGTGAGTGCAAAATGATGCACATAGGGACAAAAAATCCCAACTTGAAGTATTGGCTAATGGGGTCTGAACTTGCTTAGAGGGGAAAAGATCTAGGGGTCATAGTGGACAGCTCAATAAAAGCATCAATCCAGTCTGCCGGAGCGGTGAAAAAAGCAAATCCTGTGTTAGGGATTATTAGGAAAAGGATTGAGAGTAAATTGACCAATATTGTAATACCCCTGTATAAACCTATGACATGGCCTCATTTGGAATACTGTGTGCAGTTCTGGTCACTGTGTCTGTAAAAAGAGATTATGGAACTGGAAAAAGTGCAGAGGAGGGCAACCCAAGAGGATCAGGGGGTTGGAGCACCTTCCCTAGGAGGAAAGGCTGAAAAGCCTGGGACTTTTTGATTTAGAAAATGTACAAGGGATATGATAGAAGTTTCTAAAAGTATGTATGAGGTGAAGAGAGTTGACAAAGGGAAAATTTTCTCCCTTTCCCCAAATACTAGAACTTGAGGGCATCCAACAAAACTGATGGGCAGTAATTTCAGGACAGAAGAGATTAAAACATGGAATTGGATGCCAGAGCATGTAGTGGTGGCCAGATTCAATGTGTTACCATCATCCATCGTCTCTGGAAGATGTAAAAAAAAAAAAATCCCCTATGAATGTAGATGATGCCCATGTAGTCTGGGCATGATTGAAACTGTTTCTCATGTTTTATTAAACATTTACATTAAGACCCAAGAAAATTTTTGAACTCCTTTCTTTGTACTTGGTGTGGTACAAGGCCAACGCCATGCTAGGAATTATTAGGAAGGGAATTGAAAACAAATCAGCCAGTATCATAATGCCCCTGTATAAATCGATGGTGTGGTCTCATTTGGAATACTGTATGCAATTCTGGTCACCGCACCTCAAAAAGGATATTATAGCACTGGAAAAAGTGCAGAAAAAGGCAACTAGAATGATTACAGGTTTGGAACACTTTCCCTATGAAGAAAGGTTAAAACGCTTGGGGCTTTTTAGCTTAGAGAAACGTCAACTGCGGGGTGACAGAGGTTTACAAGATTATGCATGGGATGGAGAATGTAAAGAAAGAAGTCCTTTTCTCCCTTTCTCACAATACAAGAACTCGTGGGCATTCGATGAAATTGCTGAGCAGTCAGGTTAGAACGGATAAAAGGAGGTACTTCTTCACCCAAAGGGTGATTAACATGTGGAATTCACTGCCGCAGGAGGTGGTGGCGGCTACAAGCATAGACAGATTCAAGAGGGGGTTAGATAAAAATATGGAGCAAAGGTCCATCAGTGGCTATTAGCCACAATGTGTGTTTGTGTGTAAAAAAAAAAAATCCCCTATGAATGTAGATGATGCCCATGTAGTCTGGGCATGATTGAAACTGTTTCTCATGTTTTATTAAACATTTACATTAAGACCCAAGAAAATTTTTGAACTCCTTTCTTTGTACTTGGTGTGGTACAAGGCCAACGCCATGCTAGGAATTATTAGGAAGGGAATTGAAAACAAATCAGCCAGTATCATAATGCCCCTGTATAAATCGATGGTGCGGTCTCATTTGGAATGCTGTGTGCAGTTCTGGTCGCCGCACCTCAAAAAGGATATTATAGCAGTGGAAAAAGTGCAGAAAAAGGCAACTAGAATGATTACAGGTTTGGAACACTTTCCCTATGAAGAAAGGTTAAAACGCTTGGGGCTCTTTAGCTTAGAGAAACGTCAACTGCGGGGTGACAGAGGTTTACAAGATTATGCATGGGATGGAGAATGTAAAGAAAGAAGTCCTTTTCTCCCTTTCTCACAATACAAGAACTCGTGGGCATTCGATGAAATTGCTGAGCAGTCGGGTTAGAACGGATAAAAGGAGGTACTTCTTCACCCAAAGGGTGATTAACATGTGGAATTCACTGCCGCAGGAGGTGGTGGCGGCTACAAGCATAGCCAGCTTCAAGAGGGGGTTAGATAAAAATATGGAGCAGAGGTCCATCAGTGGCTATTAGCCACAATGTGTGTGTTTGTGTGTGAGTGTGTATATATATACACACACACATACACTGTGGCTAATAGCCACTGATGGACCTCTGCTCCATATATTTATATATATATATATATATATATATATATATATATATATATATATATATATATATATATATATATATATATATATATAAATTTTTTGCCACTGTGTGATACAGAGTGTTGAACTGGATGGGCCATTGGCCTGATCCAACATGGCTTCTCTTATGTTCTTCTGTGACTCAGAGTGTTGGACTGGAGGGGCCACTGGCCTGATCCAACAGGGCTTCTCTTGTGTTCTTATGTGACACAGAGTGCTGGACTGGATGGGCCATTGGCCTGATCCAACATGGCTTCTCTTATGTTCTTCTGTGACACAGAGTGTTGGACTGGATGGGCCATTGGCCTGATGCAACATGGCTTCTCTTATGTTCTTATGTGACACAGAGTGTTGGACTGGATGGGCCATTGGCCTGATCCAACATGGCTTCTCTTATGTTCTTATGTGACTCAGAGTGTTGGACTGGATGGGCCACTGGCCTGATCCAACAGGGCTTCTCTTATGTTCTTATGTGACACAGAGTGTTGGACTGGATGGGCCATTGGCCTGATCCAACATGGCTTCTCTTATGTTCTTCTGTGACTCAGAGTGTTGGACTGGAGGGGCCACTGGCCTCATCCAACAGGGCTTCTCTTGTGTTCTTATGTGACACAGAGTGCTGGACTGGATGGGCCAGTGGCCTGATCCAACAGGGCTTCTCTTATGTTCTTATGTGACACAGAGTGTTGGACTGGATGGGCCATTGGCCTGATCCAACATGGCTTCTCTTATGTTCTTCTGTGACACAGAGTGTTGGACTGGATGGGCCATTGGCCTGATCCAACATGGCTTCTCTTATGTTCTTATGTGACTCAGAGTGTTGGACTGGATGGGCCACTGGCCTGATCCAACAGGGCTTCTCTTATGTTCTTATGTGACACAGAGTGTTGGACTGGATGGGCCATTGGCCTGATCCAACATGGCTTCTCTTATGTTCTTGTGTGACACAGAGTGTTGGACTGGATGGGCCATTGGCCTGATCCAACATGGCTTCTCTTATGTTCTTCTGTGACACAGAGTGTTGGACTGGATGGGCCATTGGCCTGATCCAACATGGCTTCTCTTATGTTCTTCTGTGACACAGAGTGTTGGACTGGATGGGCCATTGGCCTGATCCAACATGGCTTCTCTTATGTTCTTATGTGACTCAGAGTGTTGGACTGGATGGGCCACTGGCCTGATCCAACATGGCTTCTCTTATGTTCTTATGTGACACAGAGTGTTGGGCTGGATGGGCCACTGGCCTGATCCAACATGGCTTCTCTTATGTTCTTATGTCTTCCTGATTGTATTAAGGTACAGCTATTACTTTCTGGTCCTAACTTTTTCATAACCTTGAATGTTGCCTGTTTTCTTCAGTCTAAGATCTGAATTAGGGAAACCATGAACTGATTAATCTTATTCTGGCTAGTTTTACAATTGTTTTGACTATCTTTAAAAAAAAAAGCATTTTAATGTATTTTTTTATCTTTGATATGCCAATAAAGGTCAGTTTGTCTGTCTGATTAAAACGTGGGATTCCCTGCCAGAGGGTGTGGTGGTGGCCACAAGAATGACCAATTTCAAAGGGGGTTAGAGAGATTAATGGAGGAGAGGTTTCTCAGTGGCTCGTAGCCATGGCGACTGAGGGGAAAATCTGCCTTCCAGAGAGGGACGGGTTGGCCTCTGTGCGCATGCGGGGCTAGAGGGCCGCGGGCCCAACAGGGCTCTTCCGGTGTTCTATGAGGAAAGTGAACGAGATCAACCCTCCTTGCGCGTTCAGACTTTCCCGCCAACGGAGGAACCTGCGCAGGGGGCGGAGCCTTTCCGAAGGCGGGGAGGCGGGAGACAAAGAAAGAAGAGCGCGCGCTCCGCACGGGAGGCGGGGTCTCGGGCGGCGGAATAGTCCATCGGCGCCTTTATGACGGGGGAGCCTCGGAGCCACTACTCCGCAGAAGACGCCTCAAGGGAGGGCAGGTCCGTGGCGGGGCAGAGGTGACGTCGCTCCGCTTTCCCCCGTGAGGTCCGCGCCGCGGTAATATCGAAGCAACGTCCTCTCAAGTCGTGGTTGTGTCCTTTCCTACCCCCCCGCCGCATCTTAAGGATGGCCGCTCCCGGGTGGGCGGGGTCTCCTGCGCGCGCAGGAAGTGGCCGGCGGAAGGTTTAAGCGCCGCTCCCGCCCCTCGGTGGTCGCAGATCCGGGCTCGGCAGCGGAAGGGGAGGATGGCGGCGTTTCGGCAGCGGAGCCCTCTCAGGTGAGCCGGCTGGGAGAGGAGCGGGATGTGCGGAGGGTCTTCCCGCGGGTGGCCCGTCGGCTCCTCTAAGCAGCAGTGGCCAGACTCGCTTAACCTTTAAGAATAAATGTCAGATGTTTGAGAGCCGCAAGACGTCAGATGAAGGAGGGAAGGGAAAGAGAGAGGGAGAGGTGGAAAGGAAGCAGCTTTTATCTTTCAGTGCCACCAGCTGGCTTGGTTTGGAGAAGTGACTTAAAGAGTCAGCTTTGGAAGCCGCGCAGTGCGTGTGAAAGAGCCACAGATTGGTCACCTCTCCTCTAACCCGAGCAGAGGCTGGAATCTGTTGCAGATGGAGACGCGTTTTAATTCCCGGGTCTCTAAAATATTCCTGGACTCTTACATCCGTTTTTGTTTTTTAAATGGGCGGTTTTTGCACGCCCGGGATGACGCGCCTTGCATTTGCTCTCAGCGCGGTTTTTGCAAGTGGGCTCTGGGCTCTCGTTTCAACTTTTTGGCGCTTTCGCACGCACTAGATGAGGCGCTTTGATTTGGCTTCTAATTGCCTGCTTCCTTGTGTTGGTCTCCGTGTTTAGTGCAGCACTCAGGGTTACCAACTGTAGCCTGGAAAATCCATGAAGGTTCTGGGGCAGGGTTTGCAGATTACAGATTAGCCACTACTGGATTAGGTGCTCTTTACGTTGTCTTCCCGTGTGTGCTTTTGCAAGTTATAGCACAGGAAAAGTTCTGCTGTTCTCGCACCTGTAAAATCCCTTTGCGAAGTTGGATTTGGGAATGTATTCTTCAACATGCGTGAAAGTGCCCATTTGCTTCCATAGACGAGGGTGGCTTCTGCCCCGGAATAATTATAATTATCCCTGTGGCCCATGTTGGGGAAGATTCTAGTGCCCCTTGGAGCCTTCTGAAGCCAATTCCGCACTAGACTTTTAATTCAAGTCCAGCCCTATCCCCCAACTGAAATTCTGCACTAGAATCACAGAAACCAACTCTATGAGTTTACGATTCTAGTGTAGAAAATCAATCTAGGGCTGGACCAGGATTAAAGGCCTAGTGTGGAACTGGCCTTAGTTTCTGCCGTTTCGCGAAACAAAGCTAATGAGTCGAAACGGAAACCATAAAGGCACCCTTTGTAAGGAGCCTTGCCCCACCCCCGAGTTTATAGAATAATCTGAGGTTCATTTATAAACTACCTGGAAGGTAATGTTGTCAAAATGGTGGGATTTAAGGAGTGTTTTGGATTATTTTTTTTTATAGTCTGCTGTTCTCACGGACAAGGGGTGGGCAACGTAGGTTCCCAGTCTCTTGCTTGATAGGGCCTGGAATCAAAACGGATCTCCAGAGAGCCGTTTCCTTCAGAGGATGGGCTTCAGAGGAAGCTTCAGAGGATGGGCTGAATGGTATACCGTGGATTCCTGGTGAAATCCCTCCCTAGGTTCCCACCTCTGCAAGCTCTGCGCCATAACCTTCATGAATTTTCCAGGCTGGAGTTGGTAACCCTGAGTGCTGCACTAAATATGGAAACCAACAGAAAGAAGCAGGCAATTAGAAATTGGGGGAGGGGGGGATCCTATTTCCCCTTTCTTTGTGAGGCTCCTTAACTCTGGAGCCAACAGTTTTTGTGGTGCAGAGAGTGGACCCAAAGCAGTTTACGGTACCGGAGTATCAGACTGGGACTGCGACACAT
Source organism: Heteronotia binoei (assembly GCF_032191835.1). Classification (NCBI taxonomy): domain Eukaryota; kingdom Metazoa; phylum Chordata; class Lepidosauria; order Squamata; family Gekkonidae; genus Heteronotia; species Heteronotia binoei. The sequence continues at coordinate 8,151,549 of NC_083226.1, read as the reverse complement.
CCGGTTCTCTGCTTTGTTATTGAGTTTTCTGGGTAACCTCGATCCCAAGCCTTTTCTCTCCGCCTGGCCTGTTGTGCTTCACGGCATTCTGAGGAAACCATGACGGAGGGGGCGGAAGGACATGCTAAATTAGCAGTTATGGTTGAGTCCAGGAACACCATGGTTTCAGTTTCAGGTTATGAGCTGTTGACAATCAAAGCTCTTCCTCGGACAAGAATAGAAACAGAGATCTCTGAGACCTTTTCATCTGAATAATGGATGCCCCAGGGCTAAATAGAGATTTAGGATTCTTGCCTCACTACAGAGGCTAAATTTTCTTCCTCTATGATCTAACCAAGCTAATTACATTATGCATTGTACATTTTGCACCCATTACAACATCCCTCCCGCCTTCTGACTAGATTGGGGGGGGGGGGGGACAAACTGCAGCTCTGGAGCCACATGTGGCTCTTTTGCACATATTATGTGGCTCTCAAAGCCTCCACTTCCTGTTGGCCAGCTTAGAGAAGGCATTTGTCTCTTTAAATCGCTAAGCCAAGCCTGCCTTCCTGTCTTGCAGCCTTCAAGGCTTTCAAACATCTGTGGCTCTTACTTTAAGTAAATTTGGCCCCCTCCATTTCTACTAATCTCACTAAGTGAGCTTTAACTCTTGAGTGCTTACACCCTAAGCATCTTGCTAGTCTCAGGAGTTATTGGAGTTGGAGCGAACTGTTTTACTACAGACCCAACAGGATTATCCCCTTAAACTAGGTTAGGGGGTGGGTCCCTGTTTGTGGTGCAGCTGGTAATACATCCCAGCAGCGGGACTTATAGGGCAGGTTTCCCTATCCCTCAATAGTGGCTATCACAACCAGCCAAATCCTAGGCTACTGGTTTTTCCCCCAATTTAATTTTTGTTAAAAAAATTGGCCTCTCCCTGATTTATATACCACTTACTATTTGGCAGCCCATTTGAAATATATAAGGGGTGTCAAACTAATTTGTTAGGAGGGCTAACTCTGACATAAATGGGACTTTGTGGGGCTGAGCCATGCGTGTCCTAAAAAAATGCCAGGTAGAGGAGATATAGTCTTTACAAAGGACACAGGCAAACGTAATTTAACTTAAAATACAAATATGCTTAAAACTCTTGCAATGTTTTGTTTAGAACAGAAAGGTAGGGGAATAGTGGGATTTTGCAGTGCATTTTTAAAAATAAAACATTCAGGAAATACCTGTTTTTTAAATCTCCAGGTCCTTTTGTTGTCTTCTCCCTTACCTTTGCAATAGAAGGGACTGAAGAAGGGGTGTCAAATGTCCAGCCTGCCCAGGGCTTTAATCAGGCCCCTGAGACTCTCTCCCTCCTCCCCTTATCCTCACCACATTTGAGGCTGACAGAAGTTCGTTCCCTTCTCTTTCAGTCCCCTGCCTTTTCTGCCTTGTCTATGCAGGCTGTAGTACAGGCAAAGCTGCAAGTAAAACATGGAATAGATTCTTCATCAAAGCTGTGGGGAGAACGTGGAGTGGATTTTTCATTAAGATCTCTGGGCCCAGATAGATAGGGCCCAGAGACTTTGATGGAAGATTCATTCATGTTTTCCTTGCAGCTTTGTCTTTCAGTGGAGTGGAGATCAGTTTCCTTTCAGCTCTCCTGTATAGACAGCTGGAATTCAGGTTTCCTGACGTTATGTCCTTGCAAATCAAGGGTTGAAGCTTTGAGCCAGCTTGTCTCTGCTGAATGGACCTGACCTAGTGAGCACTCTAACTTTGGAACCACAACCACAGGGGCATATTTCACTGGAGAGCCACTACCATTCTGAGTGGGGGGGGGGGGAGGCATAGAAGCTTGCAATGCCATTTCACTGTTTTCCTGGGCTCAGAGCATTTGTATTTTTAATTTTTGTTGTGAACCTTGTGGATTTTTTAATGTTTTGTTTTAGAAAATTGCATTGCCAAATCCCACTATTCCCCCACCTTTCCATTTTAAACAAAATATTGCAAGAATTTTAAACTTGTCCCGTGGTGCAGAATGGTAAAGCTGCAGTACTGCAGTCAGAGCCCTCTGCTCACGACCTGAGTTCGATCCTCGCGGAAGCTGGTTCAGGTAGCCAGCTCCAGGTTGGCTCAGCCTACCATCCTTCCGAGGTCGGTCAAATGAGTACCTAGCTTGCTGAGTGTTCAGAAAACCTCTTACATCCTGTTTTAACATTATATTGATATTCTGTGACTGATTTTAAAAAAACCCCACCCCTATTGGCAGGTGGAGGAAATGGCTGCTATGGGGGACAGCAACAGATGAAATGGCTGCTATGCGGGCAGGAAAATCTGAATATTCCTACCTGTGTGTCAGCCATCCAGGCTTTACTGCAATCGTTTGGCTGTTCTTGTTGAATCAAAATATATATCCTTCACCCTCCATCCTCATTTGTTAAGTCTTCCTGGGAGTTAAGTAGAACATTTAAGTTGTTCAGTTTTGATTTGTTTCTAGTGAGCTCATGTACACTTTGGCTCTCAGCCTTTCATTTTTTGTGCTGTTTCCTGACAGGCCACCAGCTCCCTGGACTCAGGGAAGGAAGCGAGGTGCAGATGGCAAACACAGAAATGCACATGATCTAAGCTCACCTGCTTTTCACAGTGCAGATACGTGCAGTGTGGCGGACAGCCGGCCGGACAGGTACGTGCCTTGAAATATTTTCTCTAAAAGGCTTAAGTATGGTGATATAGTATGTGACATGGAATAGTTCATGAGTGCAGGTTGGACGAAATGCTCACTAGCTGTGTGTGTGCTGCATCAACATGTTTATTGCAAAACGTGTAATTAACGTGCTTATTGAGTTGGATTCTACCAGCTTTTCTCCTCAGTCGTCAGATTCTCTGCCCTGCAGCCCCCGTTTAGCTGGGTTCATTTTTTGAAGGGAGATTGTGTGGTTGAGCCTCAGCATTTCCAGTGGTCAGAAAGATCCCACCTTTCTTTTGTCTTTGGAGACGCTCATAGGATTTGATTGTGTATTTTAACGTGTGAAGAGGCAAGTGCATGAGCACACATGAAGCTGCCCGATATTGAAATCAGATCAGTGAACATATGAAGCTGCCTTCTACTGAATCGGACCCTCGGTCCATCAAAGTCAGTCTTGTCTTCTCAGACTGGCAGCGGCTCTCCAGGGTCTCAAGCTGAGGTTTTCCACACCTATTTGCCTGGACCCTTTTTAGTTGGAGATGCCGGGGACTGAACCTGGGACCTTCTGCTTCCCAAGCAGATGCTCTACCACTGAGCCACCATCCCTCCCCTAATAACAGAACATATGAAGCTGCTTTCTACTGAATCAGACCCTCCTTGGTCCATCAGAGTTGTCTCAGACTGGCAGCGGCTCTCCAGGGTCTCCAGCTGAGGTTTTTCACACCTATTTGCCTGGACCCTTTTTTGGAGATGCCGGGGATTAAACCTGGGACCTTCTGCTTCCCAAGCAGATGCTCTACCACTGAGCCACCGTCCCTCCCCAAAGTGGTCCATCAAAGTCAGTATTTTCTACCTGGACTGAATTCAGGTCACTTTATAACGGTGTGCGTTTTAAGTATTGCGATGAACCTGTTCCATTTTTATGGGTGCCTGGTTTGCAGTTTCACAACTCCTGAAAGCCATAAACCTCAATCGAGGTGCTTGGACTGGGCAGCCGCCGTTGAAGAGGATGAAATGAGGACTAACGTTAATCAAGAAATGGCAAGGTACGGAAATGTTCTAACTGCTGCTGTAGAACTTCCTGAGCTTCTTGCTCTGTGGCACATATAAAACCCCAGTGCAACAAACATGAGGCTTTTGGAATTCAAGATAAAGGAAAGCACCAGTCGTTTCCGACTCTGGGGTGACGTTGCTTTCACAACGTTTTCACGGCAGACTTTTTACAGGGTGGCTTGCCATTGCCTTCCCCAGCCATCTACGCTTTCCCCCCAGCAAGCTGGGGACTCATTTTACTGACCCCGGAAGGACAAAAGGGTGAGTCAATCTGGAGCCGGCTACTTGAACCCAGCTTCCGCTGGGATCGAACTCAGGTCGTGAGCAGAGCTCAGGGCTGCAGCTTTAACACTCTGCGCCACGGGGCTCTTTTGGAATTAGGGAGGTGCTATTACAGATACGGTCATACACAGTAGAACAAAGTTTGAGTCCTGCCGGGGCACTTTTAAGACAAACGTAGTTTATTCATGGTATAAGCTTTCATGTGCACTAGAAGTGTGCGTCATAGGAAAGCTTATTCCTTGAATAAATCTTCGTTGGTCTTAAAGGTGCTTTGAACTTGAACTTTGTTCTACTTCTTCAGACCAACATGACTACATACCTGGATCTGTACTCAGTAGTTAGTGTGAAAAGATTTAAATCCAATCTACAGCATTAGGTAATTCCTACATGTACTGTAGTTTCAAGGTTGAGTGTTAACAAAGTTTAAATCAAGGGTGTCAAACACGCGGCTTGGGGGCTGAATCAGGCCCCAGGAGGGCTCCTATCAGGGCCTTGAGCAACTGGCTGTCATCTGCTTCCTTCTCCCTCTCTCTCGCTTCCTTCAGAGCCAGTTTGGTGTAGTGGTTAAGTGTGCGGACTCTTATCTGGGAGAACCAGGTTTGATTCCCCACTCCTCCACTTGCAACTGCTGGAATGGCCTTGGGTCAGCCATAGCTCTTGTAGGAGTTGTCCTTGAAAGGGCAGCTGCTGTGAGAGCCCTCTCCAGCCCCTCCCACCTCACAGGGTGACTGTTGTGGGGGAGGAAGGGAAAGGAGATTGTGAGCCACTCTGAGACTCTGTCCTTGAAAGGGCAGCTGCTGTGAGAGCCGTCTCAGCCCCACACCCCTCACAGGGTGTCTGTTGTGGGGGAGGAAGGGAAAGGAGATTGTGAGCCGCTCTGAGACTCTGTCCTTGAAAGGGCAGCTGCTGTGAGAGCCCTCTCAGCCCCACACCCCTCACAGGGTGTCTGTTGTGGGGGAGGAAGGGAAAGGAGATTGTGAGCCGCTCTGAGACTCTGTCCTTGAAAGGGCAGCTGCTGTGAGAGCCCTCTCAGCCCCACCCACCTCACAGGGTGTCTTTTGGGGGGGGAGGAAGGGAAAGGAGATTGTGAGCCGCTCTGAGACTCTGTCCTTGAAAGGGCAGCTGCTGTGAGAGCCCTCTCAGCCCCACCCACCTCACAGGGTGTCTGTTGTGGGGGAGGAACAGAAAGGAGATTGTAGGCCGCTCTGAGACTCTGTCCTTGAAAGGGCAGCTGCTGTGAGAGCCCTCTCCAGCCCCTCCCACCTCACAGGGTGACTGTTGTGGGGGAGGAAGGGAAAGGAGATTGTGAGCCGCTCTGAGACTCTGTCCTTGAAAGGGCAGCTGCTGTGAGAGCCCTCTCCAGCCCCACCTGCCTCACAGGGTGTCTGTTGTGGGGGAGGAAGGTAAAGGAGATTGTGAGCCGCTCTGAGACTCTGTCCTTGAAAGGGCAGCTGCTGTGAGAGCCCTCTCAGCCCCACCCACCTCACAGGGTGTCCGTTGTGGGGGAGGAAGGGAAAGGAGATTGTGAGCCGCTCTGAGACTCTGTCCTTGAAAGGGCAGCTGCTGTGAGAGCCCTCTCCAGCCCCACCCACCTCACAGGGTGTCTGTTGTGGGGGAGGAAGGGAAAGGAGATTATAGGCCGCTCTGAGACTCTGTCCTTGAAAGGGCAGCTGCTGTGAGAGCCCTCTCCAGCCCCACCCACCTCACAGGGTGTCTGTTGTGGGGGAGGAAGGGAAAGGAGATTGTGAGCCGCTCTGAGACTCTTCGGAGTGGAGGGCGGGATATAAATCCAATATCTTCTTCTTCTGCATCACAGCTAGCTTTGCCAGGCTTGCTCAATTGCACAGGAATTATGGAGTAAAATCTCTATTTTCTCCATTCATTGAGGCTTCTCCCTGTCCTGGTCCCCTGGGGAAGGAAGGAAAGAGCCATAGCTTCCTTTGCCCAGTCCCCTGGATCTCATGGGAGAAATACAAAGAAAGCACCTTGAAGATCAACGAGAGCTAATGTTTTAAGCATGTTATAAGTCTTTAAAATATATATTTGTGTTTGTCTGTGTTATAAAATTTATATCTCTGCTACCTAATCTTAAATAGCTACACACATGGCCCAGCCCAACAAGGTCTCATTTATGTCAGATTCGGCCCTCATAACAAATGAGTTTGACGCCCCTGGTTTAAATGGATAGCCAGATAGGCTGGTGGCTCACCTATACCGGACTGCTCAAATTAAGAGTGCCAGGTCCTGTCTGGTAACTAGTTGGGGGGGGATCAGACAGGTCAGAGGGAGCGCACCAGCAATGTGCTGTTGTCACTGATATGGGCAGTCCGGGCGAGCCTGAAACGAAGCAGTGTTGGCTTTTACTTGGTTTTGTACTTGGATGGGAGAGACCACCAAGGAAGTCCTGACCTCTGCTTGTCTCTGCCTTGACCTGGATGGTCGGGCTGGCCCAGGATCAGCCTTGGTTACGTCTTAGATGGGAGACCACCGAGGAAATCCAGGGTTGTTCCACAGGGCAGGCGATGGCAAGCCACCTCTGAATGTCCCTTGCCTTGAAAAGTTTGTGGGGTTACCATAAGTCAGCTGTGACTTGACGGCACTTTCCTCCGCCCCCAGACGGCTTGGGACCCTTCCCTTTCTGTCCAGGCAGCTACTTAAGATCTTTCCTTCACCAAGAGGTAAGGTGGGTGGCAAAGAGACAGACAGAGCTTCCTCAGTAGTGATGTCTTGTCTGTGGAATGCTTCCCCCCACAAAGCTCGCCTGGCAACTCTGCCCACTATTTGGAACAGGGCTTTTTTTCATAGCAGGAACTCCTTTGCATATTAGGCCACACAACCCTGATGTAGCCAATCCTCCAAGAGCTTACAGGGCTCTTAGTGCAGGGCCCAGAGATAGAATTCTAGCAGGGGCTCCTTTGCATATTAGGCCCCACCCCCCTGATGCGGCCAATCCTCCAAGAGCTTACAGGGCTCTTAGTACAGGGCCCAGAGATAAAATTCTAGCAGGGGCTCCTTTGCATATTAGGCCACACACCCCTGATGGAGCCAATCCTCCAAGAGCTTACAGGGCTCTTAGTGCAGGGCCCAGAGATAGAATTCTAGCAGGGGCTCCTTTGCATATTAGGCCACACACCCCTGATGGAGCCAATCCTCCAAGAGCTTACAGGGCCCAGAGATAGAATTCTAGCAGGGGCTCCTTTGCATATTAGGCCCCACCCCCCCTGATGGAGCCAATCCTCCAAGAGCTTACAGGGCTCTTAGTACAGGGCCCAGAGATAGAATTCTAGCAGGGGCTGCTTTGCATTTTAGGCCACCCACCCCTGATGTAGCCAATCCTCCAAGAGCTTCCAGGGCTCTTAGTGCAGGGCCTACTGTAAGCTCTTGAAGGATTGGCTACCTCAGGGGTGTGTGGCCTAATATGCAAAGCAGCCTGTGGGGCGTTGCAGTGAGAATACACCAATGAGCTGCTGTCTTTATACAGTCTGTATCTCCGGTACATGGCATTACATTTCATGACACATAGGGCCCAGCCCAACAAAGTGAAATTTATGTCACATCTGGCCGTTGTAACAAACCTGGCCTAAAGTGCCTTTCAATTCCTGTACCTCGATATTCAATTAAGTACATCTAAACCATATTTTGGAGAAGATTCGGTTATTTCATGGTTACTGATGGTGTAATACAGGGGTCCCCAACCCCCCGGGCTGTGGACCAGTACCAGTCCGTGGCCTGTTAGCAACTGGGCCATAATTATTTAATTATATTTTACAACGTAGCAATAATAAGATGACGACGATATTGGATTTATATCCTGCCCTCTCCACTCTGAATTTTAGAGTCTCAGAGCAGCCACAATCTCCTTTACCTTCAGCCCTCCCACAACAGACACCCTGTGAGGTGGGTGGGGCTGAGAGGGGTCTCACAGGAGCTGCCCTTTCAAGGACAACCTCTGCCAGAGTTATGGCTGACCCAAGGCCATTCCAGCAGCTGCTAATGTAGGAGTGGGGAATCCAACCCGGTTCTCCCGGATAAGAGTGTGCACTTAACCACTACACCAACTATGCAAAGTAGTTCCTGCTACAAAAAGGCCCTGATTTAGAACAAAATGTTGTGTGTGAGCTTTTTAGTTTAGTTGTTATGACCTGCATGTTGCTGTGGTAACTACTTTTTGTGACCACCGCTGGTTTGTTGGCACTCTTAAATGATTTTTTTTTTGCTTGGTTTAGTTTGGGTTGGCCCACAATTGTAAATGTCAGAATTTTGGAGAAGTAATTTATGGCAGCTGCTTTGATTAGATAAGGAACAATTAACCCTCCTTATCCCTTTAGCAATTGCATGTGGATCAACAGTTGAATCCATTGCCAAAAACTTAGAAACCAGTAAGTGTGAAGGAGGAGTAACTCTGTATAGGACTACAGTAAATGAGTTAAATGTCAGGTAATGCTATGCCAGCAGTTAACAGTCTTGTATGAAAATATTAATATTGCAGCAGAACTGCAAAGATGAAAATGGTTGTGTGCTAAAATCAAAACTGTTTTGCAGATACAAAAGGAAGCTCTTGATGAATGAGTTTGGAAGAGAAAGGAAGCTGTCTACAGGAAGGTAAGAATAAAACTCATTGTAGGATTTATTGAAATGCTTCGAATGTGATCTTAAAAGTCGTGAGAACAATTCTTGTAATTTGATAGCAAACAGCTGATAGCACCCTGAAACACTTCAAATGTCCGTTTTTCTTTGAGGTTTCTAAATGGGAATGCCAAGTATTTTGCGCATGTACAGTTATCACACTAGGTGAACAAGAGAAACTTTCTCAGGAGGAAGCCATAGTTTCCCCTGTTCCCTCCCTTCTCATCCTACCAAACAAAGCCAGAAAAAAATGCTTGAAAAAGAGATGCTGGGGTGGTTATTTGGCCCGCCTGAATCTTGGCTAAGCTGAGGGGAAGACACTTCACTTGGAACAGTGATCTTTTTGCTCCTCTGAATGCACCTCTTTGGGGGAGGGGAGTAGAGAGTGCTTTAACTTGGCCACAAGTATTGTGTGAACACAAATGCTTGGGAGCTGTTAGGCAAGCTGGAAGCCTTCATATTGCCCGGGCAACTGTGCAGCACTTTGGGCATGGCATTCGTCTGGGTGCCTTGCTCTACAACTACGTTTTAATCCTATGTGTTTAGGAGGCAGTTGACTTTAATGGTTTTTAAACATTATATTTATAATGTATGTTTTAAATCGTTAGCTGCCCTGGGGCCCTTGGGAGGGCAAAAAAGGCCAATGGAAGAACAGAAAGTTGGGGGCAAATTTTGTAAATGAATTGGATAAATAAAAATAATTCTGGTGCCAGTAGCTGTTACTGTCCAGCCGCCCAGTATGGGTAATGCTGTGGACTGTACACATTCCAGTTTGGGTGAAAATGTGTTTTTGGTGCCAAAAGATGCAGTGACGGCCACAGGCACGGACAGCTTTTTAAAAAGGGATTAGACAGAGTCCTGGAGGTATCATTGAAGTCTATCAAGGGCTTCTAGCCATGCTGGCTGAGGGGAACCTCCATATTCCAGGACACTGAATCCCAGAGCCAGGAGGCAGCATCCGGGGAAGGCCTTCGTCTCTCTGCCCTGTTGCTGGCCATCCAAAGGAACTGGTTGGCCACTGTGAGACAGAATGCTGGGTTAGATGAACACTGGTCCAGTCTAGCAGGGCGGTTCTTACGAAGGCCTCAGCCTCCATGTCCTGTTGTTGACCATCCAGAGGAACTGGCGGCCACCGTGACCCTATGCTGGGCTAGATGGACTATTGGTCTGATCCGTCAATTTTCTTGGCACAGGGTCTTTAAAAAGGTCAAGGTAGTCCCCTGTGCAAGCACCAGTCATTTCCGACTCTGGGGTGACGTCTCATCACAGCGTTTTCGTGGTAGGCTTTTTTATAGGATGGTTTGCCATTGCCTTCCCCAGTCATCTGTACTTTCCTCTCAGCAAGTTGGGTACTTATTTTACCGACCTCAGAAGGATGGAAAACTGAGTCAACCTTGGGCCGGCTACCTGAACCCAGCTTCTGCTGGGATTGAACTCAGGTTGTGAGCAGAGAGTTTGGACTGCAGTACTTCAGCTTTACCTCTCTGCCTCACAGGGCTCTTGGCACAGAGTCTAATCTTTGTTAATTCCTCATGGCCTGAGACTATAGGCTAAACATTGAAGTCAACGTGTTGTTTTTTTCAGCTCTGATTCCAAAGAGTCCTCGGGAGCCATGGAACTTGAGACAGATGAGGTTGTTTTAATGAGGAGACAGAAACAAATAAATTATGGGAAGAACACACTGGCTTATGACAGATACATTCGAGAAGTTCCAAAGTAAGTTATATAAATTAACTAGCAGTGTGAGTTATTTTTTTTTACTATTTTATTTTTAGATCTCACTGATGACCAACCTAAATGAAGCGTTCATTTCACAACGTCTTCTATTTTCTATGTCCTGATCATTATGGAATTTAATGCAGGATTTTTCTCAGTGTTAAGATCATGCGGGCTTTTCTATTGGCTCATTTTGACCGGTTACACTTAGGGGAATTAACAACTCAGTGAGGGGAAAATTGAACAGTTAATGTGTAAGGATGTAGAATTCACATAAAGTCTAATCTAAAGCCATGAGTGAAAAGATGATACTGGTTTTTCTACCCCGCCCTTCACTCTGAATCTCAGAGTCTCAGAGCTCCTTACAATCTCCTTCATCTTCTTCCCCCACAACAGAGGTAGGTGGGGCTGAGAGAGCTCTCCCAGAAGCTGCCCTTTCAAGGACAACTCTGAGTGCTATAACTGACCCAAGGACATTCCAGCATCTGCAAGTGGAGGAGTGGGGAGCCAAACCTGGTTCTCTCAGATAATAGTCCGCACACCTAACCATTACACCAAACTGGCTTTAGAAGGGAAATTGAAATGTATGCAGTGTTTTCTTTTAAAATGTAAACTACTTAGTTTAATTTAAAAACCTAAAGTGCAGCAACAATTAAAGTTTGGACAACATAACTACTCTTTGGTGCATTTATAGAATGTAAAAATATACATGTCTGTTTTCTCTAAGAAAAATTGTGAGCATACCCGGTACTTGAGGGAAAATTGCAAACTGCTGCACCCTATACAGCAGTGGCACACATACATAATTTTGCAGGTTAAACTTTATAACATTAAACACTGAAGTTGCTAATATATTATTAATATTATATTAATGTTTAATATCATTAATTGTTGCCAGAATTATTCATCGCATCTCTTTTCTGTGTTAAATTGCTAATAGTGCTATACTATTAGTGATATACTAAATTACAGCTGTAAAATGGCAATCCTGGCTATATTAAAAATAGCTAAAATTGTATTTGTTCATAAATTTGGTACGGCCAGATCTGTTCAAAACTCCAATTTCCATTGTGTTCCCAAGGAGCCTTCGAGTTCCAGGAGTCCATCCAAGGACTCCGAATAAATTCAAGAAGTACAGCCGAAGGTCTTGGGACCAACAAATCAGACTTTGGAAGGTAGCTCTGCATTTTTGGGACCCTCCTGCCGAAGAAGACTGAAACACACCAAGTGTGATGTGAGTAGAAGCCGTGTTGTGGGATTGATAACATGATTTTTAAAATATGATTTGGGGTGCTCGTTAAAAAATACACTTGTAATGTTTGTAATGATGAGATTGCCGGACAGCGTTACTGATGTAACTAACACGAATTTGAGCAAACTTCGGAGGATGGTGGAAGACAGGAGGGCCTGGCGTGACTTGGTCCACGGGGTCGCAAAGAGTCGGACTCGACTGCGACTGAACAGCAACAATGTTTGTCTTTAAAGTAGCCAGGTTTAAGGTGTTCCCATTCAAATAATTTTAAGGCAAAGCTTAGCTTTAAAGTGTACCAGATGGATGTACAGAGACCGATGTCAGTGGTAGATTCCAAACACCTTTCTTTTAGTGAAACAGGTAGGGTTTTAAACCGTTTACCTGTCTCTTGCTAATGTCCAAACAGTGCGGTTTATCGAAGTAACTGTGTTCTAGTTATTCAACAACCAAGAGTCCGCTAGTTTACAAGCAGTCATCTGAAGGCACCTTCTCTAAGCTAAGTGAATCAAAATCTGGTCAGTGGGAAGAGAGAGACCGGATATGAAAGTAGCAAATAAGGAAATATGCCTTTCTGCAAAACATTTAAAACTACATCTGATATTTTATAGTAGCCCTATGTAGAATTAGCCTGGAGGTGACTGCTGCATGGGTTGCTAGGGCAGAATCAGATGGGTAAGGGAACCAGTTGCCTGACTTAGCGCAGCTGAAAAAATGCCCGCCTAGCAACGTTTGTCGTCTCCATTTACAAGGAGGCATCCAGAATCATCCCCATGCTCTCTTGACAGTCGGGCGCACTGTCAAGATCCAGGAGTCGGCATCCCAAACCCATGGCCCCTCCACCCAGCCACAGAACCTCTGTCTTGTCAGGATTCAGTCTCAACCGACTCCGCCTTAACTACATCGCAATGGTCTCCAAATGCTCAGTCTGGTTTGCAGGGGTGGTGTCAGACAGGCCACCCATCAACAGGCATAGCTGGGTGTCATCAGCACACTGGCAACATCCCAGCCTGAAGCTCTACACCAATTGGATGGGGGGGGGGTGCATGTAGATGTTATTGGGGAGAGGATTGCCCCCTGAGGAACCCCACATATCAGTGGGTGCCTAGTTAACTCCCTGTCTCCCAGTGCCACCCTCTGTCCCTGACCATGGAAAAATGAGGTGAGCCACTGTAAGACTACCCCACAGACTCCTACATTGGCAAGGTGGTGGGTCAACAGATCGTGGCCAACCGTGTTGAATGCTTCTGTAGGATCAATAACAGCAGTGCCAATCCTCCTTGGTCCAATTGGCTGCAGAGATAGCCTGTGAGGGTGACCAGAGCTGTCTCCGTCCTGTGGCCAGGGTGAAAGCTGGACTGAATCGGGCTCAACAAGGATGTGTCATCCAGGAATTTCTGGAGTCGTTCCAGAAATACGTTCCCTGAGGTAGCCTGAACTATTGGCACTTCTTCATCAGCACGGTGACAAGAAAAGATGTTTATTAGCTAAAGGCCATCACTTTCTTAACAGTTCAGAATTGTAAAAAATTAACAGCAACCTGGTGTGCAAACAATATAATGACTGTTTAAGCAATATATGCATTTTTACAAAAAGTGAAGAACGTGGGTTGTATAATATCAACTCCGTGGCGCACCATAAATAAGTGAGCTTTTCAAAACTTTGGGGATTTTTCTTTTGGACCGACAGGAGTGTAATCAACAAGCCAGGCTCAAATCCCCAGAGGTTTTGTTGCTAATATAATTAGCTGAAATCTTAAATGATGCCCAGTTTAAATGGCATGCAGATCCTAGCAGAGTAGTTTAGACTATCATTTGCATCTGCTAAGTTTTGGTTCTCATTGTGATTTTAATTTCAGGTGCTATAGTGTGAAGGCAAATTACAGAAGCATTTAGAATACACCGTGGGGGCACAGAATGTACCAACGAAGCTGTTTAAAATGAATCTCCTTGCAACATACCGTATTTTTTGGACCACAAGACTCACTTTTCTCCCCCCAAAAAGTGGGGGGGAAAGTGTGTGCGTCTTATGGTCCGAAGGTACGTACCTTCGGGGGGCGGGGGGGGCGATCCGCTGCCTCTTCCTCCGATCCGGCGCTTCCTCCACGCCTGCTTGCCTTGCTCCATCTTCTTCAGCAAGCGCTGCGATCGCTCCACGTGGCCCCAGCGCTTCGCAAGCGCCGGCTGCAGAGGGGGCAGCGTGCTTCCTCCTTGCCTGGCTTCAGCTGTGATGTTTAAAGCAAGCGCTGGGATCGGAGGGGGGAGGGAGCGATCCCAGCGCTTGCTTTAAACATCACAGCTGAAGGTAGGCACACAGGCAAGGAAAAAGCACGCTGCCCTCTCCACAGCCGGCGCTCGCAAAGCGCTGCATTTGCGGAGGGGGCGGGTGCTTCCTACTTGCCTGTGTGCCTGCCTTCAGCTGTGATGTTTAAAGCAAGCGCTGGGATCGCTCCCTCCCCCCTCCGATCCCAGCGCTTGCTTTAAACATCACAGCTGAAGCCAGGCAAGGAGGAAGCACGCTGCCCCCTCCACAGCCGGCGCTTGCAAAGCGCTGGGGCCACGTGGAGCGATCGCAGCGCTTGCTGAAGAAGATGGAGCCAGGCAAGCAGGCGTGGAGGAAGCGCCGGATTGGAGGCAGAGGCAGCGGATCGCCCCCCAGGAGGAAGGTGCGTCCTATCCTCCGGAGCGTTTTATGGTGCGAAAAATACGGAAACTAGTTCACACAACACAGTTCATCAATGTGATTGGCTTTAATAGCCGATTGACATAATACTTTCAGAAACGCACTGTAGAACACTTCAGCCTCTCAGGACCACTCAATGTGGGGGACCTCAAAGTTGCTATTTTATTACTAAGGAATTTCAGAAACATTAGAGTGGGAGATTACAGATTATTACCACACTTGAGAACAATGGAATTCCAGGGCTGAACTGAGATAAAGGCTTCTTTATATTTCTCATTACTGCTAACAAGTAGTCGGTATGCCTTGGTATCTATTCCAGGGATCAGAACCCTTTTAAATGAATGCCTGCTAAAAACATGTTTTCCTTCACCCAGCTGATGCTGCAAACAGACTGTGATGTCCGGTTGAGACTTCACTGTAGAAACGAGAATGCACGTTTGTTTTGAAGAACCGAAGCGGTCTGTAGATGAAACTGTCTTTAATCTTTATTTTTAATATTAATATTTGTCTTTAATATTCATTTTTGTAGAGTCCTGTTTGTTTTGGTGATATGGAAACCACCATCTGTACAAAGTAATTTTGCTGGGTCACACGCAGATTCCCAGGACAGCTGCGTAAGTAGCTTGAATCTCGCAACTAAATTGCTGAAAAGCAACCAACTAGCCCACCTGCGGACACATCGGTCTTTGTGGAACACAGACCCAACTTCAGTACTGGACTCCAGTTCTTGTTTTACTGAAATAAACTTACTATGGCTCCCCCTCAGGATTACTTCCTACCAAGTCGGGTGGAAACGGTATTGAGCTGAATGCAGCCGTTTGGACAAGTGGCTGTTTCCAGAGCTTGTTGTTAACCTTGATACCAGTTCTTATTAAAAAGATAAGCTAGCGACAGTGTTGTAGAACAGTATCTGGATGTTCTGTTGGCATCAAGGCATGTGTTTTAAAAGAATGTTGTATATGCGTTTGCAGTGAAGAACTTCATATATTAAACACCAGTCTCTTTTCATTGTAGTTTCTCGCATTTTCATTGCATGTTACAGCACATACCACTTTGAAAGGGGAATTATGTCAGACTAAGAGTAAGGCCTATTGTGAAGAAAAATATAATGGGCTGTAGGAGGAGGCTCTGGTGAGTGCCAGCCACCCTAATTATCTTCCCACCCACCCAAGTGAAGGCATTGACTCCCCACCCACGGAGAGTTGATCTCTGCCATCTAGAAAGTAATTGTAAATCTGAGTGACCTCCAGTGGTTCCCGAGGAGGAAATGGCATTGTACCCATCTGAGGTCCTATCCCCCCTCAAATTTTCTAAACTGGATTTGGCAACCCTTTATCTTTCCCTTTATCTGACCAGGTTTCCATTGCCTTCCCCCTCCCTGCAGCCTCTACATAGAAAAAGACAGTCTTTCTTCACAGTGTGGGGGGAGAACAAAGCTGCTTACGTCTTTCTCTCCCCCCCTTTAATCTGAACAATAACCCTATGAGGTAGCTTCCACAGCAAGAACCTGTCTGGCAGACCTCACTCTGAAGCCCTAACTTGTATATCCTCCTCAAACTCCACCACAAAATCTCCAGGAATTTCCCACCAACTTGGAAAGGTACCATTAAAGGCCTCTGGGTGAATGAACTTCATATAACTTGAAATTAATTCATTAATTGCAGTACAATTCTCTGCTACTTTTCACAGCAATTTCCCAGGGTCTCAACCAAAGAAAAGTATGAAAAATAGCTGTCGAAAGATTTTCTTGAAACCAAGCAAGCTTGGTTGTAGCTTGAGGCAGGGTTTCAGTAGTAGCAGCTGAAGGAAGGGCCTACTAAATGTGTCAGCATATTTTGAGGTAGAGCAGCTGCCAGGGCCCAGTGAGGAAGGGGGTGTGTAGGGGGTGCAGGCAATTGTACATGGGCATTAGGAGTGCCTGAAAGCTGGAGAAGAACACACAAACAGGTGCATGCAGGTGTGGGAGTGGAAAGAGGACCGCCCACTTTCCACCCCTATTTTGGCTCAGCATGAGTTTCAGAGAAATTTTTCTGAAAATGAATTTACTTTCGAAGAAGAGGCAGGTTTGGGGGAGGCGGCTTGGAGGTACCAGCGACCAGCCTCTAGTAGTATAAACATCCCAGGCCAGATGTTTTTGCTACGTGCCCTCTGGGTTGTAAATAATGGGAGAGAGCCAGGGTGCCAGGGCATTGCTCCAGGGTCTTTTTGAAGTAAGCTGCAATGAAAGATTGGATGTATCTTACTAAACAATTTTGGCAATTCTAGTTCTACAGTCACTTTGTTGATTACACGTTTTATACAAAATGGTTCCAAAAACTTGTAGGCCAGTTTTTTAGACATTTGTGGTAATGGCAAGTTCTTGGTGGATAGAAACACTGTATCTCCCACTTTAAAATCCCAAGCAGGTGAGTGATGTTTATCGTAATATTTTTTTGTATGTCTCTTTAGCCAGTTCCAAATTTTCCTGGATGCTGCTCCAAGCTTTCCCCAATTTCCCCCACCATTTCTCAAAGGTGGATGGGCTTTCTGCTGTCAGTCCTCCTGGCAATTGGAGAAAGGGCTTCCCTTCATAACCGTTTACCACCTGAAAGGGGAAAGATTTGGTGGAGCTATGCATGCTGTTATTATAACCATATTCTGCAAAAGGGAGCAACTCTGCCCAATTCGACTGCTGATAGTTCACAAAGCACCTTAAATATTGTTCTAGCAATGTGTTCACCCTCTCAGTCTGTCCGTCCGTCTGAGGGTGATATGCAGAGCTCAGTCCCTGCTCAATACCAGTTAATTTGCAGAACTCCTGCCAGAAGTTGGCAACAAATTGTACTCCTGTCACTAATCAATTTATCTGGGAAGGAATGTATTTTCACCTCGTGTTGAAAGAATAAATTGGGCTAGTTTCTTAGCCGTCGGTATTTGGGAGCATGGGATAAAGTGTGCTTTTTTAGAAAAGATGTCCACTACTACAAGAATCACCGTTTTTCCCTGGGAAGGAGGGAGTTCCACCGACCAGGGTCAGGCTG